>NC_092863.1:15509881-15530800 GCF_032062135.1 Pyxicephalus adspersus | reverse complement strand
ACTTTTGTTTAAGGTTAAGTGAACCATTAAAGACATTCCAAGTAAAACTGGAAATAATCTTGTCTTTGTGACTGTTCTGGTTATAGGTGAAGTCACACCCTGTATTGACGTTGGTTGAAACATTTTGATGGCGGTAAAAGAAATGAAATATACTTAATCAGCTTCATTCTAGTACCCATTGCTTAGGTATGAATTGGGAACAACTGGTCTCGGAGACAAACACAAGCAAGCAGAAACATTTTTGCTAGCTAGTGTGTGTGTGGGGGTGTGGGGGGGGGGGTACCTCACACAATAACACCTGCCAACATATTAACCTACCTAAGCACAATGCACCCAAACCAGCAAAATGGCCACTAAAGCAGCTGGCCCTGGCTTTACTTTTCTTGCTGTGTTATGTGCTCTCATTGGTAGGTGGTGCCAATGAAAGTCCTATGATCTGCAGGTCCATTATTTGACCAAACACTGCTAACCATGTGACCAAAATCTGCAGGAGGTTTTTCTCACCCCAGGTAATTCCTATGCCAACCAGCACTTTTTAAACTAAGATGGAGTTCTCTTCAATAAGTATAGAATTATTGTCTATACTGACCCAACTATTCTGTCTATTCCTCACTTCCCTACATAAACAAAAGAGAATCTAAAGCTCCTGACATCACATCCAATATGTTGGCACCCACCAGTAATCTTGGAGGCCTTTGGTGTCCACAAAGTGAAAATGTTTAATTAATATAGAGAGATTGTTCTTGAAAAGAATGGGCTGGCATCAGGGTTTCATTATTTAGCCGAATACAATACCTTTGTGACAATGGTATGATTCCTCTTAAAAAAAAAAAAAAAAAAAAATCACAAAAATTCCCTATTATTCATCTTCCTTAAACAAAGAGCATACCACATTTATTTCTTCCTGTACCTATCACTTTGTTTTTCCTGGCATTCAGTAACATTATATTTCTGAGCTGCAAAAGTTGGACCTGGACATTTGTTATTTTAGGTTCTTTGTAAGCTTCCCCAGAATTCTATCTGATCACTGCCATTTGGTATAGTTCCAGGTCAGTCTAGTCCTGGTGGTATCGCTAGCCATGGACATGTTCAACCCATGGGTGTTAGCTTGGTATGCATATGCAATTGAAATTGCCATCTGTGATAATTCTATCAATTATCAGATAAAGCAGTAGGGGCAACATTATAAACTGCACCCACTTTCAACACCAAAAAATATGAATGGCCCAGCCAAATGTTCAACATCACCTGGTAAGAGTCTCATCTGCAGAGGCTTGCCAACGTGTTTGCTATAAATTTATCCCCTTACCTTGACTGTTACCCAACCCTAATCTCAGGCTAACCAGCTTTAGAAAGTTCCCAGGTTTGGTATTGGCCTTCCATTGTTTGGTTTGAAGGAAAGAAGTGTCACTAGTAAAAAAAACAATGGTTTGAAAATGTATCAATGAGAAGCTGTTGAAAACTATGCAGTTTCATCCAGAATTAGCTGTTTCCCCGGTTTGGGAATAGGAGTTAACAGTATGTGGGCTATCAAGAACTGAATCCAATGTGTCACCTGGGGTAACACCCAACAACCAGTCAGGAAAGATACTAGTGTAGTGTAGACCCTTGCTCTTAAGCTACGTACAAAGACCAACAATATTTGGCCTGGGGCAAAAATCTGAGATGTTTACATGGGTCTTATGACTCATGTGTTCTTATAAAGGCAATGATGGATTTCCACCAGGGAACGTTTGAGGGATTGTCAGATTCCCTGTTTTATAAATAAAGCCCATAGTGTTGGTGGGAATTTTGCATGTTTACCATGTTGCCTGAGATCTGTCTGCACCTTTTTCACCTGGGTATTTACCCTGCCCAACAAACGGTAGAAGAGTCAGTAGGGTGACTGTGAGATATACCAGTTCTACATAGAGTCAAGGTTCTACACAAATAGACAGAGCAATGCTTGACAATAGCAAAGGCAACATACATACATATAGGAAAGCACAGTGTTCATTCCCAAAGGGTTGTTCATCAATCCACCAGGGCATCGAGGGGCCGATGTACACGTCAGAATTAATACACATATCACCACCTGGTACATCCAATATGCGTACCACCATTCATCTTGGGTGACAATCATCATGAAGCTTTATCCAAGGTGTAATTTGAAAGAAACCTAATTGGGCACTAATTGAATAACCGTCAGTTTGATTAAAACTTCTTTTTTGTGCTTGATAATGACCTGCAGATGACAAAAGCTCAAAGCTGAACATAACCGTATCTCAGATCAGGAATTTTTTGACTTCACCAATTTTTGCTGGGACTCCAGGTCCATCTAAAAACCCAGCAATGCCTTTGTTTGTGTCCTGTATGCCCTGAAATTAAACCCAATCAATCCGTTAAGAATATAAATCAGAAGCACAATCTCATCTTAAAGGTTTTTGCTTATGGGAAATGGAAGGGGTGATGTAAATGGAAGCAAACAATTATACTATATTTTTTATACTATTATATTAATATACTATTATATATACTAAACTTTTCCTGTGTAATACATTGTTCCCCCAAAACAACCACAAGTGTGTATAGGTATTATAGCTTATCTCATTGAAAGCTCTGTCGATAGTATAAAAAAACATATTTTAAAATCCTAGACTATTTCATTTATTTATTGTATTTCTATTCATCGGGTAATCTGACAACAAACAATTTTTTTTTATATATCAAAATTGACCATATTCATGCCCATAACAGTGCAAACTTTGTCCTTGAATAACGTTTTCTTATCAATTCCTCTTACCTGGATCTCTCCTGCCTTGCATCCAATTCTGATTCTGGGTCCAATAAGGTTTCCCCTGCCACTGGGATTTGATAGCGGGAACCAACCAGAAACCATCGTATGTTGAACCCAAACAAGGCACATCCAAGGATTATGAAGACCACATATAGCAGCACCTTTCCAGGAATTCTACCTGGAAACATTGTTACTTTAAGATACTTTCATGCACAAATGACAGAAACAGGTTGTGTAGAATAGTACACCTGCTTGGAATAAACAAAGAGCTACCCATACACGCCCACATTAGATATATATAAAATATTACAAGTAAATGTTGGTGGGGTAATTTAGGCCTTTGTTTTAAGTAAAAACTACATACAAAAAACCTATATCCTTATACCCCAATTCTTCCATTACAGCAGACCTCTAACTATAAAATGCAATTTAAATCATATATGTATTACCCTTTTTTTTTTCCTTGATCACCAAGACCTAATCCATTTAAATTAAAGAGTGGGAGGGGATTTCATCTTTTACAACTGTACAAGCTCATTTCTTATACTAAAACTGATTACATTTCACAAACAAAGGTACTTTTATAGTTGCATACCTTTCCCAAATGACAGCCATCTACCAGTAGCTCTCAAGCAGAACTCCAACCATACCTCACAGGTTAGTTATTCATTGTGTTGTAAGCAGTTGCAGAGAAGCACTGATAAAAATAAGTTATTGCAAAAAGCTTTTGATGGGTTCAGAATATGGAGAGGGTGGTATAGAGGATGTTTTAGACTTGACCATTTAAAATGAAAAAATTATATATATAATCCGCTTGCAGCAATATCCATATATGAGATCCCGGTAAGATACCTCTGGAACCAACTACTACCCACTGCACAGTGACAGGTGCTTCCCCCAGACAAGTTTCTGTAACTGTTTAGCAATTTCAGGCAGTAAACCTTAACAGCTTTCAAACATCCATTGACTCGATTGGCTTGTCAATGACAGGTAAATGCTAGGTCTTGGCCAATCTAGCTGTCAACGTCTTATCCCACTCAATACCATTCAACCTAGTCATGCAAATAGATTGCCAATGCAGCAATTATCAAACATGCATTGATTTTTTTTTTAATCAAAATGCACGGTAATGTGTCACTGTGTCTTCCTGTGCACTGCAATGCTGGTTAAATGAGTGTGTTTGGGTGCCATTTAAAATCAATGGTGTTGCACTATATGGGACATTTGCACTATATGAGGAAGAGAGAACTCAAGAGACTGCAGCGTGAGCTGCAGTCCTTGCAGGACCTCTACCAATGTGGCTGGGATGTTAGGCAAGACCTGGAAGAGACCAAGAAGCGCTTGAAACAGCACTTCGAGGGGGACGCCAGGCGCATCATCTCCCGTTCCAAGGTGGAGCATCTCGAGAAGAGTGAGAAGTGCAACTCTTTCTTTTTCAGGAAGCTCCACTCTGACCACACCCCCTTCGAGCTGCGGGACTCAACCGGAACACTCCGGAAAGGTAAGTCAGAGGTGATGGAAGTGGTCAGCGACTTCTACCGGACCCTCTACTCACCCAAGGAAACAGATGACGACGCTGCGAACCGGTTCCTTTCAGGTATCACCAACACCCTCTATCCTGCAGACGCAGCATCCACAGACGCCCCCCTCTCTTTGGAGAAGCTGTCCTCTGCCGTCAAATCCTGAAGGCGGGGTAGGACCGCGGGCTGCAACGGTCTCCCAGCGGAGCTCTATGTAGCGCTGTGGGACCTCGTAGGCCCGGACCTGCTCGAGCTGTACGAGGAGTTGGTGGTGGAGGGCAGAATGCCGCCATCGCTGAGGGAGGGCATGATCACGATCTTATACAAACGGAAGGGCGAGAGATGCGACCTCAAAAACTGGCGTCCCATCTCTCTCCTCAACGTGGACTACAAGATCCTTGCCAAGGTACTGGCCATCCTACTAAAGAAGGTTATCGGACAGATCATCCACCTGGACCAGACCTGCGGAATCCCAGGGCGACGGATTGCAGACAGCCTTGCACTGGTTGGAGACACGGTCCACTACATCCAGGACCGCAACATCCACGCCGCCCTGGTCAGTCTGGACCAGGAGAAGGCCTTCGACCGTGTCTCCCATGGGCTCATGCTTAGAGCCCTCCGTAAGTATGGTCTCGGTGAAATGTTCTGTTCATACGTTAACCTGATGTACCTTGACATCCACAGCACAGTGCTGGTGAACGGCTGGAAGACTGAACCCTTCCCAGTCCTCTTTGGGGTCAGACAAGGCTGCCCTCTGTCACCTCTCCTTTTTGTCTGTTGTATAGAGCTCTTCGCCGAATGCATCAGATGGAACCCAGAGATTAGAGGGATCACCGCACCAGGACCAGACAGAAGGAAAGTGAAGTGCTCACTCTACATGGACGACATGATGGTGTTCTGCGCTGACAAGAGTTCCATCGACGTGCTCGTCCAGATCTGTGAAGACTTTGGCCGAGCTGTGGGGGCAAAAGTCAACTGCCGGAAGTCAGAAGCCATGCTCTTTGGGAATTGGTACCTGCCTTCCTCTGCGTCCATCCCCTTCAACATCCAACCGGACTTCATCAAGATCCTCGGCATCTGGTTCGGGAAGGAAGGAGCAGCCCTGAAGTCTTGGGAAGAGAGGCTGTCAAAAATGAAGCAGAAATTCGGTCTCTGGAGCCTCAGAGATCTCACCATCGAAGGGAAGACACTGGTACTCCGCAGTGAAATCCTCCCTGTGTTGCAATACCTCACCCAAGCCTGGCCCCCACGCACCAACACCTGCAAGGCCATCACAAGGGCGACCTTCCACTTCAACTGGGGCTCTTAAGATGGACCGAGTGAAGAGAGTGACGATGTTCAAGGAACATCGAAAGGAAGGCAATGGAGTTCCAGACATCGCAACGATGCTGAGAATCTTCTTCGCCTGCAATACAGTGAGAAGGACACTAGTGGATCGATCTACAACTTCTGCAGGGAACGCCATGTCAAGATTCTTCCTCCTCCCACTCTGGAGGAGCCTAGGATGGGACAGACCCTTGATTCTACTTGGACACCTTCAAGTTCACCAAGGAGAACGAGCTGCAGGGCGTCAGGCCCGACCTGTGGAAGCTGAAGACGATCTACAAGCAAATTTGTGGAAAGGACTCTATGGAACCTGTTCCGGGTAGGAACGCAGCCACCTGCAAAGAAATCTGGATCAACATCAGGTCCAAAAGACTTACCAACAGGCACAGGGACTTGGCCTGGATGGCAGTTCAAGGAGGACTACCCTTGAGGACTTTCATGCACACCAGGAACTTATGTAGGTACAGACACTGCCCCTTCTGCGTCATCGAAGAGGAGACAGCTTTGCACGTCTTCTGGCAGTGCCCCTACGCCCAAGCCGTGTTGAAGACCATTGAACAGGAACTGAGCCAATTCGCCCCGAGAACGGCCATCACATACTGCACTATGCTGTATGGTCTGTTCCACGGCGAATTCATGGGAGAAGAAGTCGAAGGAGCTTTGAGGATTTTGAACTGTTAAGGCTGCTATCTGGTGCGCCAGGAAGCGCCTTATCCTCCGGAGGGAGAGGATGTCCTTCGAGGACTGCCGCGGCTGGCCCTCAGTCTGCTCAGAGACTATGACATCATGGACTTTCCGGAAGAGGACGTCTGAGAAGTACTTTAAAGCATAAAAGCATCAACTTTGCCTCAAATGCGAAATTTAAAGAGTCTCCATGGGCATATGTGCTGGAACTATTTGACCAGCAAACTAAAACCTGTAAAAAGAATAAAAAGTTAAAAAGCCTAGCAATGGAAGGTATGTATGAAGCCTGCATAGCCATGAGTGCCAGAATTGATACATTAGCAGACCTGGTACAGAGTTCTAGAGAGAAAATAATAAAAATTGAAACAGCCAACCAAGATTTACTTCATGAGTTAAATACCACTTCCACCTTAAATGAGATGATCAGATCTTCTCATGAAGAGCAAGAAAAACATGATAGATCTGCTCAAGGTGAATTAATTAAATACAAGCAGTTATTAGTGAAATCTGAGACTGAGTGTGGTCACCTTACTAGTGCCTATAAAGTTGCTCAAGAGCAAATCGCAGAAATGAAGAAAGGCAAACCCATTGACCACACCAAGTGCAAGCAGAGAGAGGCCATCTACACAAGCACCAGCTTGTGTAGATGGCATGTCCATCAGTAAGGCTGCTGCCATTGCCAAAAGTAACCAGCAAATAGAAAGAGAGAACAAAACATTGCCTCTGGAGAAGGATCAGTTTGTTAATAAAATAGAAGGTCGTAGCTGAATTCTTTTGTTTTCTTTTTCCCTTTTGGGCCTGACTTGCACATTGTTAAGTGATTCATTAACATACAAATCACTAGTCTTTTAGAGAAACTGCCTTAAGGAAAGGATCATTTAAAGGGAAGGTCATTCTTTCACAGATTTTTTTTTTTTGTTCGTTTTTAAAAGGCAGACATTTAATTTTTGGTTGAAAATATAGAGTCAATGCTCCTTGACAATGAAAGTTAAATGGGTTAAGAATGGAAAGGAAGTTAAGCAAGTATTCTATATTTTTTTTTTTTTTTTTTTTGTTTTTTTGTTTTCCTGTGTGCTAACGTTTTGGAAGATTTACCCTATTGTTGTTTTGTCAGAATGTCTCTGACAAAAGCACACAGTTCTATTATCTTTATTTTATATCTGATTCATATTCCTTTGTCTGGATGTGTTTACTGAAAGTTACTCAAGGGGGGGGGATAGGTGTACCTAATATTAATAATATTTTCCCATATTCTGAGAAGGTTCCCTGACTTTGTTCACACCTGAGATTGATAATATTTTTTTTCATTATCTAACTGTAATCAGAGCTACCCCATAATAGAAAAATATTACCAATTTGTCATAATGAGTGTTTCAGTTCTTCACACCTTTATTGTTTGTTTGAGTATTGTTTATGAGCAACTTCCCAGTACAATTCTATTATGTGCCATATTGGTTAGAAAAAATACTGAGTTAAATAGATCAGACTTGTTTATGAGTACAGATATACTCAGACTGATGAGACCTTAGTGAATAGCGAGTGATATAAATCAGTGCCATTGTACTTAGACTACCATTGCCTGAGGCTAGCCTCCACTGAGGACATCTTCCTGAGACACACTTTTCTGGATTTGCTTCCATGTCTGCTTCTGGATGAACTTGTTTGCTTCCTTGCAATTGCCTATCAATGTGACCTCTCCCAGAGGAACAGCAGGATTCGGTGTACCTGAGTGCCCAAGCCTGGAAGTATGTGCACTATTGCGGTCTGCAGCACACGGTAATAGTCAGTCCCTAGCCCGGGACTCTGCCAAGCTGGACGCATATTCTTGTAAGGTGTCTGCTTCACAAGGTAGGGGTCAATCCCCAGCTCGGGATCCTGCCAAGCTAGACATATATTCTGGTACACTGTCAGTATTGCTGATACAGCACAGATGGGGAGGATGCACAGCAGAAAGTATGCAAAGGTATTGGCAGGTATACTGCCAGACTGATGAAATGTGTGTAGTCCGATGATGTGGTGATGGCTACAGGCAGTGTATCTGGTAATATAGATAATATAGTATAATCAATGTGACAGGTCTCAGTATTATGTCTTAGTATATTTTATCATTTATAACAATAATCCTGAGTACTCAAAGTATTATTGACATAAGTTTTTGAAATGCCCAATAGGCCTGACAAAGGCTTCTCCTGGAGGTGACATGTGCTTATGTTAATGCAAGTGCCCTAAGTATCCTTAGGAGACAGGGGGATTCCAAGGCCTACCAACCAACAGCTGTAAGTGTCTGCAATCAAGAAATACTTCAAAAAAAGGCACCGAGTGCCCATGCCTACGATGGACTTGATTGAGGGATTGCTTGGGCATAAATCTTATAAATCTATAATATTGGACTTTTCTACCACAATCATGAAAATTATGGACTGTTTAAGAAAGCACAATAGACTGCTGGGAACTACCTAAGTTGCCTTTCTCTTTTTAACACATCAGGAACCTAATTCTAACTTTCAAAGAAAGTTTTATTGCATATGCCAATAACTGAAAAACTGAGAATGATTAATGGAGTCCAGACATAAACAATCTTTGTCTTAGGTGTGGCTAATGCTTCGATAGCCACAAACGGGGGTCTGTTGCACCTCAAGATTGTTTAGAGATATTTATAGATATATGTGGATAGATATAAATGTATATATAATGTATGTGTATAGGTGCAGGAATGTTGTGTGTAATCATGAAACCTGTTTTTCTTTGTACTGGCCATCTGGATCACCTAGGGGATGTCTTACCAGTGGTTGTCAAGAAACCTCAACCAGGGAACAATAAACAAAACAGATAATAAAATATGCCAGTACAAAAGATTTAGTTCCCATAACAAACTGGTTACCAGTAGGACCCTCAAGGGGCAATTAATCCATCAAGCAGAAGATGGATACATAATCAAACAGATGGGTTGGGTTGATAACCCAACTGGGCCTCTGGTTGACCCTTAAATTTAGATTCCAGCAAGAGATTCTTATATCAAATTTAGTTGGGTCCATCAAATTACCTTAACCAATCCCCATCTAGTGGGGTGTGTGCCAACTGATAGTCATTGTACAGAAAACACTGGTTACTAGATTATTACAGGGGTTACTACTAAAAACTTTATGTGCATGTGATATATCATTGATTGAAGTTCCTATGGGTAGATATCAAACAATATTGCTGTGTACTTTCTTTCACCTTGTTTTCCTAATTAAACTGTTTGAGTGACTAGCTATCATTTGTGCATGAACCTTCTTTTATTGAATATCTATATGCATTGATAGGGGATATAATTTCCAGATTTATGCTGATAAATATTCCTAAAACAACATATACAGTAGTAACATGTAGATGTAAAGCTGGCCTAATACATACCTCCCTCATCAATTTGCTCCTATATTTTTTTATATAATACAACTGACTTGTAGACTTAAATGGAGCTAAATATATTCTTATGTTTCCTTTTGAGAAAGCAGGCGCAAAATCCGTGTTATAATTGTGGAAAATTCAGACCCTTTGATCGAAATTGTCCTGAGCCGAGTAGAATGCAAGGTTTTTGCTTTGGTTTGGATCCATCTGAAGAGCAAGTTTAGCAAAGGTTACATCCTAGAGAACAAACTGAAGGACACTCAGCAGGTTGATGTGATCCACCAGGAGGTCCCCTGCCTCTTGCCACAAGTTGTCAGGCAAGACAGGTAATGCAGGTAACTTCTGGTAAGGTTTCAGGACCATAAGTAATGCCCCATTATTGACAGATTGCTGGGTGTCCTGTATTGTATGATTCTCAGTATATCCAGATACCTGGTTAAGACAGAACCATAGTGGTAAGGAACACTTAGATTCCAGCAATATAAGGACACTAAGCATGATAAAATTTCCAAATAATTTATTAAACATTTCCTAAGATTTATGTGCAGACAGATCTGTAAGTAAATAGGACATTATGCTCCCTGTAATTTTCATAATAATTACTGTGTAGGGTTGATAGATGACAGGTGCCCTTTACGTCATAAACTTGTTGGCTTTAATGTTTGGACATTTACATCTGCTTGTCCTTACTCTGCAGGTTTTCCTTGTTGTCGGTTTATAAGATTCCCATGGATAATGTGAAGTCTGTGTCCTAGGCATTCTTACATCTGGAGAATGGTAAAGTTGTACAGTTTGTAATGAACCTGACAATAACTTAGGAAAATCCAGTTAGGTTATTCTAAGTGGTTGATCTTGTTGAATTTTCTATACACAGTTTATAACATGGAGGAATACAGCTTCTCCCAGTAAACCCTTGAGTAGTTACCACCACTTAAATACAATGAACAATGATGACCTGGATTCTACAATTCCTATGTACAGCAGGGCCAATGAAAAAATGAGGGTTTATTTTTACCAAATTGATTGTATTTCTGTGCTATGGTAAGGAATCTAAGACATGTGAAGAGGGTGATTTAATGTACAATTGTTTGTTTAATAACAGATTTTACTTGACTTGGCTAAAGAACAGGAAAAGGAGGACTTTAACTTGGAATTAATCATTCCAATGAAAACAACTGCAGAATTAGGAGATATAACATTGTCTATAGTATTTGTATGTGCCTTTGATCATAGTATCCTGCTTACCCAGAATCCAGGGACATAGAACATGTATGTTCTGTTTACACTTTGTTCTTATTGCTTGGTCTGATGATAAGTTTCCCTACTGTATATCTCATATATAGTTATATGAGGAATTCCACTAATTCAATATACATGCTGCTAAATGTCTTCTATTTCCAATAGCAGCTCCAGAAATGCCTTTAACGATGATTTATTATACATTTGTCAATATTTAATTACAATCTTATTTGCATGCATTTATTGAATAAAGGCGAGATAGATTTAGAATAGTGGGGTGGGATTCATGAATCAGCTGATTTTTTTTTTTTTTTTTTTTTTTTTTTTTTTTTTTTTTTTTATGGTGCAAAACCAAATCTAGTATGTTTATCCCTGACCCAACTATTGCTAAGGATGTGACAAAAATACGGGCTTAACCATCCTAGCCATTTTTTTTTGCCCGTACGAAGGTCGGGCTTAACGGCTAGGTGGTTAATGTACAATTGATTGTTTAATAACAGATTTTATTTGACTTGGCTAAAGAACAGGAAAAGGATGACTTTAACATGGGATTCATCATTCCAATTAAAACAAGTGAAGAATTAGGAGATCTAACATTGTCTATAGTTTTCACCAGGCTTAAACGAAGAAGTTAGCTTCAAATGTTTCCATAAACATATGATTGAAATATATGTTCTATGTACTTCAACATATTCTTGTACTCTTATATTAAAATCTCTTTTTTAATTATTTATCTCTGCACACCTTGAATACATTATATTGAATTACTGTACATCCTTTTGGGACTGTTTCTTTTTATATACATGTAACCTAATTGTCCTTGTCCAATAACAACATTTTGAATTATATTTATGTAAATGCTTTCATGTATTATATGTATAATTTATCATGTATATACTATTTACATACATGTATATGCCATTGCTTTATATGTAAGATTATTAGAATGGCACTCTAATTTCAAGCATATAATCGTTTAGGCAGCACACAGGACACAATGCTATTTGTGCAATTAGTAGATTACCACACCCCTGAGACCCCCTTGGTGTTCACTGAGACTTGCAGGGGACAGGGGGGGGGGCACTGCTATATGGCGCTATAGGCTTACATGTAGTTTAGTCTGCACTAGCCATCCCGTCCCCTGTATGATCCGCTCCCTCGCTAGGACGGACCACCTAATGCAGGAGGAGTGGGCGGGTACATTGATCCCGCCCCCTTCTCTGCGTTGTGGAGCTCCGGTGACATCACAGGGATCTCCCTAGACACGGAGGAGGCTGAGAGGTGCCTGTCTACAACACGGGCGCGCGCTCTCCCACATGCATTTAAAGATGCCACTTGTAGCGCCCCTTCAGCATAACAGCCTGACAGCCTGCTACACTCTATAACCCCACGTGCTGACAACTATACAAAGGATACTCCATCCCCATTCACCTATAAGCTGCTTATCTCTACAAACTGACCTCCAAAGCTTCCATGTGTAAGGTAAAACCTCTTTGAAATACTTATACAAGAAGCCATTTAATCACCCCAGTTACTCTTTACCTTCAATCACTACAATTGGCACAGGGTGATCAGAAGGGGATAAATTGGCACAGAGTGATCAGAAGGGGATAAATTGGCACAGGGTAATCAGAAGGGGAATTTAAATTGGCACAGGGTGATCAGAAGGGGAATTTAAATTGGCACAGGGTAATCAGAAGGGGAATTTAAATTGGCACAGGGTGATCAGAAGGGGATCTTTTTTTTCTAGATTTTCCTCCTTTAAAATTGGGTGCGTCTTATATGCCGGAGCGTCTTATACGCCGAAAAATACGGTATGTATCCTTTATTATACAGCTATACAAACTTTATGAAATATTTCTTTGATTACGTACATCTAATATACTCATATAAAGAAGAATATGAACATATACAGCATTGGTATCTTACTCACTGCTAAACCTCTATGTTATTATTACTATATTGCCACTATCCCGGAAACCCCAGTTACATAGATTTGAATTTGATTAAGTTGTGTTGATGTATTTTCTATGACCAGATGGTATTATGTCCTATATCTCAGACATGTTGTATTTCTGTATATGTAGACCGTTAAGAACACATGAATTTATATCCCCGAGGAAGCCAAACATGGCGAAATGCGTCGGATTCCTTCAATTTCGCCCCATAATATACTTCATCACCAGTTCCTGGGTCTGATCACACACAACACTGCCATTTATTATTTATTATTCCTCAGTATATTCTACTGGTTTTCTCCTTGTCACACCCTCATCTGATGTAATAATAATGATGCATATTGTGCTGTATAGCCCCCCATATATTGTATTCTTGTGATCAGTGTGTGTCTTCTCATGACCAAACTATTCCTTGTCTCAGCAGTTGCTGTGTTGTCCCCGACTATATTAAAGACATTCTCATTTAAGGTGGGCTTGGACAAAGTATTAGTGTTTGTTGTATAAAAATGTATATCAATAAAGATGAAATATCTTCTTCCTATAGTGTGGTGGAGATTTGCTGATCCTTCTCAATCACTGAGCCAGATTGTGGACTCAAATATCAGGCCATTACCTGTGTAAATCTGTGGAGTAAAACCAATGGATTTATATAGGAAAAGTGTTAACGTAGCTCTGGTGTAATACATAATTCTTCCTTGAATTGTATTAGATGTATATTAGATGTATAGACAACGCTGATCTCTTGATGTCGGTAATGTAAGTGTCACACCTGAACAAATTTTTAAATAGTAAATATTCATTATCATAATAGGCACTTCAAGGATTTGTAAAATAAAAGCACCACTGGTTTCTAAATTTATAAAGGAAGTCATTTCCAGCCTTGTCTTTTTAATATGATTGCTGGCACAGAATTTAAAACTAGGGTGGGCAAGACCAAATATAGTGGATATAGGGCCCAATGATTGGTCTCACCTGATGAATGTGGCTGTCCTGAAAGATGTAATAAATGTCAGTTTACACCAAGCAAATCATGTAGGAAATATCTGCAGTATATTCTCCACGCTGCTGGTAAAGGGTCTCCCTTCCAAGAATATTTGGATTATTTACAACTCCAGAGAAGGGGTTCAACTCTCAAATTTTATTATGGATTCTTCCATATGCCTTAGAAAAGTGAACCCCTTGCTCCCTTCATACTCGCTGAATAAACTTTCGAGGGATTTGCACCGAAGAATGACTTTCTATGGTGGTGAATATATCTGTTTACCGCCAGGTAAGTATGTTCCCATAATTCCATGTTCCTAGGGGTGTCCCTGTGGTAGGAGACTCATTATATCTAGGTTATCTTTTAGCCCCTGCTTGGTGCCCCCCCAAGATGGTTCCTGACCAGGGACAGGGGTCAAACTGAAAGCTTTTGTATAACATGAGACTCTTTAAGCCAATAATGGCAGCAGAGTGGTCATGGTGTGAAGGAAGGGGGAAGAGCAATTAGGTCAGAAACAAATCCCTAACACTGATTGGTAGATCACGAGATGTTTCTCCCAATCCAATATTATTCTTCAATAACCTGATCACCCCTGAGCAGTAAAGTGCCCAGGAACATCCAGTACTGTACTGTACTGCGCATCTCTGGCCACCTGAGGGCGCTCTGTGTCATACAGTTTGCATGTTCGGCGACTAGAGGGCAACATCTGTTGTTCACCGCCGTGCATTACCCAATTGTGGCCACCAGAGGGCAAACGCTGCTATTCAACGCTATGCAATGCGAAATTGTGACCAACAAAGAATTCCTTTTGTAATCCACTGCCATGCACTGTTTATCTTTGCCCATGAGAGGGCGCCCTGTGTGATCCAACGCATTATACTGTGCATCTCAAGGCACATGAGGGCAGCTAGTATAATCTGGTGCCCTGCTGCACAATTTCTGCCACCAGATGGCAGCAATGAATCGCCGGCCAATATAATTGAAGTCGTAGGTAGGAGCAAGGTGGCTGGACTGTCGTCTAAAAAAAAAATGGAGGCCTACAGGTGTCTGGTGTCCTGAGCTTTTGTTTGCCCCAATTATTATGAGCTCATGGTGTGCTAATACGAGTAGGGCCCAGCTCCATGTGGACAAAGGTGGAATTATTCGTGAGTTACTAAATAGTTAACGTTTTAACGGTTGTATGCTACCACCTCATGGACAAAGGTGGAACAAAAAGCTGCATCCTGCTTTTCCCTTTTTTTTTTTCACCTTGAGGCTGTGAATATAGAGAAACACTGGGACTACATTGCACATTTCTTGTACCAGCTGGGTGAATGTTGGGAATCACTAATTCACTGGGTGGCAATTTGACCAAGGATGGCAGATCAATTATTGCCACTTACTCCTGGTGACGATTTCCTCCTCCTTCTGTAGCAATGTAGTAATTTCACTGACTGTTTATGCAATAATGTATTCTATGATTCTGAGACTGCACTTGTTACTCACAAGACCCAATTGATTGGAGGCACTTATCAGGGGAGGAACAATTTAGATTTCAACTTAGCGGTAGCTTACCAACAGATGTACTGCAGAAACTCATCACCAAAACCCATTACATGTAAGTTCTTATGCCAAATGGTTAGAGATAGAGGAGAACCATAAGGAAATATTCTGTCCAAAGCAAATATAGAAAAAATGTAATACAAGGGCTGGAATCCTGCTGACTTGTTTCCGCCATTGGAAATAGAGTTACAGGTAAGTAAGATATAATTTTCACCCAATTTTTGTTTTTTCGGGATTTCAAATATTAAAATCATAAAATATAACTTTATTGTGTGATTTTTGAAAAACAAAAATAACCCCAAAAAACAGCATAGGTTGATACATATTCATCATTCCATAATACATTTCATATTACTAAATATTTATGATACGATTATATTGCGTTTTATCGCCCTTGACGCGTTTCACCCGAAGGCTTTCTCAGAAGGACATAAGGTTTTATTCACAACAGTGTTATCTATTACAAAGCAGAAAGATAAAACATCTTGTTATTTCATTACCATATTAGATTTTTTCAAATGAAACCATGAAGACAGAAAATACACTTCTGATATTGAAATTGTACAGCTTTATGTTTCCTCAAAAAGGAAAAAATATGTTTATGAATTGCACTGGAGGAGTCCTTGCTTAACAGCTATTTGTGCTGTGACTCCTCATTAAAATCAACTTTGTGTGACCTATAGATGTTTTTCACCACAGTGTAGAGCAGGACAAAAAGGAAAAGATTTTAACCTGATTTGTAACTTTCACTGGATTCAGAGTGACAGCATTCACCACCTAAGTGTAGTATTTGTTACATACAAGAAATAATTTTCCCAAATCATTTTACAGACACATGACTGGGGGGACCCGGAGAACATTCTGTCCAGAGGGTGACCAAAACTTTTACAGATGTTCCCTGGTATATATATATATATATATTCTATCAGTAAGAACTGACTATAACATGAACCTTGACTGTACACTCAAAATATACCTAGAACATAAAATCCGGACTTAGCCCTGAGCTACAATAAAGAGTGTAACCCCCCCATATTGGTATATTAGTAATAGTATTAGTACATAGTCAACCAGCACCACCTTCATGGGGAGTCATGGAAGAAGTTTTACCCTGATGGTCTGGATGAGGCCCTGAGAACCCTATGAAGGCCTAATTGCATCACATAACCCAGACCCTGGGTATGGGGACGTCCTACTCCTAGAGCACCCCTGGAGTCTGTAGATGGAAGTCAGCAGAGGGTAAGTACAGCAATGGGATGCAGAGAGAAAAAAAAACTGACCATGAGGGATGCTCTAAATTTCAAATCATAGTAAAAGGGAAAAGAACAATCCTAAAGATTTCTTTTTTGTGTTAGAAGAATGGAGAAAGGTGAGAATCTGTTATTACTGTGTGATCCTCCTGTGTACACAGAAAATTGTGCTGTGGAGACAAAATACTCACCAAGGTGTTATAGGGATCGGACTCTGTGCAAGTATCGGTAGGGCCCCGTATGCTGAAAATCATTGTTATGAGGAAGAGGGGTCTCAGCAGAACACGAACGCACATATAAAGCCATATAGGTAAAACATGGGGTATATAATGGGAGCAATTATTAGAGATGACCCTTACCGGCCTTCACATGCCATTTGCATACCAACCCCCCAAACCAGCAGTGTAACTGCACATGTAATCAGCAGGATAACAGACACACGGACCAGAGACAGAACACAGGACTCTTATATTCCATTCTTCTTTTCCGTACACAGAATACAAAGAGGTAACACCTTCACCTACCTGGAAGATGAACTTCAGTAAAACAGCAACTGCTGAAGAAAAAAAAAATCGAAGTTAGGTGTGTAATGTACAACACAGCGTGCAGAGTTCAGGGGTCACACAGTGTATATTCCTTGTAATGACTGAGGAACGCAGCTTCTGGTACAAAAACCATCACCTATAGGATAGTGGCGGACACAGGTCCCCGTGCAGAACTGATGTGGGGGGCCCCCTGCCATCCATGCCTATTCCCTGCCCATCTGACATCTTGCCCACATTCACACCACTGCCCCAACAATTTTACTGACACAAAAGTACAACCATAGGAAATCAGGATGAGTAGGATGAATTGACAGAACTGCCCATCCAAATTACCTTTTTGCGGAAGTGCGGAGTGTCATGGACCAGCAGCAAAGCATGGGAACAAATGTTCCTCTGCTCCATTGTATTGCCTGGACCCCTCCCATAAGTCCCATACATTACAGGGGGTCATAAAGGGGCCGCCAGTCCTGTGTATCGCACATAATGCTGTAGATCTGGTGTTCTATCAGACTGAGTTGTCTTGCGAAATCATGCAACCCGGGAGGGGGAATTAGTTTTAAAAATTTCAGCCCTCCGGCATTAAAGAATTTCAAGATATGGGGTCGCCTGCTTAAAACTTGTGAAAATAGCACAACAATAACACAGGAAGTACTTATCTGAAGAGCCACCTGTTCCACTTTGAAGGGTTGCTCAGCCTCACAGCATATGCACTAGACTCCTTGCTTCTGCCACCTGAATCAATAGCTTCTATCTTGCTGCTCCCTTAATCTATGTGCCCATGCTGGGCTGGTTTTCCCTGTAGTCTCTCCCCTCTCATGCTCAGAAAAACCCTGTCCTTCCACAAAACGTTCCCCCAGCCCCCTCTCCCCATGCAACAGGTTCCTCCTTTCTTTTGTTGCCTCTCCCTGCTGCCATCTAGCGGTGGTTTAGGCACAGTGTCTTCATACAATATAATGACATTGCCAACTGCCCTGTCACACATAACTGTCCCCTTCCTCTACAAAGGCTGACAGTGATGAGCAGATGATCCCCTCTGGAGAAATAGATTGTCACGTAATTTGCTGGTGGTTGTAGTAAGGACAGGACAGATGGATGAATGATGTCGGGGGAGCGCTGTACACACAATAGATGGTGGATGTCTCCGGCGTCAATCATCCAGCATGTGTAGGGTCCAAGTGATGCCCAATTTATGCCTTCTGGCTGCACCTCTTCCTATACAATGGGCATCATTATTTGATCACTGTCAGCGTCTCATGTCATTTACCAAATATCAATGTTATTAAACAGGCGTCTTTTTACACGATTTTATTGCCATGAGTGATTGCAATCTCTGATGGTGGTAAGTAGCCCTCTATAAATTTGAATGGCACATGAGTGATCAGAAGGGGAATACCGGTATGAATGGCACATGAGTGATCAGAAGGGGAATAATCTTTCAGATTCTTATTTTCTAGATTTTCCTCCTTTAAAATTGGGTGCCTCCTATATTCCGGAGCGTCTTATACGGCGAAAAATATGGTATATGCTACTGTACAGTTATATTACATTTCTAACTATTTTTTTTAAAGATTTTTTTTTAAAGTTTATTCCTAAATTAATTACAATTATTAACTATTGGATATATTTTGGGTAGTTATGCCAAAGAACTATAGCCTACAATGTAAAATACATTTCCATGCAAAAAAATTGTAACACTTTTTTGCATGGAAATTCGGACAGAATTAGACTGCTAGGAGGGTTAAGAGACAGAAGAAGATGGGTAGGCAAGTTTGAAAAGTGTGTTTTGAGTGCTCTTTTAAATGAGCAGAAAGTAGGAGCAAGCCGAATAGGATGAGGAAGACCATTCCAGAGAATTAGGGCAGCTCTAGAGAAGTCTTGGAGCTGTGCGTGTAATGAGGTTATGAGTGAGGAAGTCAGTAGTAGGTCATTGGAGGAGCGACGAGAGAGGCTGGGGGAGTACTTTTCTACCAGGTCAGAAATGTAAGTGGAACAAGAACTGAGGAGGGATTTGAAGGCAAAGCACAGGAGCTTGATTTTGATTCTAAGGTGAAATGGAAGCCAAATGGAGAACTAAAAAGAGATGCAGCGGAAGAGGAGCGATGGGAAGGATGGATGAGTCTGGCTGCAGAATTCATGATAGATTGTAGAGGAGAGAGTCAAGTTAGTTAAATACCAGCGAGAAGGATGTTACAGTAGTCCAGACCAAAGATGATCAGAGCATGTACAAGGAGTTTGGTGGTCTCTGGGGACAGGTAGGGGCAGATTTTGGAGATGTAGAGTAGGTGAAAGTGACAGGACCTGGAAATGTTCTGAATATGGGGGGTAAATGGGAGGGTAGAGTCAAAGGTGACACTAACACAACGTGCCTGAGGGGAAGAATGAATAAGGCATAAAACAATAAGACAGACATCCATGATGAGATGGCTGACAGGCAGCATGAGACCTTATCCAGGACTGAGGGAGACCGGTCAGGGGTGCACAGATAGATTTGAGTGTCATCAGCATACAGATGGTACTGTAAACCAAAGGAGGATATGAGACTACCGAGAGAGGAGGTGTACAGAGAAAAGAGAATCGGTCCATGGACTGACCCTTGGGGAACACCAACAGGGAGGAGAGTGGGTGAGGAGGAATTACCATTGAAAGAAACTTGAAAGGAGCGGTCAGACAGATAGGAAGCAAACCAAGAGAGAGCAATGTCACGGATACCAATGGAGCGCATGATTTGTATTAGAAGGGGGTGATCAACAGTGTCAAAAGCAGAGGAAAGATGAATTAGAAGTGTGGCCCTATTCTGACCCACTCTGCAGGCTACGGATGTGTTGTGGTGCAACCTATGTGGAAGAACAGGAGCAGAGCCTTTATCTGTGGAAACAGGATGAAATCTCTCATAAGCGCAGTGCCTCCAATCAGTTGGGTCTTATGAGTAACAAGTGCAGTCCCAGTTGAGAATAGTATACTCATAGACAATAATCCACACTGAATTAGCAGAAGGAGTCTCTGTATTAAATAGTAACAACATATGAAATCAAGTGTACCATCAAACTTTGCAATCTTCAAACAGCAGCAGTGTAAACATGGTAAAGTCCTTTCAGTATGTCTCAGTGAGGGGACTGTGCCATGACTTACAGTCTGAAGTTATACTTCTCTCTGCGCATGCAACAGGATCTGAGTCTCTCACTCTCCAGACCATGTCCTTCCCGGGGCTTACCCAAGAATCCCTGACCCAGGCTGGGTCATTACTGATGACCTCATCCCCAAAGTGCCGAGGGCACAGCAGCCATCTTGGAACATGGCAAAACACACACTGCAGTAATTACCATAGAATACATTATTGCATAAACAGGCAGTGAAATTACTACAGGAAATTGTCACCAGGAGTAAGTGGCAATAACTGATCTGCCATCCTTGGTCGAATTGCCACTCAGTGAAGACTTGTAGTGATTTCCCAACATTCACCCAGCTGGTACAAGAAATGTGCAATGTAGTCCCAGTGTTTCTCTATATATTCACAGCCTCAAGGTGAAAAAAGGGGAAAAGCAGGAGGCAGCTATTTATTCCACCTTTGTCCATGAGGTGGCAGCATGCCACCGTTAAAACGTTAACTATATACCGTGTTTCCCCGATGATAAGGCAGGGCCATCAAATAAGACAGCCCCCCCTTTTTAGAGAAAAATGTAAAATAAGGCCCCCCCCGCAAATAAGCC
>NC_092863.1:15482573-15509110 GCF_032062135.1 Pyxicephalus adspersus | reverse complement strand
GTCTTCTTCATGGGTAAATAAGGCATCCCCCTGAAAATAAGCCCTAGAGCATATTTTGGCCTTCCAAAAAAAATAAGACAGTGTCTTATCATCGGGGAAACGGTAGTAAGTCACGAATAATTCCACCTTTGTCCACAGGAGGGCGGCACAGAGCTGGGCCCCACTCGTATTAGCACACCATGAGCTCATAATAATTGGGGCTCCTGCAAACAAAAGCTCAGGACACCAGACACCTGTAGGCCTCCATTTTTTTTAGTAAACAGTCCAGCCACCTTGCTCCTACCTACGACTTCAATGATATTGGCCGGCGATGCATTGCTGTCATCTGGTGGCAGAAATTGTGCAGAGCTGGGCAGCAGATTACACTAGGTGCCCTCATGTGCCTCGAAAAGCACAGTGCAATGCGTTGGATCACACAGGGCGCCCTCTCGGGGGCAAAGATAGACAGTGCATGGCAGTGGATTACAAAGTGAATTCTGTGTTGGCCACAATTTCGCTTTGCATAGCGTTGAATAACAGCGTGTGCCCTCTGGTGGCAAAATTATGCATTGCATGGGGTTGAATAACAGCGAGTGCCCTCTGGTGGCCACAATTGGGTAATGCACGGTGGTGAATAACAGATGTCGCCCTCCAGTCGCCAAAGATGCAAACTGTATGACACAGGGCGCCCTCAGGTGGCCAGAGATGCGCAGTACAGGGCGCTGGATTTCCCAGGGCACCTTACTGCTCTGCAGGGGTGATCAGGTTATTGAAGAATAATACTGGATTTAGAGAAACATCTCATGATCTACCAATCAGTGTTAGGGATTTGTTTCTGACCTGATTGGTCATCCCCCTTCCTTCACACCATGACCACTCTGCTGCCATTATTGGCTTGAATAGTCTCATGTTATACAAAAGCTTTCATTTTGCCCCCTGTCCCTGGTCAGGATCCTCCTTAGGGTCCCTATTCTGACTCATCCCATCACCAATCAGGTCCCAGATTTCTGGGTGTTGCTTTTATGATGCAACGTAGAGCAGAAATGGGGCTCAGAATAGGAGGTAATTTGCATAAAATTGGGTTCTGGCAGGGCAAAGGGCTACAGAATGACCACAAATAAGAATAAAGAACTAATTAGGGCTCAAGTAAAAGAAAAAGGGGTAAAACACAATAAATAAAGAGGTGGAATGTAGGGCCACATTCAATGATGGAGCAAAAAGAGGGCAGAGTAAAGTGGCAAAGAGAATACAACAAAGTTTAAGTGGTACAAGCTCAGAGCTTATGGGCCACTGGTATGGCCTATCAAAAAAGGGTCTAAATGGATACAACAAAGGGTGCAAATAGGATCCAAAGTATGGGGATAACAGGGTGCTGAAGGTGTGTGTGGGGTGGGGGGGAATGAAAGAACCAACAGCAATGTTGGGAGCTAAAGGTCCTCCCACGTGAAAAATAGGGCTAAAGGGGAACAAAGTACAGGGCAAAGATTATGGTTAAAGACACTAAAGGGGAACAACAGGACATCAATGCTGAGATTTACATAATTAGATTTAGATAATAAAGCTCACGGGGGATAAAGAAGGGCCTAAAAGGGAAAAAGCAGGGAATAAATATGCACAAGGTAAATGTTTCCAGCATAGAATGAAGCACCTAAAGATGCTTGAACTAGGGGCTAATGGGGTGTAAAGTAGAAGCTAAAACGAGAATAAGTACAGGATCATGGAGCACAAATTAGGGGATAACAAGGCACAAAGGAGGGGGTAATGGTTCTACAAAGTGGGGCCTAAAACAGGACACAGTAGGAGCCTAAATCAGTGGCTAGAAAGGCTAAAATTATAGGACTAATGTGCTGCTAAAGATGGCAAAATATGGGCCAATATAGTGCAAGTAGGGGCTAATGAGGTGCAAAGTAGAAGCTTATAAAACATAATGTAGAGGGCAAACAAGGCACAAAGTAGGCAATGCAAATTATGGGCTAACCAAGTATTAAAGGCATTATCAGGATACAAAGCAGGGGTTATTGAATGCCAACAGGGGGTTTACAGAGGAAATGGGTACTAACAGGAAGTATGACAGGTGCAACAGATGTTCAAACTAGAGGTCCATGGGGATTAAAGTAAAAGCTTGAGGGGGGTGGGGGCATCAGGCACTAATTACGATAACAGAGCAATCAGCCACCAAGCAGGGGCTAAAAGATAACAGCCTAGATATAAGGAGTCTCCTACCACAGGGACACCTCTAGGAACATGGAATTATGGGAACATACTTACCTGGTGGTAAACAGATATTTTCACCACCATAGAAAGTCATTATTCAATGCAAATTCCCATAATGTTCATTGAGCGAGTATGAAGGGAGCATGGGGTTCACTTTTCCAAGGCATATGGAAGAATCAATAATAAAATTTAAGAGTTGAATCCCTTCTCTGGAGTTGTCAATATTCCAAATATTCTTGGAAGGGAGACCCTTTACCAGCAGAGTGGAGAATATACTGCAGATATTTCCTACATGATTTGCTTGGTGTAAACTGACATTTATTACATCTTTCAGGACAGCCACATTCATCAGGTGAGACCAATCATTGGGCCCTATATCCACTATATTTGGTCTTGCCCACCCTAGTTTTAAATTCTGTGCCAGCAATCATATTAAAAAGACAAGGCTGGAAATGACTTCCTTTATAAATTTAGAAACCAGTGGTGCTTTTATTTTACAAATCCTTGAAGTGCCTATTATGATAATGAATATTTACTATTTAAAAATTTGTTCAGGTGTGACACTTACATTACCGACATCAAGAGATCAGCGTTGTCTATACATCTAATATACATCTAATACAATTCAAGGAAGAATTATGTATTACACCAGAGCTACGTTAACACTTTTCCTATATAAATCCATTGGTTTTACTCCACAGATTTACACAGGTAATGGCCTGATATTTGAGTCCACAATCTGGCTCAGTGATTGAGAAGGATCAGCAAATCTCCACCACACTATAGGAAGAAGATATTTCATCTTTATTGATATACATTTTTATACAACAAACACTAATACTTTGTCCAAGCCCACCTTAAATGAGAATGTCTTTAATATAGTCGGGGACAACACAGCAACTGCTGAGACAAGGAATAGTTTGGTCATGAGAAGACACACACTGATCACAAGAATACAATATATGGGGGGCTATACAGCACAATATGCATCATTATTATTACATCAGATGAGGGTGTGACAAGGAGAAAACCAGTAGAATATACTGAGGAATAATAAATAATAAATGCCAGTGTTGTGTGTGATCAGACCCAGGAACTGGTGATGAAGTATAATAAGGGGGGAATATGAAGGAATCCGATGCATTTCGCCATGTTTGGCTTCTTAGGGATATAAATTCATGCGTGCTTAACGGTCTACATATACAGAAATACAACATGTCAGGGATATAGGACATAATACAGTCTATGTCATACAGTGTGTTCATAGAAAATACATCAACACAACTTAATCAAATTCAAATCTATGTAACTGGGGTTTCCAGGATAGTGGCAATATAGCAATAATAACATAGAGGTATAGCAGTGAGTAAGATACCAATGCTGTATATGGTCATATTCTTCTTTATATGAGTATATTAGACGTATGTAATTAAAGAAATATTTCATAAAGTTTGTATAGCTGTATAATAAAGGATACATATGTATTTTACTTACGTACCTGTAGTTAGGGACAAATCCCACAAGGGGGTGCTGTATGTGAGGAATCCTTGGTGGTGATATTGCTGGATGTAAATCATAAGATGTGGTTACATACACTACTGTAATAAAGGCTAATAACTGATGTAATACAAGGTTGGTATATATACATACCACAAGATGGGTATATCGGTTTGATCCTTTTCAATAAGTATTAGTGTGCCTATATTTATAGGGGTACTTTGCATATATATATATATATATACCCCAAAAGTTGGGTATATTGGATTGATCCTCTTCAAGAAGTATTAGTGTGCCTATATTTATAGGGGTACTTTGCGGTGGTTTGGGTAAGTGAAGGGTGACCTTATCCTCCTAGAAGCAAGGGGGGATAGGGGTAATAAGTATATTGGTTAAGCAAATATATGTTAGGTAAATACTACTGAAAATATTGGGTAATGGTTGTAGGTGAAAAATAATTAATTGATTCATTAGCTTACTATGTAGGTTCCAGAGTGTTTAAGAGAGGTTTTACCTTACATATAGAGGTTTTGGATCAAGGTAGGTGCGATGGAATGAGATCAACCTATAGATAAAGCATAGTAGTGATTGTAGGTAAAGAGTAACTGGGGTGATTAATTGGCTTCTTGTATAAGTATTTCAAAGAGGTTTTACCTTACACAGCTTTGGAGGTCAGTTTGTAGAGATAAGCAGCTTATAGGTGAATGGGGATGGAGTATCCTTTGTATAGTTGTCAGCACGTGGGGTTATAGAGTGTAGCAGGCTGTCAGGCTGTTATGGGGAGGGGAGAGCACGCCCGTGTTGTAGGCAGGCACTTTGCATGTGTTCATATGGGCTTAATATTATCCTCAAATAATGCACAGAATGAAAATATAAAATATTTGTAAATTTAGCCACCAACTATAAGAGGTGAGCACTTGCCGTCCGAAGTCTCAGCAATGGCAGTTCTCATATTTATTTTCTGGTTACCTTTCAAGGTAGTATAAAAAATAATCAGAAAGTGTAATTAATGTCCACTCTCTCACCTTTATCACAACTCAGATAACATTATTTATTAGAAGATTGAACTTTGTCCCTTCCAGTTGATATTGGTTTTGTGTTTCCATATTAAATTCAAAAAAATCATTATTCTGTGCTATATCCTTCTATATTTAAATGTTCAGGTGCACCTTTGTTACAAAACACATATGACTTATTTGTATTATTATTGTCCTAGAACTTCCTTTCTTACCTCTATAAAGGTGCGGAGATATTTACCAACAAGCAAGCGTCAGCAGCAATTTAATATCTGATAGGCTGCAAGCATGCAAACTAAACTCGTCATGGGAAGCCATTCTCTATCAGGGTTCTGTGAAAGGTTCCTATATGGTTCTTGAGCCAACATCACTCAACAGAGCCATCAGCATAGCACTACAAAACATTTTAGCTGTCTGTAGGGTTGACATTCAGATCACCACTTTAGAATGACCACTAATGTAAGTGGCATTTCTTTCCCACTGACACCCATTGCATTGGCTTTAGTAGGGATTCCCTGAGACCTGGAAATGATTTTCTTTGAGTAAAAAGGTTCAGAAAGGCTGATCCAGAGGAAAAAGCGGGTATATCACATGACATCATAAAATTATTATTACATCACAAGTCCAGTTATAGAGTGTAAATGGGAGACGCAATGCCCATGTACAAAATGTAGTTTGGACCGGCTTGGACTCCAGTAGAGTTTCAGCCCTAACATATTTAATTGTGATGTCCACAGGATTTCTTTTAGAACAGTGACAGTTTTGATATGCCAAAAAAATACCAGGTACAGGAATTCTGTGCACATGGGGCAATTACATAGAAACAGGTGTGTGGAGGCAACCCAATTAACACTCAGATCCTCATAACAGTACCTCAATGGGTCTAACAAGTAGTATTGAGTGTATGGTACAACTCTATGAGTGTGTCAGTCAAACATTGCAATAACTGTGTGTGTGCCATCAATACAGGCTTTGTAAGTAATGGCCCAGTAGTCCCTATTTTACACCCCTTTAGTTCTCTATTACTCTACAGCCTGTTAGCCATTACCTTTTACCCCATTATTGCCCCATTAGCACTTGCTATGCACTTCATTAGCCTATACCTTGCACCCTGTCTTTTTACTCTTTTGGAACTCCATTAGCATCAAATTTGTGGCCCATTAGCACCCAGTTAACCCATAGTTTGTGCTTTGATATACTTAGTAACCTGCCAGCTCACTTATAACATTATTTGGCTCTGCTTTTGGGCCTTGTTGGAGCCTCATTAGACTGTACATTCCACCCTATTGGCCCCTACTTTGTTCTCTGTTATCCTCTGCTATATGCCTATACCAATTCTCTAGTTAGATCTTACTTTGTACACCATCGGACCCTTGTGTATGCATTGTTAGTCATTATTTTATACCCAGTGATCCTCTACTTTACATCACGTTAGACCCCACTTTGCCCCTTTAGTCCCTGTTTTACATGTAGAACCTGATTGGACTACTTTATATCCTGTAAGCCCCTACGGCATGCTCTGTTAGTCTCAATTTTTAGTCCTTACATCATATTACCCCTTTTTAGCTGCCCTGTTAGCCCCTAACTCACACCTTATTATTGCCTTATTGGCCCGTTTCCTTCCTTGTTGGCATCTACTTTGCTTCCAGTTTTTTCCAACTTTGCACCCCCTTAGACTTTAATTTGCACCTTTTACCCCCTACATTGCACTGGGTTAGATAATATTTTATACCTCATTAGCCCCTTGCAACAATAACTTCCACTTGGCCTTCTTTATTCTTGTCTTGTTTGCCCTTCATTAGCTCATATTTTCATCTCCCTAGAATGAGTCCCGGTGACTACATTTCTGCATCACAACAGCCCCTCCTTAGTACGCCATTAGCACTACCTTATGTCTCATTAGACCTACTTTGTGCCCCATTATAGCCCACTTTAGTCCTTATTTCATGCCTTGTTATTTAACCATTTACTCGTAATCTGACTTCCTTTCTTCTTCTTAGAAACTTTTACCCTAACCTTTTTTTTCCTCTATTAGCCCACACTTTGCACTACATTAGTGCCCCCCCCTAGACAGCCCCCTATAATATACCCCATTAGATCCTTCTTTGTCCATGTGAATACAGAGGGGAGAACTCTTAATGGTTGATCAGGAGATGCCCCCCGCCCCATAATTATTGACACCCGGGAGCAGCCCACACATCTTATGACCTGACAAAGTTTTATCAGTCATTTCCACGTCAGTGCAATCCTGTGGGGCAGTAAACACAAATATTCACCAGGGGGCGCCCTGTATGTTCCACCGCCCTGCTCCTTGCACTAATTGCCACCAGAGGGCAGCAAAGCATCGCCGCTCACTGTCATAGAGGCAGGAAGGGTGTAGGCTGTATGCTACGAGCAAGATGGGGGCGGCTGTTTTAGAGGGTGAGTGGAGCTGCATGAGCGGAGCAGCATGAGGGGTAAGAAGAGGCAGTGCAGGTGAACGGTGTACCGAGTGGGATCCCTGTGTTTATCGGTAAGCTCATCGTGTGCTAGTTTGAGCGGGGCTTAGCTCCACACCGCCCTCCTGTGGATACAAATAAAACTGCTGGGACAGCATGGACTTACAGCAATGGATAAATTGGTCAGACACACCGAAAGTCCAGCACAATGGGAACTGAAGACGCATGGCGTTATGTTCCTCGAAGAAATAGTTCAGGGTTGGGGAGCATCGTGTTATTGCTACTCTTATTGAAACTTATTTTATTTCTGCTTGATCCCCCTGGCTAGAGATAGTGCTTCATTATTTCTTGTTTTGTTTTACACCGACATCGTGTGGCCAAATATGGAATTGCTAGCGTCTCTTTATTGTTTTGCTAAACATCGCCACCCAGTGGACAAATCTAGATTTGTCAATATCTTTTTATTAATTGTTTTTCTGTACTACGCCATCCTGTGGATAAAGATAGACTTGCAATGTCTTTTTATTTATTGTTTTGCTGTATACCGTTATCGTGTGGCCAAATATGAAATTGCTAGCATGTCATTATTGTTTTGCTGAACACCGCCACCCAGTGGACAAATATAGAATTGTCAGTGTATTTTTATTGTTTTGCTGTACAACCGCTTTCGTGTGGCCAAATATGGAATTGCTAGCATCTTTTTTGTTTTACGGAACACTGCCACCCAGTGGACAACTATAGAACTGTCAATGTCTTTTTATTACTTTGTTGTACACTGCCATCCTGTGGCCATATGTGGAATTACTAGCGTCTCCTTATTTATTGTTTTGCTGAACCCTTCCTTGATGCCCTTCCTTTTTGCTCCGTGTTCATTTACTTTTAGGTTTTACTTTAGGTTGTAGGTTTTTTACCTTTTAAATTTCTACTTTAAAACCCATTAACCTCTTGTTGAAGCATCTTTAGGCGCTACGTTCTGACCTGCAAACATCTACTTTGTGCATCTTTAGTCCTTGTTTTTTCTGTTAGACCCTTCTTTAACCCCTGTGACCTTTTTTTGCACCCCTCCAGCTTCTACTTTATGCCTTAAATCTCAGCATTGAGGGCCTTTTGTCCACCTTTATATTTTGCCCCTTGTTTTTTACTTTGTGACCCGTTAACCAGTGAAATTTGCCCTGTAGGCGTAGAAATTGTTTCCCATTATTCCCCTTGCCATCATATACTACCCTCATATGAATCCTTCATTGAATCTGGTCCTACTTTGCAACTGTTTAGTTCTTGCTTTTTACTCTTTCACTTAAGTCCCAATTAGTTCATCATTCTTTATTGAATTTTGTTCTGTACCGCTTTACCTCTTACCTTGTGTTCTGTTAGACCCCAACAGCTGCCCATTACCTCCTTTTGTAAGACCCCTTTGTGCTGTACTTTGCATCAAATGAGTATGATCCAGAGGGCCAGGACCTGACCAAGTGATGATCGGAGGACCCAAAGGATAGTCCTGACCAGGGGGAGCAAACTGAAAGGCTTTGTACAACATGAGACTCTTCAAGCCAATAATGGCAGCAGAGTGGCCATGGTGTGAAGGAGGAGGAACAATCAGATACTATTCCGTAAGGTAAAGGTCATCAAAAAAAATTTAATTAATAATCTTTAATAACCAGATCACCCCTGCAGGGCAGTGGGGAGCCAAGGAAATCCAGTGCCCCATACTGTACATCTCTGGCCACACAAGGGCAACCAGAGGGCGACCTCTGTCATCCACCACCCTGCACTATTCAATTTTTTGCCACTTATTGTTTAAGTGTCTTCCACTGCACATTTTTGACCACAAGGTGTTATTCACCACCCTGCATTGCGTACCTTTGGCCATCAGGAGATTTCCCGTGCAATCCACTGCCCTGCACTGTTTACCATCAGCCCTGAGAGGGTGCCCTGTGTGATCCAACGCCTTGCACCGTACACCTACGGGGCACATTAGGGTCCACCCCTGACTTGTCACCCACAGTCCTGAAAAAGGTCTCATGCTGCCCATTAGCTATTTCATCATGTACATCCGACAGAGTTCTGAAACTCAACCTGGATAAATCCGAAATCATCATCCCCCCTCTCACATTCGAAATCTCCCCCTGACATATTCCTAACTGTTAACAACACTGGTATTCGGCCCTCCCCTCAGGCACATTGTCTGGGTGTCACCTTTGACTCTGCCCTCTCATTTACCCCCCATATTCAGAACATTTCCAGGTCCTATCACTTTCACCTACGCAACATCTGCAGTGTCTTGGGAGGAAGGGGATCCCCCATCAGAGATCTCCCCGCGGCAGCCGAAGGGAGCCACAACAAGGAGGCTGAAGAGCCGCAGGTTGCAGACCCCTGCCCTACATGGTTCTTGTTCCACCTATCTTTCTGGTAAAAAAAATACTCCCCCAGCCACTCTCTCCGCTCCTCCAATGACCTACTAATGACTTCCTCACTCATAGCCTCACACATGCACGGCTCCAGGACTTTTCTAGAGCTGCCCCAACTCTCTGGAATCGTCTTCCTCGTCCTATTCGGCTTGTTCCTACTTTCTGCTCATTGAAAAGAGCACTCAAATCCTAACTTTTAAAACTTGCCTACCCATGTTTTTCTTTGTCTTAAAATCCTCACTACTTCCCACCATTCCATATCCCCCCCTCCTATTGTATGTTACTCCCCAAGTTATTATGGGCAGGGTCCTCTCCTCCTCCTGTATTCGTCTGTCATTTTCAACCCCTATTTATTGTACAACACTGCGTAAAATCCTGTTTGAAAATAATATTAACTAATGTGGAACTAATAGCTGCTCCATGGCAAAAGCACCTTCTCCAGCAACAGGGTCCTACAGCGTGAGCACGGGGTCCAGATTTCGCACTTGCGCAAGAGAAAACCATTTTCTCCACCTTACAGAATAGTATCCGATCGTGCCGCCTCCTCCTTCACACCATGGCCACTCTGCTGCCATTATTGGCTTGAAGAGTCTCATGTTGCACAAAGCCTTTCAGTTTGCTCCCTCTCCCTGGTCAGGACTATCCTTTGGGTCCTCTGATCATCACTTTGTCAGGTCCTGGCCCTCTGGATCATACTCATTTGATGCAAAGTAGAGCAAAAAGGGGTCTTACAAAAGGAGGTAATGGGCAGCTATTGGGGTCTAACAGAATACAGGGTAAGGAGTAAAGCGGTACAGAACAAAATTCAATTCAAAAAGCAAGAACTAAACAGTTGCAAAGTAGGACCAGATTCAATGAAGGATCTAAAGGAGGGTAGTATAAGATGGCAAGGGGAATAAAGGGAAACAATGTCTAGGCCAACAGGGCAAATATCACTGGGTAACGGGTCACAAAGTAAAAAACAAGGGGCAAAATATAAAGGTGGACAAAAGGCCCTCAATGCTGAAATTTAAGGCATAAAGTAGAAGCTAAAGGGGTGCAAAAAAGGTCACGGGGTTAAAGAAGGGTCTAACAGAAAAAAACAAGGACTAAAGATGCACAAAGTAGATGTTTTCTGGTCAGAACGTAGAGCCTAAAGGTGCTTCAACAAGAGATTCATGGGTTTTAAAGTAGAATCTAAAAGGTAAAAAACCTAAAACCTAAAAGTACATGAACACGAAGCAAAAAGAAAGGGCATAGCAAAACATTAAATAAAGAGACGCTAGCAATTCTATATTTAGCCACAGGATGGCAGTGTACAGCAAAGTAATAAAAAGACATTGACAGTTCTATATTTGTCCACTGTGTTCAGCAAAACAATAAGGAGACGCTAGCAATTCCATATTTGGCCACAGGATGGTAGTGTACAGTAAAACAATAAACAAAAAGACATTGCAATTCTATCTTTATCCACAGGATGGCGGAGTACAACAAAACAATTAATGAGACGACATTGACAAATCTAGATTTGTCCACTGGGTGGCGGTGCTCAGTAGAACAATAAATGAAGAGAAGTTAGCAATTCCATATTTGGCCACAGGATGGCGGTGTACAGCAAAACAATAAAAAATACATTGACAATTCTATATTTGTCCACTGGGTGGCGGTGTTCAGCAAAACAATAAAGAGACGCTAGCAATTCCATATTTGGCAACACGATGTCGGTGTAAAACAAAACAAGACATAACGAAGCACTATCTCTAGCCAGGAGGATCAAGCAGTAATAAAATAAGTTTCATCATTAGTAGCAATAACACGATGCTCCCCAAACCTGAACTATTTCTTCGAGGAACATAACGCCATGCGTCTTCAGTTCCCATTGTGCTGACCAATTTATCCATTGCTGTAAGTCCATGCTGCCCCCAGCAGTTTCATTTGTATCCACAGGAGGGCGGTGTGGAGCTAAGCCCCGCTCAAACTAGCACACGATGAGTTTACCGACAAACACAGGGATCCCACTCGGTACACCGTTCACCTGCACTGCCTCTTCTGAACAATGTTACCCCTCATGTTGCTCCGCTCATGCAGCTCCCTTTACCCTCTAAAACAGCCGCCACCATCTTGCTCGTAGCATACAGCTTACATCCTTCCTGCCTCTATGACAGTGAGCGGCGATACTTTGCTGCCCTCTGGTGGCCATCGGTGCAAAGAGCAGGGCGGTGGATTATTCAGGGCGCCCCCTGGTGAATATTTGGGTTTACTGCCCCACAGGATTGCACTGATATGAGAATGACTGATAAAACTTTCAGGTCATAAGATGTGTGGGCTGCCCCTGGGTGTCAATAATTATGGGGCGGGGGGGATCTCCATATCCACCATTAAGAGTTCTCCCCTCTGTATTGTGTTCACATGGACAAAGAAGGATCTAATGGGGTCTGTCTAGGGTATAGGCTTATATAAGGTTATAGGCTTATAGGGGGCTGTCTAGGGGCTAATGGGGCACTAATGTAGTGCAAAGTGTGGGCTAATAAAGGAAAAAATAGGTTAGGGTAAAAGTTTCTAAGAAGAAGAAAGGAAGCCGGATTATGAGTAAATGGTTAAATAACAAGGCATGAAATAAGGACTAAAGTGGGCTATAATAGGGGACAAAGTAGGTCTAATGAGACATAAGGTAGTGCTAATGGCGTACTAAGGAGGGGCTGTTGTGATGCAGAAATGTAGTCACCGGGACTCATTCTAGGGAGATGAAAATATGAGCTAATGAAGGGCAAACAAGACATGAATAAAGAAGGCCAAGTGGAAGTTATTGTTGCAAGGGGCTAATGAGGTATAAAATATTATCTAACCCAGTGTAATGTAGGGGGTAAAAGGTGCAAATTAAAGTCTAAGGGGGTGCAAAGTTGGAAAAAACTGTAAGCAAAGTAGATGCCAACAAGGAAGGAAACGGGCCAATAAGGCAATAATAAGGTGTGAGTTAGGGGCTGACAGGGCAGCTAAAAAGGGGTAATATGATGTAAGGACTAAAAATTGAGACTAACAGAGCATGCCGTAGGGGCTTACAGGATATAAAGTAGTCCAATCAGGTTCTACATGTAAAACAGGGACTAAAGGGGCAAAGTGGGGTCTAACGTGATGTAAAGTAGAGGATCACTGGGTATAAAATAATGACTAACAATGCATACACAAGGGTCCGATGGTGTACAAAGTAAGATCTAACTAGAGAATCGGTATAGGCATATAGCAGAGGATAACAGAGAACAAAGTAGGGGCCAATAGGGTGGAATGTACAGTCTAATGAGGCTCCAACAAGGCCCAAGAGCAGAGCCAAATAATGTTATAAGTGAGCTGGCAGGTTACTAAGTATATCAAAGCACAAACTATGGGTTAACTGGGTGCTAATGGGCCACAAATTTGATGCTAATGGAGTTCCAAAGGAGTAAAAAGACAGGGTGCAAGGTATAGGCTAATGAAGTGCATAGCAAGTGCTAATGGGACAATAATGGGGTAAAAAGTAATGGCTAACAGGCTGTAGAGTAATAGAGAACTAAAGGGTTGTAAAATAGGGACTACTGGGCCATTACTTACAAAGCCTGTATTGATGGCACACACACAGTTATTGCAATGTTTGACTGACACACTCATAGCGTTGTACCATACACTCAATACTACTTGTTAGACCCATTGAGGTACTGTTATGAGGATCTGAGTGTTAATTGGGTTGCCTCCACACACCTGTTTCTATGTAATTGCCCCATGTGCACAGAATTCCTGTACCTGGTATTTTTTGGGCATATCAAAACTGTCACTGTTCTAAAAGAAATCCTGTGGACATCACAATTAAATATGTTAGGGCTGAAACTCTACTGGAGTCCAAGCCGGTCCAAACTACATTTTGTACATGGGCATTGCGTCTCCCATTTACACTCTATAACTGGACTTGTGATGTAATAATAATTTTATGATGTCATGTGATATACCCGCTTTTTCCTCTGGATCAGCCTTTCTGAACCTTTTTACTCAAAGAAAGTCATTTCCAGGTCTCAGGGAATCCCTACTAATGCAATGGGTGTCAGTGGGAAAGAAATGCCACTTATATTAGTGGTCATTCTAAAGTGGTGATCTGAATGCCAACCCTACAGACAGCTAAAATGTTTTGTAGTGCTATGCTGATGGCTCTGTTGAGTGATGTTGGCTCAAGAACCATATAGGAACCTTTCACAGAACCCTGGTAGAGAATGGCTTCCCATGGTTATTAATGATGAGTTTAGTTTGCATGCTTGTAGCCTATTAGATAAAAGGAACTTCTAGGACAATATTAACCAATAAGTCATATGTGTTTTGTAACAAAGGTGCACCTGAAAAATTATATATAGAAGGATATAGCACAGAATAATGATTTTTTAGCATTTAATATGGAAACACAAAACCAATATCAACTGGAAGGGACAAAGTTCAATCTTCTAATAAATAATGTTATCTGACAAAGATGAAAGAGTGGAAATTAATTACACTTTCTGATTATTTTTTTATACTACTTTGAAAGGTAACCTGAAAATAATAAGGTAACCAGAAAATAAATATGACAACTGCCATTGCTGAGACTATGGACGGCAAGTGCTCACCTCTTATAGTTGGTGGCTCAATTAACGAATATTTTAAATTTTCATTCTGTGCATTATTTGAGGATAATTTTTAGCCTATATGAACACGTGAAGTCAGTGCTGATTTGTGCATGGCTCAGGGTTTATGCTTGAGTCACACCAGTAGAGGGTGCTATTACCTCATGTGAAGTGTAACAAACCCTTGCGATTAATGACATATCTTATAAATTTTACATGAGGAGACAGTACCATCTACTGGTCGCCATCAAACATGCATAAAAAGATCATTTAGGGCAAGTTATTCATCATACCTATCTAAATGCACAAAATACATTATTCTATTAAAAGGGGGGAAAGATGAAAAGATTGGGCCTATGTAATATGATTTGTTTACCCTTTCAATAAAATGTTTTACAAAACTAACACAACATGGATTTCTTTATTCACAATAATAATAATGGCATTGCTATTGAACTTGATTATTTAGCATTATTAGCATGTTTATTGTACATTTTGATGTTTTTTGTTGTATTTTTTTCTTTGTGTTTTCATGTGTTTTCCCTGAGAAAGTTTGTGCCAATGTTGATAAAACAAACAAAAGTCCATGTACATGAGCCCAAATACAGCCTGCAACATAGAAAAGTTGCCAAGATTGTGCTGGGGTCATTAATACAAATCCAATGACAGGTATTTCTGTTCATCTGTATATTTAACTGTTTTCTAGAGTTTGGCTATATTAGACACACATTTGGGTTGTATTGTTCTGATCTGTAACCGATGTAGATCATGAAGCCTGTGACAGGTCAGTGAAGAAGCCCTGACATGATTACTTGGATGTGTATTTTAATATCTGCGTATAAGGACTTAGCCTGAGAATCCCGACTTAAGTGGGTGATTAGCAAGAGGAATTGTACAATCCTCTGTATGCAGGAGGGGTGAGCAGAAGAAATTGCATATAATCTCTGACATGCTGTATAGCATCCTGACCTGTGCATCTGTTTATTTATCCATCTGTCCGTCTTTTCATCTATCTAATATGGCATCACATCAGAGTATTACACATTAATAAATAGAATTTTGTATTGTGGAATTGCATCTGAAAACCCAACATCCATCCATTCATCATTAACATAACACAACTTTAAAATCAGTCACAGGCAGTTTTTGGATTGTAAACTTTTATAATGCATGTAAATAACAAAATCAACAGTCTACCATCACACACAATGGAAAAGGAAAATACTTGGAATAGATAAATAAAGTTCCTTGCATGACTTCATGAAATGAGGTGACATTGTATCAGGAAACCTCACATCCACCTTTCTCTTTGAATGGATTTTTATCTTCGGGAACTCCTTTTAGCAATGGATCTTCTGTTGCTAGAGATTCAACGTAGTTCTTCATTTCTTGTGCAGACTTGGAAACCTTGAAATAAATCAAAAGAACTCAATATTACCAATAATTTAATCATTGTAGGGTTGCCTGTCCATAGCAGGACCATAAAGACCTGGTTGGCCATAAAAAGAGGACTATAAAAGTGTGCCCTCCTATCTAGTTATACCCTCGTTAGGGGCCATCCTGGAGTGACAAGAACTTATCCCTAAATGGTTTAATAAGGGGACCGCCAGATTTCTACTTCCTCATCTAGGGAAACTGGTACATAGAACTTCTTATCCAATATCCTTTTCAGTAAAAGTACGTAATGATATACTGTTTATTAATTTATTCAAAAACACATCACATACTTACTAATCAAAAAATAAATAAAATTATCAATATAAAACTTGTTATCACAGTTCCCCCAATCCCATCAACCCACCACTGTCATAATCAGGAGCAACTTTGTTGACAATAATGCGTTTAGAGGCTTTGCAATTAACTAGAGAAAAATGTGTCCATGTAGGAACTCTGATCCAATCAAATCCTATCAAATTCAACCATCTCTGCACATACCAAGAAAAATAGTAAAAATAAACTTAAAAATAAGGGATGAGAATAAATAAACCAATCCATTTGACCATTGAGCTGCATGTGGGGAGAAGGCCTTAGGTTGGACATTAGGGATCTAGCTACTGGGCCTTTCTCTTCAACTTTTTCTGTCTCTTTAGTCAAGCTGTTTCAGGTTAAGTTACTGGAAAATATATCCTTATGAACAGATCCTTACCCCTGATTATAATTCAGAATGCTAACATACTCATTATTTGTTGCCTAATGAAGCCACATGGTGTAAAGACATAATTTTGAATTGATCATATTTAACCACCACAGAAATTGATAAGCTACTAATCATGTCAAGTTGCACTTTAATTCACTTTGTTGATTAAAGGGGGTATACAAATTCCTGAAATGCGTTGGATAAGATTACAATACTTTAAAGCATCTTTGGATAATAACTACTTCTACCATCTTTTTATATAAGTATTTGTAATTCCAGGCTGTTGTAGAATTACAACTTTTTTTTTCTAAAGTCATTTTCAGTTACAGCAATAAGTTTGTTATAATGACAAAATCTGCACCCTATACCATTTTTACTAGAATATGTTAGCACACAATAGGGTGTGATCTACTAAAAACCACTAACATAGTGGTTTCAATAAACAGCAAGTGAGAGAAAACCTTAGACCAAGAAACAACTCAGACAGAATAACTTCATATTTTTAGCAAGGAATGGTAGGGGTTTGACCTACATTAACATGACTGCTGTATTTGTTCCTTGGATTGTCTTAGGAAGTATAAATGAAAGGATTTATTCTTAAAACACGGAGCTGACCTCTTTGGCATCAGATCATTGGCCCCCAGTGTTGGAGGTATCCACAAGATGAATACTAGATGTAAATCTAAACACTTGCTGACACTTATCTAACAAATCCTAAACAGTGGGTGCAAAGTCCGGTGCTCAGCATATAACACAACTGGTGGACATTTCCTGGGAGCGTAAGGATTTAGACACAAATGGGTGGAATATTAGATTTTTGTTATACACTATTGCTGAACCTCATAGCATTATATGGTACTATTGTAGACCAGAAAAACAGCTTCCGGGTCTCCGATACCTAAGTTATTTGGGCAAAACAGAATAGGATATATGATAACTGCATATGGTGACAGATCCAATCATTAGGAGCCTCAATCACACAAGTTGAAAACCGGGTAAAAATGAGGGTGTACGCTTTTCCCCTTGTATTCCACAATCCCAATTCTTTTCTTGCTAAACCTGAAACATGTTTAACCAACCATTCCATTCCTACTCCTTTAAATTCCCTTCTGTCTAACACTTCAACCCCGGAAGCATTCTCATAAGAACCTCATAAATCCTCCCAAAGCATCCAACATTCCCACACAACCTAGTTACCAACCCGTAACACAGACTGGGTAAGTCCCAACACAAACCCTTCTGCTTGATCTCCATGTTGTGGGGTGGTTACGCCTCCTCTTGCAGATCCCCACAAGTATTTATGGGTCAGGTTCTGGGGTGAGTCCCTGTCCCTTACCATGGGCCTTGCCCACTGTTGAGTGAGCATTGAAATTCTGGTATGTCCAGTAGGCCCACTTGCTTGCTGCCTTTTACTGGTTACTGGTTTCTTTTGGCCTAGTAACCCCTAGGGAAGTAGAGCAATATGGTCACTGCTTCACTCTCCATCCTTCTCTTTCTGAAGAAGGACCTCATATAGAAAATGTGGAGCCCACACAACACATAGAGCTCTAAAACATTCTAACTATGTTATTTTAATGATTTATTATTTATGTACTTATTATAAATCCAATCGGCAGACAGCAAGCTCCCCCATTTATACAATACAATAGATTTTTAAAAGTTGACTTAGTAAATGAATGAAAGTATTGAATTGAAATTGAAATTATTACTTGATTTAGGACAAAAACTTGTTGCTGATGGAAGTATATAATAATGGAATATTGGAATTTACTCACCTAATAATCTGCTACTGGATTTAAAATGGATATTGAGATCTCCAGATATGGAAATGATATATATATATATATATATATATATATATACACAACTAGCCAACCCAGGCAGATTCTGCACAGGCTTGATCACTTGAACACTGTAGCAGATTTAGACATTCACAGCATACTTATATCTGAATATTACTATATATAATTAATTATTGATATTAAAAATTGCATATTACATTTTGTTTGTATAATAATATTTAAATATAATATAAATTGAGTCTACCGTTGTTGGGTGAATATTAATAAAACAATCTAATTCTGCCAATAGACATGGATCTACCACCAGCCAAGTACTCCATCAACTACAAGCTAACAGAAAGGCAACATAGAACAGTTCTGGAAAAGATGGGTACCAGGCCATGATAAGTAATATGACAGAAGCTATATAGTTCTCTGGAATAAATGAGTCGAAATACCCAGCAGGATGTCAAGCAAGCAGATGCGCATTTATAAGCTGATATATTCTTAATGAGTGATGTTCATTAAAAAGAGCTCCAGATACAGTTTGTGTCCTGGTAGAATGGCCAGGATTTTTCAAGACAGCCCCAAAAAAAAGTTAAAATAAACATTGAAGCCAACATGATAACACAATTCACAAGGACACAAAGCCCAGCATTACGGGACTTTTTAGAAATCAACTCCAGAATCAACTTCGGAACATAGAATAAAAGTAGAAACGCAAAGAACTAAGGGTAGAGATAAAAGGAAACATTTACCAACGCCCTCTCTGTCTTTATCTCCTTTCTTAACTGTTCTACTTCCATCTTTAGAAGGTCCTTCTCTGTCATGTCTTGGGCCATTTGGAAGTTGGAGGTGGATCACCCAGCAGAATGGTTAATATGGACTTTTCAGTGCTTTAGGAGATGTTGATGTGAAAATTTAGCAGATGACGTGGCCTTCGAAGCTCTATGTTGCTTGCCCAGAAGGAGCCCAAACAGCGATCAGAAGCAAGCCCGTTGGCTGGTCAGATCATTTGGGTATGATGGGTCTGTGATATCCTCATCTGTGTTTTTTATTCAGATAAGAAAACACTGATCCTGACCCTGCTCTATCTCTTCTCATATCTGAAGCATCCCGCTCAGTCCCACAATATAGAAGGCCACAGATGGAAGATCCTCCTTTAATCCTAATCTGATAAAGGGCTTAAAGTGTAACCTGCTTATAGCTCAGTGAGGATGGACAGTATATAGATGTATGTAAAAGCAGGAACAAAAAAAAGGGAATAAAAAAGAGGTGTTTAATGCACAATTGTTTAATATTGATGGACTGCTGCCAGTTTATATTATAAGGATCTATTTTTATAGGAATTTGCATCCATTTGGCAATGGGGATAAATATAGTTTCTGCTACTTACTAGCTAAGCACAAAAAAAGTGATTTAAAAAAACCTGGGTTTTTCCCATCTTTTTAATGTACTATTTTAATGGGTAACTATATTTTTAATAGTCTATTGCCACATACAATAAAGAGGAAGATACAGAGAATAAATAAAAAAATTCCTTGTAGACAGTTCCTTGTATAATGGGGTAGAATTGTGTTCTATAAAAGGAGCTGCATTGTCATTTTAGGACAGAACTATAGATCACCTTCTTGTCTACTATTCTCCAAAGCATTGATCGGGAAGGGTTGTTCTGTATGCCAAATGAATTCCAGTAGGAACAACAAGTATTTACTTTTGTAAAAGTGGTCACATTGCAGTGAGGCCCTTTCCATCTGATACATCGGATTCCATACATTGATTACTAATCGATTGCACCAGACTCTCAAGCTATCAGCAAATAATGGAGCTGTCCATCCGTGCTTTCTGCTCCTACGTTCAATAGCATAAACTTGCACACTTGGGTAGGGGATAGCCAAACATGTTTTTGCAACAAGATGGGAAGGGCCAACCCAATTAATCTTTAGGTCAATCAAATAGCAGCTTAGAAACTAAAATCAAAACTTTTACTGGCTGCTGTAGCAAAGACCAGTTTACTAAATATATCTGATATTATCCACGTCTGTTTGAGAAGGTCGGAGGGATAATACCGAGATATCTGGCTGGTTTCATAATAGGATTACACAGAGATGTTAATTAGTATTGTTGTCTGAGAATTAAACACATGTATGCGCTAATTGCACAACTCTGCTCAGCACTAATGGCATTTAAAGGACAACTTCATTTATTTTGAAAACCTTGTTTATTATATTTTTTCATTAATACTTTATTTAGGTTTTTTTTAGTGATGTTATTTCAACGTTTGTGGTAATTTAGACTTTTAGGTTATTGTTAGGTATTGCTTTTCAGGGGTTAGTTCCAAAATATTTCTCACATGGGTGATTCACTATTTGAGTTTTGGAAGAAAAGAAAAAACAAAGACATATGAATTAATAAAAATTACCATATTTTTTATGTCTAAGCAACAAGAAGTTATATTACCAAAAAAGGTACTTTGGATTTAGGATTTATACACAAAAACACTTTGGGCTGTATGCAAAGCTATGTAAGTATGAAAAGTATGAAAAGTTTTGGGTCCAACACCACTTGGAAGAGCCAGTGGCATGAAGATCTTTTCAGCCGTCTGCATGGGTGAAACTATGAAACACCAATTGGATCACTCAATGACTATTAATTTAAATGGAAATTTTCTACCTGACCCCCAACTATAACTTAAAGGGGTTCCATGAAGACCTGAAAGTTATAAGTGTTTGTCTGGGGTAAAAAGGTTGTGTAACACTAGCTTCATACCATATGTTTAATTGGGAAGCGTGTTGGTAGAAGAAAATATTAAGAATGTTGAAACTTTGAACAAAAGGATTGCTAAAGTCCCCCAGTTCCTCCACTGTGTCTGGACAAAATGCAGAAATTCAAACACGGCAGCTGCTCTGATGAGTTCAAAACCAGCAAAAAGAAAAAGGTACACATGGCAGTATTGCACATTGTTCTTCCCATGTGCACTTTTGCTTCCTATATATATTTACATCACTAAAACAGCCAAGCAATTAACATTTTCAGATCCACATTTTTAATAAATTGCTGAATGGGTGAAATATTGCCTGCTGTAGTCTGCAGGAAAAATGCCTCCTGACGTCTTCTCCTTTGTGAAATGTAGTAACATTGGGTGAGAAGAGTCCTATGTGTGTAATGTATAAACCAATAGAGGTAGAGACATTTATGTAAGCGAGACAAGTCGTGTATTGCTTTGTGTCGGTCTAGGCGCACTCAGTACATTGTGGTTTAGTGTGAGGAAGTATCTCGGAGCCACAGTCTTTTGCTCACATACATATACTGAGATGCTGACTATGACACATCTGGAGGGTGGGGGGTTTGACTGTACATAATACCCTAGATTCTTCAGTAAAGACACAAAGGCAATGACAGATAACTACCGAGAGATTTCTGCAGCGCGCCAGGCTCTGCGTGACAGCTACCAACACCTGCAGAATGTCGCAGATTATTGTGAGAAGAATTACATGGAGGTAAGATTGGGGGGAAAATGGAAGGAATGGGACCCACTGACAAAATCTACTTTACCAAATAGGCTCCACTTTACCATATTAAAAAAAAAAATGTATTGGAGCCATCAGCTTAGATTATTCATTCTTTTTCAGTCTGTAAAATATATCTGTTCAATAAATGCAAAAAAAACTGTTGAACCAATACAGTAAACTGATAACTTCCTGACAACTGTGACTATGCTGCACTGAGATTCTAAGCAGTGTTGTCAGCCTTGCCCAGTTCACCTCTGTAACCTACAGAACTGCAGTCCAAATCAGGAGAGAACAGCCAAGTGTGACAACTCATCGATGTGTATAGAACGGTGGGGGAGCATTGTTACTTAAGATCTTAATAGGGGTTACTGGCAGAAAATAAGGCTGAGGACTGGTAAGCTACACCATAGAGCATTTTGTTGTTAGATTTAGATACAACCTAATGCTTATTAAAACATAATAATGACAAACTGGACAAGTTTTTTTTCCAATGGGTAACATACTATCTGAAGCCAAGATGTATCGATATCCACCAAAAAAACATCCATAGACAGGGACTATGGGCACTCTACGCATGAAGATAGGTCATAACCTTACCTGAGCATTAAATGGCCAATCCATGTTTGTAGATATAAGGAGTCAGTGAGCACCCTTAAGAGAGTTCGATGGTGGTCATGGAGCCACTGGCGGTCATTTATTTGGATTGGATATTTAGTTGAAGGTTTGAAATGCAGCTGAGATATTGTGCTTTTGGGTAAGGGCAGAACTGTAATCAATATTAGGGAGTACATTAACATTATAGAGGGATGGGGCAGGGTTAAGGGTAAGAGGGCAATTGTGTGCCAAAACCCCATACCATTGTCTGGTACAGTCAATTCTGTTGAGCTCATTGAAAAATGACTACGCTGCATATTCATTAGTTTCTTCAAACAATCTAGAAATGTTTGCCAGCTAGAAGTATTTTTGCTCCATTATGCTTATCTTTGCTTTCCATTAGCACATTGCTCTTACATTATAAACAACACCATATAGCTCCCAGCAGTGAAAATATAAAGCATTATAATAATAATATTAATAATATTAAACATATCAAGTACTGGATCGTGGTGGCTTTGGATAAAGTGACCCTGTCACTAGAATTGAAAAACAAAGTGACCCCTGCAAAGTTTAAACTTACTTTGCTTGCTGATCATGCAGCAAATCTTTCCTAAAGAATCTTCTCAGGTGCCTGTTGACCCACCTGTACTTGTTAATGTTTAAAGAGAATTAAAAGGTGGTTTCTGGCCTACCTGCCACCCACCTATCAAAGCCACCCAAATGCTGGTTTATTTTGAAGGGGCATAGGCATGGCAACTGCTTCATATCTTTGCACCAATATAAAACATTCCCCCCATCCAGCGCCAAGACAAAGTCTTTCTACCCAAAGCAAGGATGCCAACGTGCATCATCCCTTTCAACTGACCTCTTCACATCAGTTCTAAAAAAATGAAGAATTAAGGGAAGGAATTCATTTGGTGCTACCAATATAAAAGGCAAAATTAATAAATGTGCATTCAAAGATTAAAAAGCAAAATGATACTGAACACCACAATGCACCAGTATATATACATAAAATGTGATCTGGTCGAGTGCACTGAGAATTTATTTTATGATAGTTCCTCTATCTTTTGGTGCTGCTATTTCTTGAAAAACCCCAGATGTATTAGGATTAGTAGAAATTCCTACCTACAAAGGATTTATAGCACAAGGTTGGTTGGTTGAACCTTTTTTAGCCATTTATTTATCACCATAAGGTAGCATTCTCAACAACAGTTCTGTGCAATCCTGGTTATTACTGAAGCAGCAAGTTATTAACTTGTCTCAGATGTTGTTTAGACTTCTATTTATATATGTGTAAAATGCTTTTAGAGTTTGTTTCCTGAAGAGCTGTTCTTGGTTTCTCTGCAGGCTCCTGACAAGAGAAAGGCTTTGGAGAACACTATGGCTCTTGTCACACAGACCATGGCCAGCGTGGTTTCTCAAGTAGGAATTGCTGCCAGATACATGTCAGACATGCTGGAGGAACAGAGTCAGGTTCTGCAGAAGGAGGAGGCTAAAGTCCGATTAATCTACCAGGTGGGTCACCAGGTGCCTTCATGTGTCTGTAGGTGGAATGGTCAAGCCAACTTGAACTAAAACAGTGAACCTGTACTCCATCTTTTAATTATTCTGCCTACAACCGTAACATTTCTACTATGCCTACCAAAAAAACATCTTCTGTACACCTTCATGAGATAGTTGTATATTTGACTTGTGCCCACCACTAGGCACTATGGCTGAGCTGTACCAACTGTCCTCTGCCTGTCTAATGGGTGTAGTATTATTAGCCATTAAAGCAATGTTATTTGACAGAAGAATGGCATATGGCTTATCCATGAAGTCATGTCATGTAATAAAATGAACTTAAAAAGAGAATTTTCTAGCTAGTCAAAGTAATCAAAGTAAAAAACTTTGGATGGGGTCGACCTCACCCAATTAGAATCAGTGGAGACATTTCAGAATCAAATATAAAAAACTCACTTTGAACATACTGAGAAGGCTCAATCTCAAGAGCAGAACTCAAGGAAAGCACAACAGAGAGATGCTTTTGGTTCTTGATATTGGTTCCTCAACTACACCAAAATCCAGTTCCAGCCCTATGGGAGCAGGCTAAGCAATAAAGTTATGTGACATTGGTTGGCACATTGGACTAGGTTCTAATTATATTGGGCTTTAGGTAGAGGGGAAGAGTTTTTATTTTGGATAGAGTGAGGACAAATAAAGGGTAAGAACCTCTTACAGCCAAGATTTACAATACGGATAAATATTCAGACACAGTTGACCATCAAACTTATGTAAGCTTACTGGACATCCCATTCCTGTTCCCCTTCCCCATTCCTGTGCATCCTCCACTCTCCTGGGAAGGTTTAGTCAAAAGACCATTTGTGAGGTCAGGTACTCATAAAGGAAAGAATATACCTGACTGTCAATTCCCATTGTGCTTCAGGGTTTAGAGCAGGGCTTTGTGCAGGATACTAAAGTTCCTCCACACCAACTCAGCCACCAACAGCTTCCCAAGCCGAAAGAACAATGATACAAATGTATTATGAAGAACAATGGAAAAAACCTCTTGTTCTTCTCATTGTTAACATGAAACTTTAGGGTCGTTTATGTAGAATAAAATACTGCCTTCTACTGCATGGAACTCACTATGTTTTATAAATCAGAATCTGCAGGGAAGAATATTAAAGATCAGCGTTACTTGAAACTAATATTTCTGTAATGGGCAATTACTGTGGGATTAAAATGTCCATTGGCACCTTATTTGTCTTGATGGATATAATTGTAAGCTTTGTGTTTTTACTCCTCCCAGAAAAGGTGTCCCTTTCTTGTAACTTGTCTCCCCGGTTAGATAGGTGCTCTTACAAAATGTTGTGTTTTCTTTTACTGTTGATCATATCAATAAAGAATAGATAATACCTACATTTTATCATATTAAATTAGGCAATTCAAACAGCAATGGTGTCATCCAAATTGAATCAACGGATTGCAGTACACGATCACCAATGCATGCAGAATATGAAATAGCACCATTTATATTCTTTCTCTGTCTGCAGTTAATAGATATCCATTCAGAAAATGTTTCCCGCCGCAAAATTGGAAGTTTAACTGTTTCCAAGAGGTTTCCACACACTCAAAAAATTCTGTATGGAGAGGACAAAGGACCACAGGCCTTGTATACCAGGAATCCTATTAATTTCTCTTCCCTTGATAACATTGGACATGGATTTATGGTAAGTGTTTTATTTTCTGCAGATCTGTATTTGTTTAGGCTTAACTTTAGTTTATTATTACATTAGTATAAATATGAATATATAGTGGAAAGGGAATAAAAGTTAGATCCACAACACTCAGTAGGTGACCTCAGAAACGTCCCTTTCCTTCTTCTACAAGTATGAGTACCCTGATTATGAGGGGTGGCAATGTTAAAAAGGTATTTTAGGGCATTATGCTAAAATGATTACATAATCCTAATTCTAACAATGTTGTGGGACTTCAACTAGGCTTAAGGTAAAGCAAAACTGGGCACACCCTTACAAATGATTTTTTTTAATGATTCACCATAAAATTTACTATACATTTTAGGCATATGTGATCATGAGAAACTTTTGATTAGTTATTATAATGTGGCTTTTGATTTTCCTTTTATCTATATTTTCTTCCTAAGTATCAAGCAATACGGCCCCCAAAAAGCTTTCCTATGTCCTATTGCAGTAATGTTACTGGTGTATATCTCCTGTGTTTTAGTAATTTCAGTTTTCTAAATTATAAAATAAGTATATGATCCAATGACGCTCTTATTATTGTGTTATTATTAATATTATTATTATTAAATCCACATAGGTAGCAGCTGGTGGAATCATTACTGATATGCTTTGTGAGAGTCAACAGAGCATACAGGCGCCCCATATAAACCACAGTCAGAGTGTTGAGCCATACTGAAAAGAGAAGTAGTAGTAAAAACCAGAACTAGAATTAGACAAGTGAAACAGAGACTACAGTTCCCAGCAATGGCTGTCTGCAGTGAGAGTCTAAAGAAATTCAAAGAGTCTGTGTTATGTACCGCAACCATTCACAAATTATCTGTTGTTTTTTTATTCTTCAGGTTATTGAATGAAAAAGTTTTTTTTTACCCAAAAAAGTTGAAAGTGAGTGTCAGGTAGTGTTGCCGTTTTGTGTTAACTGAAGGAGCCAATTTAATTATCTAGTTCTTATCTTGGGTATACAGAACAATTAGCCCTTATGTTGTGAAAAATAGGGGAAAGGTTTAGGTAGTTCGGGAAAAAAACAAAAACAAAATTGGGCATAGTTGATACTAGAAACATAAATACTTTGTGCTGTCAGTATAAAGCATTGAGAATGTCAATACCTGAGGAGATGT
>NC_092863.1:15415017-15482379 GCF_032062135.1 Pyxicephalus adspersus | reverse complement strand
TGGTGTGAGGGTTAGTGAAATAACCCCTGGGTATTCCGTACCCTTTGATTTGTGTATAGAGTACAATGGCCATTAAGGTCAACCTAATGTAGATGTATAGAAAGAAATGGGCCCATATACCCCTTCCAGGACCAAAAAGCTTAATAGTCAGGACCTTATGAAAACAAAAGTGATCTATAGGCCAATTCCTTTTTTTTCCTTGTATTTGGACATTGTAGAATTGATGGTATACCATGGGTGACAGAGTACTTGATCCTCTAGCAGCAGATATTCTTCCAGTGCATTCAACTGCTGACAATGTTCATATTCTCTATATTGCAGGACTCTGAAACACAGCAATTATCAAAAACTGGGACCATGTCACGCAAGATAAGTGTGAAATCTATGAGCCAGGCTCACAACTCATTCGGGTAAGTGCAGCCTAAGGCTGATTTATATTCAAACATCTGCAATATTTTAGATAAATGAATATTACTAGCAAACATTTAAGGGAAGTCAGTGGTATCTGAACCAGGATGGAACTATAAATAGTCGGGCAACTTTAAAATTAGTGATAAAGGTCAGGTTTTTTTCAAAGGTATTCATTTTTAAAATTATTAATTACATTTTTAAGGATCAAGTGTTCTTTGTTTTATCTTTGGGCTGTTTAATCTTTGTAATGGCTATTGGCTTGATTGTTCTTGGACAATTTTCTCCTAGGACTGAATATTTTTAGATTATTTCCTGTTTTAAGCAATTGTCCCTAGGCTATATTCTGGTATTATTAAACTTTCATAGCTTTTTCTCTTCCGAGTGAATGTTCTTAGGGTATTTTCTTGCATCATATTTTAGGAATATATATTCACTAAAATAGTATTAGAACATTCAATCCTAATGTCCCATCCTAGAGATACTATGAGTGCCTACAGGGTATCATCTGGACTAGAATTTAGCAGAGGCTGAAAATAACCTGGCAGATAATCTAACTTTCCCACACTCTATACAAATCAAAAAATTTTCCTTTGACCACATTCAAACTGTGATAATGCTGACATTGCACTGTGCAAATTTTACGTTTGGTTAGCAGTGTGAAAAAGTTTAATCTATTTATATTTTGCTTTCCCTGGTTCCTCTTTTCTCCCCCTCATCAGCATGCCAATTAAATGAAATAAAACTAATATTTAACTTATGGTGAACTCTTGTACTTCTCTTTGCAATGGCGGCAATTAAAGCTGGTGGAAGGGGATGGCAGGGGGTTGTACATAGAATTCTACAAATTTACAAATATTAAAGTGCCCTGATGGGTGGATGTTGGTCTGGAGGAGTGTTTCTGGGCAGATTACATTTGCTGCAGACCCTAGGTAATTCTCAAATGTAAAACTCATCTACCAGTACTAAACAAAAAAAAAGAATTCAATTGAATTAAAGGGATACAACGTGGAAAGGCTAGGGAACCAAAGACTAGATGATGTTGGACATCCAATCAAAGAACCTTCCCATATATTCTAATATATATATATATATATATATATATATATATATATATATATATATATATATATATTCTGGAGAAGATAGACTATCATGTGAAAACCTAGGTGAGCCAGTGTGTAAATATCTCGGCAGGTTCCTTGTATTATCACTTGTATATGTATACATTGTGCCATGCTGAATAAAAACTACCAATGTGTTGATACAGGAGAAGCTGCAGGATAAAGGATCCAGTTGCTCCTCCATCGGTTCCAAGTCCAGAGTAAGTATAATAATTTGTTGTTGTGTTTTAGTCTAACTAAATCTAATGGTAATGTAGTTACTGGTCCTCATGCCTATAAATAACATGGTGGGAGGTTTACTCCATTGCTGATGGGCATACAGGCTGGCATCAGCATTACAAAGGCCTGCGCATTATCTACATAAGTGGTAGACTAAATAAATAAATACAAGAAAAACATCTGGCACCAGACGCCAGTCTCGTCATTTTATATTGGCATTGCTTAATTCTTTCTATTCTCTGTTTTTTTTTAGAATCCCAAATGGAAAGACATATCCTAGTGCCCCTAATTCCCCCATTATGAATAGTGACCTTCCATTACCCCCTCTACCCGCAGTATACGAGCTTTGTGTCCCCACCATGGATGAAACAGAGACAACAGGGCCAGGTGAGTGAATATATCTCAGAGCTGACTTCTTTTTTCTATCTTCTAGCAAAGTTTAGCCTTTGGAAAGCTCTACTTTGTCTTCCATTTGTTCTAATTACCTTCCATTTGTTGTAATAAATTCAGTATACATCGGCTGATATGGGCATGCAAAATAATACAGAGGAAATAAAGTCTTACTTTTCTAAAAGAATCGTTCTTGGTTTAAGTAATTATAGTTACTCTTTCTCTTCCTTATGACTATGGCTGTCCAAGGAAGGTAGGCTTTGAGCTTTGTTGGCAGAAACTTGGACATGATTTACGACTGCTTTAAAATCCACCAGGAATGGTATTAGGTGATAGTGATGTATAAATATGTCCAGGCTCATTTTGGTTGGGTTTGGTAAACATTCCAGGTTCCTGAATCATCCTGAACATGAAAATGTTAACCTTGACACCGGCTTGTTTGGAAAAGTTATGCATTGGATGAAAACCCATTGAATGGGTACACAGTATGAAGCATTCCATTCCATTCCAATCACCTAATGATAGAAGATCTGGGGTCTCAAATTCTGAATGATACCAGCGCCTTCTTCCTTCTTTTCACCGGATCTTGTAACACTAAAATTATCAGAAAAACACTCACATTTTTGTCCTTCTCCGTAGTGGCCAGTCCTTGTCGTGTGATTACCTATAAAACAAATTTGTTAAAAAAATCAATATTGTTCTTCTCAATAAACTTTACTTAAAACAATAAACTTCTTTGTTCACCTGGAGATGCATTTTGGTATCATTCCAAATCTCCTTTTGTCCTATTGGGGGTAGTACTCCACCTTGTTCAGAGGGCAAGCAGAAGATTCTTCCTACCTCTCTTACCACTGTCCTGTTGTCAGTAATTTCCTAAGAGTGGCCATGCTGTCCTGTTGCCTAATAGGTATCATCGTAGCTACATTTTGTACATTGTAACTTCCTATCGTCTCAATGAAAAGTGGAATTGCTGAATTGTTATATTAGATTGTGGTGTCTGTGTTTGTGCCACAAACATGGGATCAGCACTATGGACAGCACATAGGAATTCCTTTCACCTGTGCAAGAAAAAGAGTCTAATTCTTACAGCTCTACAAGTCTATAGAAGATAGACTATCATGGAAGAACCTGAGCAATCCAGCAAATCTGTGTGGATCCTGTCCAAGATTGAAAACCTTTTCAACATAATAGCAAATGATATTAATAAATCCTTTCCAGGTTTACTGGATCACTCAGGTTCTCCCGTGATAGTCTATCTTCCCCAGTATTGGAGAGCTTTATTAAATCAGGCCCAACGTACAGGGCAAACTGGAAGGGGAAAATGACTTTGTAATTAAACTGTTATATAAAGCCATGGATATATCTCAGCTGCCTGCTATCTGATCAAGTATACAGGATACTATTAACTAAGTAAAGTTCTAGCAGGCTGAACAGATACTCTTTGTACATATCAAATAGACATAACAAAACATTTTCAATATTATATTTATTTGTTGGGGTCTTCATCCATTTGGGTTCTGACTTGTATTGGAAGACTTGTCAATTCAAACTTAAGTTGGATCTATTCTGACCTTGGATTGGAACTCCAAGCATTTCAAGTTCCAGTCCAACATTTCTATACCTGGCAGTAAAAAGTATAGCAAGCCACTCAATTATTACAGTTGTCAGCCCCCATGGGCCGGATTGGCTGAGTTCCTTGATATTTGTCATTGACAAGTAAAGTATGACCATAGAAGTAAAGTAACTGTCCACAGAGGCCAACTAGAACCTCTGATTTTTTTTCCTATACATTCAAAGGTAAAACATGTCTGATTGACAACAACCCCACATTAGCATTGATTCATTTTCTCTGGCTCACTGCCACTATGATGCTGTGACTTATAGTTCTACAAATAAGCCTCTTTTGTATTGATATGTTTGTATTGTTCAAAGAACAATTTATATATATATATATATATATATATATATATATATATATATTATAATATAATTTGACCTTAGAATCACCAATGATCATCAGTTATGTAATTTTATTTATTAATGTGGGATCTGCAATGTACACTCTGTAGATAGAACTGAACACCATTTGAAAGGCAGAACTAGAGATTATTTAAAGGCTATTAGAGGTAGTAAACCAACCGACTTGGTTAAGCATATTTATTGAGTGTCTAGTTAAAGTATTTAGGATTACAGGGTATAAGACATTCATTTCATTATAAGGGAGGGGGTAGATGTGTTTAGAAAATTGTGCATTTTGGATGTATTTTGTTTTTATTAATTCAAGTAAAATGCTAAGTAATAAGTATTAAAATGGGTAGTCTATTTTCTAAGTAATTCTGATTCTGATATATAAGAAGTTCATTACGTTAATTGGTTACCCCCCAAAATTGACCTTAGACTGTATTAAATACATATGACTGAGGTAGGGACATTAGATTGTGAGCCCCTTTAAGGGACAGCTATTGACATGACTATGGACTTTGTACAGTGCCGTGTAATATGATGGCGCTATATAAATGCTGTGTAATAATAATAATAAGCAAATTGTTAATTTCCATGAATACATTAACTGCAATTTTGGACTCTTCCCACCAGATGGTGCTAGAGAGTATTTTTAAATATAAGTTTTTATTAACAATAAAAATGTTTTATTATTTATATAGCAAAATTATTTTATTATTTTTGGTTTTAGCGCCTGTAGCACGCACCCACAGCAACCTTACTTTTTTGGCGTAAACACAAAGTTATGTGCTGTCTGGTATTCTTAGTTTATTATATATTTGAATGGATTTACCACCAAGAGTGTTTCTTTTTTTCTAGCCTTATTGGATAGTATTGTACCATGGTATTAGACATTTGTAATTGCTTTTAATAAAGAGATGGTACAAGTGCAGTAAATGTTTGGTGAATGTCATATTCACTGCTTTATAAATATGCCCCTTGCTGGCTTTAGATGCAGTTTATTATCTAGCCTAATCAATGTTCATTTTTATTTCCTATAAAATGGCCAGATTCCTGTAAAGTGAGTCCTGCATGAACTAGTTAATGTGGAGAATAAATATAGAGAACACATCTGCTGGTAAATCAGGGGGTTAATGGATATCCAAGCTGAATTCTCCATATCTGCCACTAGATGGCACTTTGCTTAAAATTATTTTATTCTAACCTAGGACTGTAATTTAAATGGACCTACCAATGAGAGATGATGTGGGCCACCATTGATGGACTCATTGCATAGAATACTAATTACCTGGAAATAAAGTCACACCTGTAACAAACATATAGATAACACAATTACTGAACACCTGAGGTGTATAATCATTTATTGTACAGGACAGCAATGACATCTTACATGATCTCTCAGTGATTGGTCATTTTTAAATGGTTAGCCTTTTACTGTGCAGTGTGCTCCTAAGTTTAAATATCACCAATATCATTCTGTGCATGAAACTTGCTCATTGTCCTCTTGTTTAAATAGATTTATGTGGGGTGCACCAACTTCCTCCCACCAGTGGCTTATTTGGTTTTCCCTTGTATAAGCCTTGTATGTATCAGCTTGTGTATGACTTTACTCAGACAATAGACAATGAGGGCAGGAAGTGGTGGGATGAATTTACCAGCTGTGCTGAAGCGGAATCGGTGCTATATAAATTATTTAGAAAAATTAAAGTAATATACAAGCTAGCAGCACACCCAATTGTGCTGAAAATTCAAGTTAAACCTGACCTCATCTAAGATTAAACCTCCATGGTCCAGGAAATCATAGAAAACAGGCAGGGGTCAAACTCTTTACATAAGTCCCTCATAAGTATTTAATACCACTGACTTGGATTAAAGGCAATCTGTGCAGTACAAATATCCTAAAGGAAAATTCCCTTTGCAAATTTGCAAATTCTACCACTACTCCTATGCCACCTTTTCATTCCCATATTTTAGGTCATTTGATCAGTAAAATTCAAACTACTTAGTGAAGCTGCATGGCATGGCTTAGGTTTATAGTGGCAAGAATAACCTCGGATAGACAAATGTACAAAAGGAATTTACATAAAATTAGAATTTTACTTTAAATGTGGACATAATAAGTATAAACGACAAATAATAGGTATAAATATTATTAAACAAATAGGATACAAAAATAAACACATTACCTATTAAAAACACATTTACAAGTGATATATGCAGAAATAGATTTAAGATTAGTGACATCTAGTGGTAAAATTGGATACTACTGGAAAAATAAAGATTAGGAATTTATGGTCCTAAATTTTTCTATTTATTTTTCCTGTGTCTTCTTAGTGACAACTACCAATCTTGTGTCTGGTGGGAATAAGAAGGTGAAATTTACCAAACAAATATATTGCAGGAGTTGAGATTTTAGGTTAATAGATTACAAGGTATGTGTTCAGTGAGATTTGCAGCCAAATCTTATTTTATGCTGGAGTAGCATGGGGTGCCCTGTAAGAATGTTAGGAGAACATTTCCCAAATATACATTGCCCCCTGCAAAGCTAGCATTGAACACTTTAGTCAATTTATTGTAGGAGCTGGGACTAGAAGACTCTTTTTGCAGGAGTTACATCAATAATAACTATGCAATAACCAAAAATGATCTCTGTAGATCCATCCATGAAAAATGCAGTTATCTACAATATCAATTTAAATATCAGCAGGAGTGTAGCATTGTCCCTGGGTCCTGACATGGGTATTAAGTCTAGCCTTCATAATCCCCTCAGTTTTCACTCAAGTGCCAAATTGACAAAAATTATCCAAATTAAACACTGAAAGCAGGCTTGCAATCACGTGAGCAGGGAGGCAGTTAGAATTCAAAGGGGGAACCTATGGGGTGAAATGTGGCCCTATCATATGTTTATCTGTTTATGAAATAAAGAAGCTTTTTGTTTAAAATGACATCTTTGGGGTAAGATATATTGATGATTGCATTTTGCAATTTCAACACTAGATGGCAACATTAGATAATTCTGTTCACAGGCTGGACTCATTATTGGAGTCACGTGTGAACTAATGTGCATTAAAGTTCTAAAATGCATTTATAAAAAATATTCCTTGATTGCAATTTGTGTAAAAGCTTATTATTTAAAAAGAGATTCATATTTTAAAAAAATAACTGATTTTAGGCATGCTATCCAATATGCAGGGTACATACATCACCATGATTACATTTACCATCAATCATAGTACTGCATTGACCAGGGTTGGGGATGTGGGTAACATGGGAATGCTTTTTTTTTCCTTAACGATCCTGTATTCCACCAAGTAAACCATTTAAAGCATGTAAAAAAAAATATTTCTTTACAAGACCAATCATAACATTAGACTAGCTACACCACAAAAAAAAAGATTTTCTAACAGTGTTTCTCTTGTTTTTTCAGATGGCTGGTTATCGCACGTATCACCTACAGATAGTATTGATGAATTTCTCCCACCACCTCCTCTTGATTTCGCAGTGACAGATACATGCTGGCCCAAAGTAAATGGTAACCAACACACACACAATCTGTCTACATCAAAGTTTTACAAATAAAATACAATACAAAATGTATAGATGAATAGCAAGGGGGATGGCATGCATCAACTCTACTAACCTAAAACCTAAAAGGTATAAAAATAATAATAAAAAAGTAGATGCCAATGCCTATTATTCTTAAACTTCACTATTACAGTATCTTAATTCCTGTAGTAAAACTTTAGCCTGTGCTCTTTGTCTCTAGCAAATTTGGATCTAGCGTTGCTAATTAAAATTGTCCTCCCACTTGCCAATTTTACACTACTGTGTTCTCTACGTTCTCCAAATTCCTATACTAAAACCCCCACTCGTACCCTTTGTCCTTAATATTTAGCTTATTCTTCCTGAATACAGTTGTCCTGCCACTGGGTAATTTTTCAATGCTGTATCCTATGCAGTAATTTAATTCTTGTAGTAAAGCCCCAGATCGTTGTTGCTAGTACATTTAGGCTTAGTCTTGCTCAGTTAAAAGGTTACTGCTTCATGTGATGTTTTTTAATTTATATAGTAAAATGTAAAACTTGCCTTAACTTTTTTTGTCTAATACATTTTAACCAATTTTACACTGCTGTATCATTTACTGTCTTATAATTCCTAATGAAAGCTTGCTGGAAAATGGCCCTTGGCAGGACAGAATTGCATCAGGGAGAAAAAGATGTTAACTTTTTTTCATAAAGTCAGGAGGTATGCTTACTCACCTTGTAAGATTTAATACCTGTCCAACAAACGGCACACCCACAATAACAAGTGACACTTAATACACTGAAGAAATCTGAAATATTGGAAGAATTTTATACACATGTGAAGTCATAGCAACCCAACGACCTCTCCAATTCTATTTAGTGTTGTCCTTATTCCTATTGTCATGGCTGGTGCACAAGCTAAGACAGAAAAATACAGAAGGGATAAGTGTAAAAACTGTCCTCCTGATGCAGGAAAGACAGTTAATCATTTAACATGCTGTGTACTGATTCCCTTCTTATAGTTACCATCTGCCAAAAATAATCAGATACAAAAATAATAATTATAAAGTTATGAAACCAAACCCAGTTTTTGCTCCCAAATTTACCTTAATTCCAAAGATTTACCTGCAGTACTTTTTTCTGCCACAAGATGCACTCATTATGATGGTCAGTATTATTCACCACTCATATAATTCCTAGTAATTAGCTAATTTCTCAATTAATTTGCTTTCTCTTCCTATCAGCTTTTTTCTAAGAAGATTGACTCCTTTGGCCTGACTTATTAAAGCTCTCCAAGGCTAGAGAGAATACACTTTCATCAGTAAACCCGGGTGATCCAATAAAGCTGGAATGAAAATATTTGCTAACAAATAGCCAATGACTTTTAGGAAACCCATTTGCTGGATCACCCAGCCTTGGAGAGCTTTAATAAATCAGGTCCCTTGTACTAATTCTTCTGCTCAGTGTCCAGCCCTGCTGCACATAGACATTGAGCGCTTGATAGGGTTAGCCTTTAGCATTTGCTATGACCTTGTTGTATCAATGACTAACAAAATTATTTCCTTTCCAGGGTCTCAGTTGTCTAGTTACACATCTGCAGAATACATCGATGATTCTCTGCCACCACCTCCAGCACCTGAATATGAAATGACAGATTCCTTATGGCCATCTGGAAATGGTATGCTGGATTTGTGTCTTTTGAATACTTTGCTTTAAGGTCCTGGGGAACCCCTGCTAAAACCAATTTTGGGTGGATCAATTGGAAAAAGCCAGTTAAGTGGTGGCCAGTGGAAAGAATGGCCCTTCACAGTGATAATTGGAATGCCACCTTTATAGACAACTAAGAATATTAGAGTCACCGCTCTACCAAGTAGTGATGGCACCAGAACTATGCAAGCATCATCAGCAGTTTGAGGAACCTCTAGTAACCTCTGGAGGAACCCTGGGTTTCAAGGAACTCCGACTGCTTTACAGTTCTCTCCATCCAAAATGTGTAGGGGCGTAACGGTGGGGCCAAGGACCTGGGACAGCTCAGGGAGTTATTAGATATTTCCAGAAAAGAAGAGGGCCATGACATGGGAGAAGGGATAGGGATGTTCCAGGAAAATGACTTTCTGGAAGTAGAAAAGGAGAAAAATGTGTTTTTGTGCTTTTACTTGCAATATTTTACATTGGTGGCAAGGTCTTTTTAAGGGGACCAAATTATAGTCATTCATTGTTCAGGTTACAGGGTTTATACACACCAAACCTAACCCCTAATTTCTAGGAAGAATGTATAAAATAATTAATGTTCCTGATATTGTTCATATCTCCATGGTGTCAGAAATACGTATTTGCTATGCAGAGCACAGACAGTTCTCTAGTATAGATTAGGTCCTATCAGTAAATAATTATTATCAGTATTTTGTTATGTGTATTAACAGCCACCCTATCTTCTCTCATTGTACAGTTCCTGATGTCCCAGAATGTCCTCCTTCCCTGGATGACCTCCCGCCTCCTCCAGACTGCTAGACACAGCAATTTCTCAGAAGTAATATGGGAGGGGGCACAGAGGGCATGCAGCTTTGTCTTTATTTTTCCTACACTAAAGCACATTTCAAGACTTTGAAGTTTTCCTGCGTACAATGGAAATAGAAAATGATGAGTTGGCAGTCAGTGAATCAGACAAAGTGTTGGCGCCTACTTTTGCTTAGTTTGTGGTATACACTGCTTTTCCAAAAGTTCCCAGCCTGTGGGTGCAGTGTTATGATCTGGGGTACAAAAGGGTGCGGTGGTATGATCTGGGGTACAAAAGGGTGCACTGTTATGATCTGGGGTACAAAAGGGTGCAGTGGTATGATCTGGGGTTCAAAAGGGTGCAGTGGTATGATCTGGGGTACAAATGGGTGCAGTGTTATGATGATCAGTACAAATGGGTGCAGTGTTATGATCTGGCGTTGCTTCCATTAGTCAGATCTAGGTTCAACAACGTGCCCAAAAAAGTCAGCTGACTACCTCCATAAAAAGAATGTCTAGGTTTTTCCATCAATGGAATTTTTTCCCCTCATAATGGCATGAGCATTTTCCAAAATGACAATGCCAGGATCTATCGAGATCAAATTGTGCAGGAATGATTCAGAAGGCATGAAACGTCATTTGTACAAATTATTTGACCACTACAAGACCTTACCCTGATGGATACCCTGGGGTGTGCTAGAGAAGACTTTACAAAGTGGTCTGACTCTCCCATCATCAGTAAAAGAGTTTGGGGAAAAAGAATGCAAAATAAATGTTGTGGCAAAAGCTGGTCCAACGAAATGATAGAAAACTTTTTTGAGCAAAGCCCTTAGACATGTAGCAGCAACATTCTTATGGGGCTGGATGGGGAATCAACCTGCTAATCCACCTAAGCTTAGTTTTATTTTTTTTTTCCAAATAGGTTCCAGGCAGTTGTAAATATTCACCATTAAATCCTATATGATTTTTACTTAAAGGCAGCTTTAAAACATGAACCTGTCTTTTTATGAGCCAATGTAAACACATTGTCCTGGTATAAGTAGGAAGCTTCTCCTCCAGTGTTTGGGGCTGGATCAGGCCTGGTAATCTATGTGTGTATATATATATATATATATATATATATACACACATACACACATACTATGTAATGTTTGCAGTTTATCAAATCTATGAAAGTGAAATTTTAGAATACAGAATGTTTACTGACCTTGTTTTGAGATAGTTTTGTACCATTTAAATAAACATTATTTTTACTTTCATGTGTTTGCATATTGTGCGAGGATTAGCATCAAATGGGAGGATGAAATTAGGGCAACTCCTCATCACTTTAGGGATCCGGTCCATATTTATGAACAAAATGAGGCAAACAAACAAAACAGCCTCTCAGCTGCATCAGCAACACTAAAGTCATTTAAATCAAAAGAAAAACTTCCTTCCACAGGTAGCCTGACTCACACATTCACAGCTTAGCACCAGGTGTGCTTTATAGGCTTCTTAGCCTCAGGAAAATGTGGGACCCGGAATTTGGAATCTGCCCTTCCTGCTTGTGCAGACTCCCAGTAAAACCAGAATTTTTAAACAACCAGCAGGGAAAGCTAGAGATTCTATGCAAACAAATTTCTGCTGGTTTCCCTTCAGTAATAAAACTGTAGTCCCGCATACCATCCATCCAACACTTTCCCCAGGTGATCTCTTTGTCCCTGTGTTACACTTGCATATGTAGTTTTGATCGACAAAAGGATTACAGTGACATATAAAAAGAGTTTAAGAAACAAAAAGCTTTTCCTTTGAATATGATATGACATAACAATGCATAATGGCTGCTCTATTGCACTTATATATGAATACTAGCTGCACTGTTCCCTGGATCAATAAAACCAATAAAACGAACAAATCCAGCATAGGAGTGGACAATATAGCACTCAATATTTTTTTTGTGCACAAAAGTGTTTACATTCCCTTTAAATGTTTAAAATGATATGGTGAGTGATTTTTTTTTTTTTGCAATAAATAAGAGTATTACTATAAAAAGTGAAAAAAAGTATAGGAATACAGAACAATTGCAAAAAGGTAACATGCAATGATAGTAGGTGTTAAGGTTGCCCTGATATAGCAGATCCAACTAGCCTGTCGGCTGCATTAGCCAGCCACCTTATATTCAATGTATTTGTCAGGAATGCCAGGGAAGTGTTGAATAACAGCGAGAAGAGTCCACACGTCACTTTGGAACGCAGACATTTACACAAGACTCAAGGTGTGTTATATTAGTGCTAAGTACAGCTAGAGGCACCAAATCCAGAGGCATTGTGCAACTGACACAACTAGTTATGTGTTCATTTAAAATGCTGAGATTGGCAGCTTTACCTTCACTGTATCCCCTGATCCCTATTCTATTCTTGATTCTTCTATATCTTTCTGGGTCATTGATACCTTTCTTTATGCTTCACAAAAAATGCAACTAAGCAGTATTTGCATGTGAACTGATTAGATAACTATGGTGTAATTTTAGTAAAACAATGAACCCTTTCTGTAAGGAAATACATTTGTGGGTCTGTATGACATTCAAGGGAACGTTTTCATCACTCAGGTATAGTAGTACTTTTAAAAATCTGCTAAATATGCTGTTTCAGATATACTTTTTTTCCCAAAATGTGCATTAAAGCCAATGTTTGCAGGATTGGGAATATATGGTTGCATGGTGAAAGTATCCCCCCCTCCGAACATCTTTACATTAGGGAGATTGGGACCTTCATATTGACCATGTGTGTAGATCTAGGAACTCAGTTCAAGATCCAACCAAAGGAGATGTTGGAAACCATAAGGTATGATAATAATAAACAAAGGGCCTTTTCCCTAGAATGTTAATAAAAGAGAAAAAAACTGGCAATGGATTAAATAACGCTTTATATTGAGTGACCACCCAAAATATTATTTTCAGAGGGCTGACACCTTAGAAAAAACCCATACAGTCTGGGATGTACAGGAGCTGTGTTGAGTCATAGTTTAGGAGGACATATTTGATAATCCCCTTTCTACCGAGTTCGATTAGTAGTTATATATATATATATATATATATATATATATATATATATATATATATATCCTACCACACCCAGACATGACAGTGAGTGCCCATGATAGTAATAGGAGGAGAAGTCAAGGTCTGTACAGAGAAGATAAGCTAAACGACTCAGCTTTCCATATTCACAATAGACTTTCAATCCATATTATTGATATTATACAATGCTATGACTTCTCTGCTTACAATATTTATGAGGTATGGTAACAAGGGTGAGCATGAGTAGTCTGTATTCAGATTCCTAACCTTAGCTCTAAATAGAATTTGGATTAGATATTTTTTTTGGATTTACTCAACACATTATTCAATTCATATATTCCATTAAAAATAGGTAGAAATACTACATACATTATAATTGAATAACAGTAGCTCTCCTGTGCAACCAATAGTACAGTTGGGTTCATCAAGAACTTGGGCCAATCAGTACCCTCAGTGGTAATGGTAAGTGGGTTACCAGTGAACCAGATGGGCAGTAATGCACTGTTGTAATCTCAATATAAATAGGATGATGGCCAGTCCGCCTGGAGACTGTATTTATAATACAGAGTGAAAACGAGCAAAAAGCCAAGACAAGTCATTACCAGTGATCTGGAGTCCTAGCAATGACTATAGAAATGTTTTCTGGGGCACTGTCTTGGGCCTGGAGCAGCCTTTCCCAATATTTTAACATGGGGGAACCCTTAAAACAACTTTCAGGTCTTCAGAAAACCCCTATGATTACTATATTCATTGTATATTAATGAAGTGGTCAACAAGAAGAATTCCTCCTTTATTGCTGACCCATGGGAAGAATGTCACACTCACACATAGCCAAAAAGGTCATTGGTGTCACTTAACTTATTGCAACCTCTGGAGGAACCCTGGTTGAGAAACACTGATCTAGAATAAAGCAACAAACATTAGATGACACGAAGGGTACACCAATCAGACAAGTATTCTTAGGAATAAAAACTGGGAAAAGCATATTCATGATGTATCCATGATCATAATCCCACCAGGTAGCAATGTAATGGAGCTCTTAGACACATTCCCGTGTATGATTTTTTAAATCTCTCAAAAATTGGAGAAGATAGACCATCATGTGGGAACCTGGGTGACCCAGGAATCCTTGGCTAGATCTGGTTCAGGATTAAAATAATAGGAACCTCTGAGGTCCTACCACTAATATTGTCTTCCGTGCTAATCTCTAGTTATATTTTTCATAATATACTTTCTTGTCTCCATAAACCATATCTGTAAGCCTTTGTTCTTTATTACAGAATATTGGTTGGAATAAGTAACTTTCCAATTGTACACAAAGGTCTTTGTCTGCATCACATAATGCTTCATTTTGTAGTATAAAAACATTCTCTCTCTATGTCATTAGATCACCTTGAAACATATTTAAGCTGGGAAGCCCTAAAGGAAAAAGCTCAAACTCTGATATGAAAAATCACATGATGGAAGCCAATTCATAAGAGAAGTTATTGTTTTGTTGGAAACATGAACTATACATCTGCCAGGTTTTTTAAAGATATCTGATTACTGTAGTGCAAGTAATTGTTGTACATGCACTTGCAGACCTTTCATATAAATTTTTTATCTCCAGTGATGATGGTGCATGTGCTAAAAAAAGGTTTCCTGCATTGTGCAGTAGAACACTTGTTATATATATATATATATAGTCCAATCATAGAAATTTGGTAAGACTTAAGGGAGAGTTTATTGTCCAAAGGCTTGGACTCCTGGAACATGATAATCAGTGTTTTTTAGTGTCATCTGTCTGATCGTGTTCAAGATACAGTTTTATATTTGTGTGTCCACGTGTTCTATTCCTTTAGTAGAGGACCACCTTAGAACCTTGAACATTATTATAATAGTTATATTAGGAAGCCCTAACTTCCCTGGCAAAACAATATATTTATATTTTTAACTATAGGCAGGTTTCAAACTCATTTGAAAGTTTGTGTTCAGTAGAAAACTACTTCACTGTGGCTCTGAGCATCTGTAACCTAAAGTTATACAACCCCTACTACATTATACTACAGGTGTCAATCCAATCTGTATCCAGGTTAACTGGATGATTATATCTACTACGTAAAATGCCTGTTGACCAAAAAGAATAATATTTGCTCTCAGCATTTTTTTTTCCATTTACTTCTCTTGGGAAAACATGCTGTGTTTATATTCTTGGATGACTAAGCCATTCGTTCCGTAAGCATGTCCTTGTTTAACCCAGCAATATGTTCTAAAGACAAAACCCCTCAAGCCATCCAATTAATTCATGGCATAAAAATAATATTTTAATCTCATTACCAATTAAATTGTATTTATCACTTATGAATGGTAGAATGCATCCACCCTGGTGCCTCTCCCAAAAATAAAATCATATTTATTACTTAGGCACCATTGGATGCAACAGCCTTTATGCCTCACCCATCTGTCTTAGAACAAGTTCATACATCAGATCAATTGATAAGGATGTGTGCAGGAAGGGACTTTAGGTTTGGAAATGACCATATTAGTATTTTTGAATTTTGAGATTGGGGATAAATGGGGGTGAAGCTTCTAGGAATGGTAATTCCCTAAATCACTCATCTCCACCATAGCAGACTTGGGGTATCATAGTGGAGACATGAAGAATGTGAATATGTTCTAGTCCACAACGCATTGTAAATTTCTGTTTGTTGGTGAAGCTGTATTTAAGGTGTGACAACAATGTAAAACATATATAAGGCCTGCAGTAAAGGTGAGGTAGAGAACTCAGGAAAGAAACCTTCATAAGTGGCTAAATTCTGGAATACAGAGATCGGAGTACACCCTTAAGAAAAACTACTTCCATATCCCATTTCACTTAATGTTTATTACATAGTATACAAACTCATTTTAGTCTTCAGCAGATATATATCACATGCTAAAATACATAGATATTTATTATTTTTTATAGTTAATTGTGAAAAATATAGTTCATATGGCTTTTTTCTATATTGCAAGAAAGTAAATAATGCAACAACTTCATAAGTTCAGCTTCAAGCACCTCACCAGGACCCCTTTATAGGGAACCCAGTGCAGAAAAAAAGGAAAGCAGAAAACTAACCCAATGAAGCAGTGCAAAAGTCGTAAGACTGCTCTAGTCAAAAGTCAAATGAGGAATTTCAACTTTGAACATTGCCTTTACTCTTTTAAAGGTCATTTATACTGTTTACAATATTGTTCATGGCTAAACAAAATTCTTTGAGTGAAGTTATTTTGTCATATTACATACCAATATATCAAGTGTACCATTTGCAGGAAGCAGATGGACTCTAGTATCTGCTGTCTGTAATTTGTTTGGTTGCTTCTTCACCCAACAATTCTAATTTATTGCAATCACACAACAGCTGACCGAATCAGAAGAGGAACATAATTACTCCATCCCTGTATTTGCTTCCTCTTACAGCTTTTTATGAGGTTTTAATTAAAAAGAAGCAGTTACAAAGGAAGTAACCCTCTAAAATTCCACAAACCTGTTTTGGAAGCATCCTATGTTAAATGTGGATTTGTAAAACCAAGATTTTACAGGTAATGAAAACATTATATAAAAGATCAGTTAACCTGTCTGTAAACATTAGGAAAAAATAAATCATCACTCTTTACAGTTTCCCTTTAACAAATACATACATAAAAGTGGTGCTTTAATCCAAATATATATATATATAAATAAATATATATATATATATATATATATATATATATATATATATATATATGACATCAGAGCACCTATAGAAACACCCCATAGAGATATAGTACATATATAGTACATACATGAGATATAGATGGTGTCCCAGTGATAACCTGGATCCTAGTCCTGCAAGGCCACAATACTAACCACTAAGTTTTAAAAGGAAAGTATTTGTTCTAATAGAAAAAAAAGTTTGTGCAAGTTTTGACAGCTTGGAAAATAAAATCTTACTTTTCAGTTACAATAAATATATAAATACATTGTTCAGTTCTCTGTCTGTAATTTCATGTAAAAAAATACAGTACCTGAAAATCTTTCAAAGCCTGGGATGTATACATTTTTTCTGCTGTTTCATTTTCTATGTTTTGAAAACTGCCAGCACCACAAACCCATTCAATGGGGTTTATTTATTAAAGGTGTAGGGGCCTATTCCAGCCTTTCTCTTTTTAACATAGGGAACCCTTGAAATAACTTTCAGGTCTTAGCAAACCCCTGCAATAGTTACTATATCCACAGCTCACAGTACTTTGGTGTGGTGATCAGCCGAAAGAATGGGATCCTTAAAGATAGCCAAAAAGATCATTAGTGTCAAATTTAAATGACTTGAGACTTACAACATGCTCATGGATCAAGGAACCCCCAAACTCTGGAGGAACCCAAGGGATACATGGAGCCCCAGTTGAGAAACTTATTTGTCAAATTTAACAACTGTAGGAGAAAGTGTAAAGATTAACCAATCATGTGTCACCAAGTATGTACAGATCTCATCTTACATCTGTGGTATAATAATTGAAAAAAGCACACTTCTTGATCACAACTGAAAAATCTGAAGCACCCATTAGATGTATGTAAAAGTGCATCTAATAGTAGATAAATAATTATTAGATTGTACATACACATCTTGAGTCTATATTAAAGCCAAAGTTATGGGAAGCTGCTCCACAGGCTTGAACTTTGACTAGTTGTATTTAAAAACACATTAAATTATATTTTTATTTAAAACCTAATTGCATTAAAATAAGTTTTTGTATCTACCTGGAGATCAATTTGCATTTATTATGTAATATATAGTATTCTAATGCATAAAATTACTATTTATTTCTATGTGGTTCTAGAATTTGTGTGGCAATATACCCAAATCTGAACCTGTATATCTGGTGCAGGGGGAAGAGCAAGCAGAAAATAAAGCTCATTAGGTTTGTACTTAATTAATTTATTATTTAGAAATTGGGCATATTCTTAGTAGCCTGTCTCCTGCCACCATGATGTGAAGGAAGACTCTTGTTGTCCCTGCCACCATGATGTAGTGAAAGACTCTGTTTCCGGCCACCATGATGTAGACAAGGAATCTTGATTGCTCCTGCCACCATGATGTAGCAAAAGACTTAGTGACCAATTTGTATGGGTACTGCACACACCCAATGCTAGGAAAAAGCTACAGGAAGTGTGACCTTTAGGGAGTTCTACCTCTTACTGACCAGAGCTGGACCTCTCCAGGGACCAGAGCTTCCACACAGAGAGCAAGGGTCCTGTATCATGCTGGTATGTGGCAGACTTTTCTACTCTGGTTGTGTTTTCCTTTGCTCACCTTTTGCTTTCATGCACCTAGAATTTATTTATTGGTTTGAACAGAGGTCCAAAGTTTGGGCAGCTTTGATTACATTCATCCATGTTGCTTTGCTCTACCAATTGGTCACTTGAAATTTAAAACCTGACTGAGCAATGCTTAATTATTACTCTCCACTGGGTGAAGGTTCCATATAATTCAATGAAGATACACCTGGCACCTGCCAAGATAAAAAATCCCACCTCACAAATCCTAGAACCTGCTCAGACCTAAGCTATCAAGCATTGGTAAACTATTTAAAAGCCATTCTTGGAATAATGGGACTGATTTAATAAAGCTCTTCAAGAATTGAGAAGATAGACTATCATGGAAGAACCTGGGTGATCCAGCAAACCACAAAGGGATTTGGTCCAGGATCTAAAGCATTTGCCAGCATTCTACGTACAAAATATTATGAGGTATTCCGAAGATGCATTGTCATTCATTAGTAATACATGTGATAATAATAAAAAGTCAACATTATTGGTTCTAGTTGAGTTCTGACAGCAGAGAGTAAAACATTTCATAAAACTCTGCAAAACTGTCCATTGACCCTTCAGAAGAGATTTGAACACTGGCATGAAAAGCTCAACCTAGCAACCCAAAGGAATAGAGGCTGAAAGTTGACATAACTGCATAGTTTAGGATTGATCATAGACATTGAGCCAAATATAGAAGACTCGTAACTATTCTAATCAAGATGTCCCTGTAATCTTTTTATTTTTAGGACTTGTTCAAAAGTGCCTGGAGGTACTGTGCAATCACATCAGCAGATTCCCAAGGGACGACTTTAGCTTTAAAGGTTCCTTTCTGCTTTTCTTCCATTTTTCGTATCAACTTGTGCATGGGATAACTCTTTCGAGGGAAGGTAACATCTGTGGATGTAAATATAACAGATGGGCAAAAATCGTTGGCTCCATCACCCACGTACAACAGGCCTTCAAACCTGACTCCTTCTTGAGCTCTTTCAGCAAGGTATTCGGTCACAATCTTCCTCTTACACATGTTTGCTGGACACTGGGGGCAATTATGGGTGTGATATGGTCCTATAGTCAAGTAGCCATTCTTGTCCAGCGCAGTAGGGTTGCTAATGACCCTCCGGAAGAGTGAATGATAGCCATAGCCTTTCAGATTGCTCTCAATACCAAATACATTGGCATCTGAAATTAAAACAATTTCAAATCGATCCTGGTTCTTGATCAGAAATCGGAAAAGGGTGGGCATTCCAGGAGAAAGTGGGATCTTCTCATATACGGCTTTGATGTCAGCTATCTTTACACCTTTATCTCCAAAGTACTTAAACACCCTCTGCATATACTGGTTGTAAAAGCCCTCTTGGAAAGTTTCACGTAACCAGTCAGGTAGCTCCTCTTCAGGTGCCACCTGAACCACGGAGTCATCACTGTTCTCATTGACAATGGTCTCGTCAAAGTCAAAAACCAGGAGGTATTTTGATCTAGATGTCATCTTGATGATCTGTAGGTCAAAGAAAACAAAATGTCAGTATTTGTTACATATACATAAAGGCATCTGCACAGAAGTCTAGCAATATGGGTTTATTTTCCATTAAATAGACCAAAGTCTGGGGGTCCTGTAAAGTGGATCCTAACCACTACAATAGACATGAAAACATAGCCTGGAGTAGAATGAGGACAATGACATTAGTAGACACCACCAGCATTGCCAGTAGAACTGATAACTTTATACTTGAAAACTTCTGTTAACACTTTCATGTGGAAGAATGGATTGTTGGAGCTGTGAAGGTTTCATCAAAAGCCATTTTGCGTGTCTTGCAGATTTACCAGGCTATGCGATTCATATGTCTTCACCAGGTTATTATAATAGTGTTCACGCTAAAGACACTGGGCCTGATTTATTAAAGCTCTCCAAAAATGGAGAAGATAGACTATCATAGGAGAACTTGGATCATCCAGCAAACCTGGAATTGATTTGGTAATGAATGGAAAACATTTGCCAAATAATAGGAAATTATTTTGAAAATTCCAATTTTGCTGGATTACCCAGGTTCAATTATGGTAGTCCAGTCTTGGACAGCTTTAATAAATCAGGCCTATTAAGAAATAAACCTATTCTTTTAAATGTAGACATTGAGTAGACACCACAATATATCTGCTATTACCTCTATCAAACCTCAAAAAAACTTTCAGAAATGTGTTTTACATTGTTAGAAAGGCTGACTTAAGGACTAAGAACCACATCTCACTACCCAAGGTCCAAAGAATTGGTGGCACTGCCGATATGGAACGGTGGAGCTGATGGTGTTTCTCGAACGGAAGCAGGATTTTTTTCCCACATCTGTCATTTCTAGGTGAATTAATTACATAGGATAATAATGGTTATTGGGTCAAAGACCTGTGTTTAGGTTTATTTTTTTTTTTTAGTTTAGCATTTTACTAGGGCTTGACTATGGAAATACTGCCTATATTCTGACATCTGTTGCTCCCCTGTCCATTAAAATTAGCTCATTGGCCAGAAAGTGCACCTTCAATGGAAGAAATACATGTATGATCCTTTTTATACTTCAAGTAGGTGCAATAAAACAAATTTATAATAGAATTTTATCATGTAGGTGACTAAACAGGGAAACAGGAAATGTTCTGCAGCCATGCATGCAATTACCAGAAGATTTAGAAAATATTGAAAGGGAATCCCATAACAGTAATTAAATTAAACGAATGGTGACTACACCTAAAACAAATGAATGTTTTAAGAAACAAAAATGTAATATAAAGCTGTGAAAAGTAGTTGAACTTGGCCAAAATGTCCATGTGCATGGCTAGTATTACAGCTCTAGATAAATTATAGTTTTTCAGACCTGGATATCTGCTTACAGCCAAACATTGAGAAGAATAAAGTTATTTGTTTAACGCAGTAATACCATCCTTTCTTCTGTTTTATTAAGCAAACTTGATTGGATAAAAAGTCAGTTTTATTATTTTAACCCCATATGTTTATAATTCCCATAGTTGAGCTTTACAGGTCAGTTTCTCTGGCAGCCATACATACATACAAATTTTTTTGTTATAAATAATAAATATAAGTATAAGTGGTTGTTTGTTGCTGCAGGATGTTTTTTTCATGCAAGCAACAATGACTGTGTAATATTTAAGCAATGCCAGCTTTCTACACGCCATATGCTACTTCTACTGCACTGACGCCTAACCCCGCTACACAGTTGCGTATGCTTATCCAGAAAGGCAGTGAACCTGTGCAGCTGTACTATTGCCATTACATCCTGCTGTGATTGGCATTTACAAGGCACATACAGTACAATGGATGGACCCCAATGGACAGTTATTATTGTTATGTAGGTTATATAGAACCAACAAATTTCAAAGTACTTTATATTCCAGTCCATTGTAATGTAACTAACTGCTACAATCTAATGTTCACCACTTCTATAAATGATCACCATTACTATAAACTGGTATTTTTACTACTGGAAAACCTATGATGTGGTGGTCCCTATCAAAGTGGTGGATGCCATAGATTATAATGGAGACCAGTATTGTCTATTTCAAATACCTGAATCAGGTGACATACAATACATCAGTATTTTGCCACAGGGCTAGGAAATCCCTCCTTTGTTCACTATACCCAAACCCTTTCATAGACTACAGGAAATGAACTTAGAATCTCCTCCACATATAAGCAGCAACAATAAAAACTAGCATTACCAACAAATTACCAAAAGAACAGGAATACATTTGCATTTTCTTTATACCTTGTTGAAGTTAGCACCTGTTCTGTATGTTAACCTTGTGAAAGAAACACACCCCAGAATAGCTCCTGGGTAACTGACCTTAAACCCGAGGATCCTAATTATTTGTATGAGAAGCAAAAAACAACTCAAGATGAAAAGGAATCAATAAGGTATATAGTGATATGGATATGGGGAACCTTCACAAACCATTGCTTTATGATAATAATATATTTGTATATTTATTTAAGATGCCAATAGGTAAACCAATCTGAAAAACATGATATGGACGGAATATAATGCGCCATAAGGGAAAGGCAACTTAAGGAACTCAGGAACAGAGATTCCACTACTTGAATTTCAGGTCCCTCACATGCTTTGGTTTTTAAGCTTTTGGTTGACATACACAAACCAATTGGTAAGTAAACAATTCCAATGGCTAATGTTTTTTAAGCTGCCTTTAGAGCTGCCTAAACTGGGAATCTGGTGCTAGAGATTGAAATGGAAAAAAAGGATGTTCTAAAAGTTGCATCCATCATTATTTAGAAAAGGGCTGTCCTCCAAATCTGGCATCTTGTGACCTTACATCAATGCTCAATGGCCCTGCTATCATTTTTCAATTAATAAATTATGTGCAGGGTGCTTGCTTCTGCCAGAAGGCTTTAAGCAGCTAGCATTACATAGCTAAAGGGAATAAATTCAGGAACACTTTGCTTTTCAAGTTCACCTAAGTAATTGGTGGTCTTCTTCTGAACATCCCACTCGCCTGACCAAAGCCTTAACATGAACACCACTTTTCTAAAATTGATTAGCTGCAGCAATCTACGTGTATCTCGCCTGAAACATTTTCTAGAAAAAGATCAGTCTACCCAAGGTGATTATTTCAGATCTAGGTTTTGGCTGTGGGTTTGGAGTGTATGCCCCTGAGGCTAATTATCTAATGGCTTGCATCCCCTAGGAGCTCCTTACGTGACACCTGAGTTTCCAAGACCAAGCTGGGAACTTGTCATGGAGACCTTGTTCCTGGAGATCCATAGAGATAACAGAAAACACACGCCACTGTTACAATACCTGTTCTGTGAGGACTAACTGGTTAACAAAAGAGCATGAAGAACTACATAGTCAATCATGGTGGACTAACCCTTTAAGTAATGACCACAGAGCACTACATAGACAAATGTGGCCAGGTCACCCTTTAGAAAAGGACCATGAAGCACTACATATTTACATATGTTGGATTAACTCGTAAAGGAAAGAGCAAGCACAACATAGTAAAATCTGGTGGACTAACCCTTGAAATAAATACCACAAATCACTAAATAGTCAAAAATGATGGTTCAACCCATGAAATGAAGACCATGAAGCATTACATAGTCAAATATGGTGGCTTTACCCTTGATATAAAGACCGTATAGTACTACAAAGGCAGAGATGATGGTTTTACCCATGAAATGAAGACCATGAAGCACTACACAGTCAAACATGGAGAACAAATCCTTTAGGTACAAACCATGAAGCACTACGCAGCCAAACATGGTTGACATACCCTTGAAATAAAGACCACAAATCACTACATAATCAAATATGATGTTTCTACCCATGAAATGAAGACCATGAAGCATTACATACTCAAATATGGTGGCTTTACCCTTGAAATAAAGACCACAAAGTCAAATATGATGGTTCTACCCATGAAATGAAGACTGTGAAGAACTACATAGTCAATCATGGCGGTCAAATGCTTTAAGTAAAGACCATGGCGCATTACATAGTCAAACATGGTGGACTAACCCTTGAAATGAAGACCATGAAACACTACCAACCATGGTGGACTAACCTTAGTAAGTAAAGACCACTTCATATTCAAATGTGGATGAAAACCCTTTTAGTAAAAGACCATGAAGCACTACACAGTCAAATAAATCATATTTGATATACATTAAAATGTTGTTCTGTGATATAATTAATTAAAAAAAACCTGGAAAGCATTGATGAGGGCTCATGATGCAACATGAACTAAAAGGGGATCTTAGCATGCAGACAATGGGCACTAGAAGGACATGAATGTGCCCATCTCTGGATATTTCTCTTCTTCAGCCCCTACAATTGTCTGATCAATGCTAACCCATTACACTATTGGCATTGCTCCTGGAAGGAGGTCCCAGCAATGTCCCCATGCATCAAACCTTGTCCCAATAACCTTGTCTTCATGCAATTGAATGATACCAGCCCTTGCATGTGTATACTTTATATACACACCACTAATATATTATTACCATGTATAATATAACAGTGGCTGCTCTATTTCTAGCTTTGCCCTCTAGCAAGTCATCCCCCAGCACCCCCGAGTGGTATCGCCCCCTGCCTTTGCTTTCGATGAAAGCCGGCGCAGACCAAAACTAACACGGGGGTGTAGTAGGGATTATCTTACGTTATTACGGTTCCCGTCTTCTACCGGCGAAGGTGATGTTCTCTCGGTTCCCTGTTATCTTCTTCGATATTTTATAGGTAGAGGAGAGGAGAACCGGCTGCATAGCATCGCGTCACATCTACAGCAGCCAATACGAGCTCTTAGAGATGATAAGAGGACTCCGCAACGGGGAGGGGCAATGAGCAGCCCATGGCACGTAGCCACGCCCTCTTCCATTCACAATGTGCCAGGTGGGCGGGAGTTGGGCTTGCGGTATACGCCCACTTAGGGATGGTCACGCCTTTTATGTTAAATAACATGCTTAGCAGCTTGACAGCTTTGTGTTAATGTGATCTGACATGAGGAGAGGTGTGCAGGGGCCCCAGGGGGCCCTGAGGTGTGCAGAATCTGCAAACTGGGGACAATGACATTAAAATATCTGAATAACCACTGCACATTGACTGACAATGATTTAATAATGTATTTTAGTTTAGGAGATGTGTTGTATTGTAGTGCATGTATAAATAATATTTTGTTTTGTCTTGGATAGGGAAAGGAAGGGTTAAAACCAATAGCCAACATCAGGCTCCTGTGCAGAACTGACTTGGGGTCTACATGGAGGGTCCTTGGCTCTTGTGAAGACCATCAGTGACCCATCGCTTTTTATCACTGATCAGGGTGGAATGAACATTTTGCACACAAGGGCTCTCAGAAACATAGGGGCCCATTTGTAGATGGATGCTAGGACTTCTTCTAACAGAGCTTCTTAATATGGGGTCAAAAAGCAAGAGAAATTAGCCCTTGTCACAAGTGTCCCCATACACACCTGGTAGTACTGAGTAACACAAGGGGCAAATCTGACCAAGTCTGCCCAATAGACGATGTGGTCAGACCTTGGAGATCATACATCGGCCATATTTAGGCATAAAACATAAACATATCAGTACAATATAAGAACTTACCAGCAAAGTAGTATAGTATATCTTTTTTTCGGAAAAACTACCAAGCTTATGGTTGGCCCAATAACTTTGGGGACAAGTCTCATTTTCATGGGGCAGATCGGTAAAATACCAATGAAATGGGAACCCTATAAACAAGTCAGCCAGAGGATGACATGAGGGGAAGGTATTTTCAGCACTGGAGGTGGTCATCTATCCATCCAGATCTTTCCTCACCTTGACTGGGCAAAGTACAGGGTTCCTTAAGGTCCAGGTCTATAGGAATCCATGGATCAGTCATTCCCAACCAAGGTGGAACCCTAGGGAACCTCAAGAGGTTCTTGATATTTGTCTGGTTGACCTTCAATGTGTAGGTGAGCTTGTAGTTTTTTGGCCAATGCCATTTGGCAGTCTTTAGCATGACCCCAAAGCCATCTGTAAGGAGGACATCTTTCCTCTGACCACTGATGTAAGATGCATTTTTTTCATTCAATGCCATGGTTTTAGTCGGGCTTCCCAAGTCCTGAAAAGGATTACAAGGGTTGCCCAGGGGAGAAAGGCTGATGTACCATACTACCAATATTCTGATAATATTTGTCTTTTACTGGAATCCAAACCTCAATTAGTAGAGATGGTGATATACCGGATTTACTGTAATTTCTCATGGCTCTGTGCTATCTTCATCCTATTACATATCTTGCTGGAAATAATAGATCAGTAAGGTTTTAAGAGATACAATGATGAGTGTTAGTAAAACAAATACATTTGTAGACAATTGAGATGTAAATAGGGTTTAGAAGGCAGATTAGGTGCGTTCTGCTTTGAGCTGGTTCTATGGCCAATCCTGCTACCTCCCGATCTCCGATTTACTCCCTCCCTCTCTCCTCATTCACACGTGTGTCTAACCAGTGGTAAACAGTAGCACCATGCAGATTCCTAACTTCCCAGCAGTACAAATACCAATTGTCCTCATTCTTTTCCATTGGCAAACCATTATGGGACAATTCGTCACTTACAGCCAATACAAATTAAAGTTACATTGGTGTCAAACTGATAATTTATCATATGTTCACACCACAATGCAACTCATTCATTTTTGTGCTTTTATCATATGTTGCATTAGAAATCTCATTCATTTCAAACACTAAAATAATTGCAGTGCTGTCGAGCAGTTCAGGTGTACTGGGTTGCCATTCAGAATTAATGGCACTGTAGCACACCATTGCATGTGTTTAGGCAAGGCTGCATAAACACATCAAATATTCATAGCCTGAGACGAGCACAAGCGTTTGTCTCAGGTGAGAATCTGACGCATACACCGGTCGCCTGACATTGTTCATCAATTTGCCATGGTAGATCCAAAAATGACCAAATAGGAACGGCTATGGAGGAGAGCACAGCAGGGCATCGCTTGCTCATCCTCCTCCCTCCCCTTTCCATTGAACAGAATGGGCACTGTGTGATTGGCACACTTTGAAGAACTTTATTGGTAATGAATCTTCAGCATCACATCTGGGTTGTGTTAGAAATCTAATTCTCGTGTTTTACCCAGGGACACAGAAACATGATGGTTACCAGATGGGAACACAACCAAGTCCAGTTTTGAGGGAGTGGGCAAATTGGACAATTCTCTACTGCCAGAACCTTCTCCAGGATCCATTCATAGAATAGCAAGATTTTTCCTATGAGTTTTGTTTGCTGACAGTTATCAAAGGTGGAATTTATACTTATCTTCTGCACCAGCCAGAATGGTCAGTGGGTCATAAAAGGGGTAATTGTCTTGGAATTCACAAAACCCAAGAACCTGACAACTGATCTAATATATAAAATTATTTTGGCTTAAGTAAAACTTAAAGGCAGTGCATGGTTAGATGGCAATGAACTACCTGCTACCCTATCAAGTCAGGCCAGGTCCTTCCAATGCATCTACAGAAAGTGGTGTTGAAAAGCCAAGCCCAACATCTAAAGGCTTGATTTTAAGCTTTCATGGCATGAGACAGCATTTATCCACCTAATGTTTGATGTATTTCACAACACAGCACTTACTCAAAAGGTTTACTTCAAGTCTTATGAATGAGTAAAATGTTGCAACACGTCTAGAGAACATGTCCAGTTCTCTAGATGACTTCACTCTCAGGACCTTGATTTGAAAAAAAGTTTTCATAAGTTGGATTTTACTTAAAAAGACACTTTTTATTCTGAAGGAAATGTACAGTGCCATGCAAAAGTGGAGTTTGGGGGGTTAGCACCCATTTATACAACATGTCCTCCACTTACCTACATCATAAGTGTGCCAAGGCTTTGTAGAGCCACAGTTTGATATGATTATGGCAACTGTCTTGGGGTATGTCTCTATTAGCATTTTTGGACATTCTTCATGGGAAAACTGCTCCAGCTCCTTCAATTTAGATGGGTAGCATTGTTGTACAGCAATCTTTGTTATCTGGGCTCTGACTAGGCCATTCCAATTGGACATTTAAATGTTTTTTATATCAGCCATTTTTTATACCTTATTAACGTGGGGGAACCCCTGAAATAACTTTGAGATCTTGAGGAACCTGCTATTAATTCTTTATCAACAGCTCGCATGATGGTCAATGGTCTCCTTTACAGAGAGCCAAGAAAGATCATTGGTGTCAATGATAAATAACCCTAAAGATCCACAGTGTTCTTGTTTCAAGGACCCCTAGCAATCTCTGGAGGAACCCTAGGATTCCACAGAACCCTGGTTAAGAAACACCACCCAACATTCCATAACCAGCTCCAGTTAGACTTTATATCTGATTTCTTTGTAATGATGAACTTCTCTTTGGCTTAGTGGTAAGATTGTTACATTCTTGTGAAATTGAAGCTACCAGCAGGTAAATTATAGCCTGAGAATAACTCTGCTACACCACAGAGGGACAACTGGACCTCAAAGATCAAACATCACATTGTGAAAACATCTAACCCACATGGCTAACATAGGGCTCCTGAAGACATAATTACAGGGCGTGCTTAGCCGCTCAGAACTCACCACCTTCAAATCAACGTGCGTTATTTTAGCTGCATCTCTCCTCTAACAGAGCTTGTACTTATTATCTCCTCTTTAATTATAATAGGAGAACCACTGCCAAATGGATCATATGGTGCTTGTTTGTGGAAGGGGATATAAATAGCGCACAATGTGGTTTCAACGTTGATTTTTGTCAGAGATCCAGATGGAGGACGTGGAAAGTGTGCTATATTTCAGCTTTTCATGTGTATTCTGGTGTCAGTTTATTAGGAGATAATAAATGTTGCGAATTTAGGAACATTGAAGTAGATTTTCCAGGTTTTATGAATGAGCTCACTGTGAGACTGATTTAAAAATACCAAAATAGCAAAAAGAAACTTTTCATATTAAGCACTATTGGTGTAGCTGCAGAGGTACAAATTTTGTTACACAACATCCGCATGCTTTGCAAATCTCATACTGACACGCAGTGAATTTGCAAATGCTATAGTGAGCCTGGTGCGGGTTAAAGTCCCCAGTACCCGGTCAGCTGACATCATGGCCAAGCATACAATAGGGAGGTGTCCTTGTACCCAGCATGGGCCCTGTGGTTTTTAAATCCTGTGCACTGGGCAGAGACCATCTGTTCTTTGGAACCAGCAGAGGTGTTATCAGATTCTATAGGACTAGGGATGGCACTTAGTATTTTAAAATTGGATTTGTTGCCAATTGTATCAATAGGAAAAGGGCAACACTCCCTGCTGCTCCTCTTTTGCAGCCACTGGCACTTTGGATATGGGTCACTGTGACCTCTCCCCGTTAGGGTAAATATGTAATACCTGTTTTCTCTAACTTGCAGTGCTCCTGATGACTACTTATGTACCTAGCAAACCAAACAGAACCCACCACCTTCCAATCGGCATTCATTACAAAGCCATTGTTACATGACGGAGAAGTGACATTGTCATTTTCTCTGGTCACTAACACTGCTAATTTCAACACTGGCTGTGACTACGAAGGAGCAGCAAAGGAGCACAGGTAAAGTCAGGGGGTGGAACAAAACAAAAAAATGCAATAATGTTTGCCCGGATTGTGGCGCTCTACAGAGGTCCAACATCTCGCTCTTACCCTGTTCAGTGCAAACCAGCCTTTCTCAAACTCTCTTACCTCTGAGAAACCCTTAAAACTACGTTCAGGTCTTTTCAGGAAAGTCCTTTTTGATTAGGTGACGGAGTAACAAATTCACCTTACGGCAGTGTTTTGAATGCTACCATTAAAGAAGGGTAAAATAATCTCTGGTGTCACACTGATGACTCCACAGTAGTGTTGGCTCAAGAAATATGCAGGCATTACAAAAAGGAAGGTCAATCAGATACAGCTAAAGAAATCTGTGGGGGGACCCTAGGCTTCAAGGGAACCCTGATTGAGCATGGCTGGTCTTAACCTAGAGCTCTGCAATTAGTAAAGTTGCCTTGCCGATTGCAGAGCTCTAGCTCTGACTTTGGGGGAGTACCAGACCTCTAGATAGTGATCTAGAAGAGAGGGTCTTTCTAAACTGGCTGCTCTAAGCAATGCCTGCATCTGATGCTCAAGATAAAAGAACTGACAATCGATGAAAAAAAAAAAAAAAAAAAGAGTGTGGATCAAGTAATCAGACTGGAGAAACTAGATAATGCTGGATGTCCCCCAGCTAGGAAAAGTAACAAGCTCTATCTTACAGGCTGCACATTGCAAGAAGCTCACAGAGTGCAGCCACATCACAGTCAGCAATTTCTGTATAGAAGAGAAGCTTGTACAATACAAGCCAAAAAAGAAGACTAGAGTTCAGCTTTAAATTTTTCCCTAGTCATGCTGAGATAGATAAAAAACAAAGTAATAGAAGAGGTTAACGGTCTTTTCTTTCAAAGCATTTTTTTTTAGTAATAAATACAACCAATTTTCCTTGGGTGGTACTTAAGAAATAAAATGAACGGTTTCATGGCTTTGCTTAACACAAGTCCAGAAATACCTAGAGAAACACGTATTCAGCCTCTTTTCCTTAAATTGTTGGTTACATGGAGTAAAAATAACAAGAGCAATAAACGTGCCCTGTAGTTTTCCAGGCTGTGTGAACACAGGGCCGAGCTTCAGCTCCGACCCCCTCCTACAGCTTTTACACAGGTTTCTTACTCCTAGAGTTTTCATTAAGGGGTCTCTACCTTGTGGGGTCTAACTTATTGATAAAAACTTACAAAATCAAACATTCTTTTTGGCAGATATAACAGATGGAAATGATAGCAGCTCTGCATTTCCTAATAGATAAATGTATGTTTTATTTAAATGCAAAAAGTGTAAAAATCTGCATTTGGTTGGCAGTTCCCTGTACATCAGAGGAAGAATATATTTGCTCCACATTTTATAAATGAGCCACCGTTGCATGCTGTTAGGCATTTGTCTGTGAACATACACTTTATGGGCTGATGTTTAGTTGCTTGTTGTCTTCTTAAGTTACTTGTTAATTCCTTTTGCATGATCAACACATCAAGTTCCCAACTTGCCCTCCCACTTATCTGGTATGTGTTGAACAAAGCGCTGTATATCTTCTGTGACTATTTCTGGACACTCGAACAGATTATGGCTGGCTGCAAGATTTGGTTTTCATTGCTTCTGCTTTATTGACTAGTTGGGTCTGTGCACACATCCAATAAACGTGATTGTTGTGGTAAATTATCTTTTGTGACGAATGAATGAGCGCTGTATACACAGCACCATTCTGCTAAATGGAGAGGAGAGGACAGGTTAGTGGTACCCCGCTATGCTCTTCTTTATAGGAATGCACAGAGAATGTTTCTGATCAGTTGTTCATCAATCAGCCATGTAAAAGTCAAGCCTAAAGGTAGGTTCATGTTCGCCATGAAGGATTGATGAACAATGTCAGGGAACTGCTGTACATGTCAGATTTTTTAGCCAAGACATGTGTACAGCATCCAACTTGTGGACAGCAGTGAATAATCTGGGGTTGTGTACATAATTCTGGCCCATAGCTCCTTGATTCATCTATCTTTTTGTTTATATTGCTGTGCAGAAACTGTAGATTAAACATTTCTTGGGCAGAAAATGATTGGGCAAGGCATGTTTTGTTTGAAAATTGATTTTTAATGGGATTTTTTTCCAATACAGACCTTTAAGGGAAAAATCGCAGTGTATGCCTAGCATAAGACACAATGTGAAATAAGACCTGCTAAATCTGCAGCAGGGAGCCTACAAACTGCTGGAGAACCTGTCCCTCTGTTCCCTTTTTTGGCACACCTTCTCCATTAAAGTTCCTTTTTTTCAGGAGCCCAGGGAACTTAAAGTGTCAAGTCGAACATTTTTCTAGTTTTGGAAAAAGTGGGGAAGGAGTAGAACTCCCATTAAGCGTTTACTGCCATATGAGGCTGTTATATTTCCTTTGACTTCCTCTCATCCTTGGATGGAAAAATCTACAAAAAGAACACATTTGTCAGCAGGACAGGAAGTGATGATAAACATGCCCAATTGAGAGCTAAGCAACTTTAAAACCTGAGAGGGGCTCAAACTTCCCTATTTTATCAAAAACTAGAAAAATAAAAGGTTGAGCATTACATACACTAACATCAGACAATAGGTGACCTTATCTCTGGTTTATTTCATCAATACGGCCTCATGTTAACACTGGGCTTGTCAATTTCAACACAAAGTTACAAAATTTTTTGAACCAAAAAAAAAAAAAAAAAGCTCCAGCTCTAGTAAGCCCTTTATTACCAATGTTGCAGGTTTGTGGGATAACCAATATATTATAATATAAATTCACATAGTCCAGTTTATAACACCTCAATTACATCTGGGGTTCCCCATCCTGTGTGCCCTCTCAAAGGTATCCCCGTCCAAAGTAATATTTCAGTTTTGGGTTGGCGTTGCAGTGGAGTGTTGAATCACCCAATGGATTCTTACACCTTTCTAATAATAAAATTGCACTACCAAGGTCCCCAGCTTTGCTCATACCCACCAAGCAGCAGAATTCTTTTGCAGCAAGTTTTAGTCAGTGCTCTGTAGGAAAGGAGCAGACTAGGAAGTTATGTCTTCAGATTAGAAGAGGGTGATCAGACCCACCCACGCCAATCCAAAACTAAAACAGCAATTCATGTTGGACTGATGCCTTCATTGCTACAAAGTATTTTAGTGTCAGATTGCATGATTACATTTCTAAACTACATATCTGATGGAAACAAGAAAAAAGGCCATTCCCTAAAATGTCAGTTATCTGCAAGTACATTTCATCAGAGCACATCCATGTATGTCACACCATGGGGACAACCTAGTTCTCTTTAAAGTGCTTGGTACTTTAGAGTTTTATTTAATTTTTTCACTTTTTTCAGTGGTCGAGACAGGTGGAAAGACATGATTTTTTTTTTATTAGAAAACTTATTTTTTTTCAACATTGACTAAAAGGGAATATACTTTAAGAGTGCAGTTTCGATAATTCATTATGTTGGTTTTATACTGAGAGAAATGCTACAATTAGACAAAATGAAGAGGAACTTGAAAGAAAATGCCAAGCATAACCAGTTTCCCAGCTGTTTGTACATGAAAGGGGTCCCAATTTTGGAATATACATGCATCAAAAATGAGTGGTAAGAAAGACCAGCTGAGTGCCTCCTGCAGGAAAAGTACAGCGCAAACAGAAAATGTTGCATCATAATAAATGTGCACTGCCACATCACACTGAAAGCACTTTACTTTGTCATGCAAGAGGCCACAACCACTGTTCCTCCCAATACAAATGCCAAATATTTTCCTGTGTAATTTACAGTGCGAAATGCACTTTGAAGTTGATCTCCTGGGGTAGTCTCATGACACAGGACCCAAGGCTCATAGTCTCAGACACTGCACCTTTAAAAACAAGGCAATGGCATCATCCTTATGTCTAACCTGAAAAGTTCAATTAGGCCTGATATACTCTAATTGCAAATGTAAGCATTAAAATGGAAAGAAGGGACAGCAGCTAATTGACATCTGCAGTATGGTGGGGTTTCCTGTACCTGATACGTAAGGTCTGAAAAATTGGTTATGCCAGGAAACGCCACTCCAGTAGGTTCTCAAGAAGAAAAAATAACTTTCCCACTAGTTCAATGATTGTATAAGCTCATGTTGTTAAGTACCTATATACATAAGTAACAGAAGTCCTCCAGCATGTTCATGTTGCAAGGCCATGTGTGCCAACATTGGAACATTTTATTTCAGGGTGTGAAGGAGAGACTACTTGTGAAATTGATGTAAAAGGAAAACTTTAGCATTTCTATTTAATTCAATATAATTTGATGTGGTTGAACCTCCTTCCAAAATCCAAAAAATGTGTGCAGCCTGAGCCCTTATTTGAAATCAGCTGTATTGGGCAGGATGGCCATTAGTGACAGCACCATAGAAAATAATGACTATATTAATACCTCTGAAAAACAAAAATCTCTCACTGCTGGTTTCAGAGAAGAGATCAAAGCTTCACATGGCTCTCTGTGGTGGAAAGTTGAGGCTAAAATCCAGGCAAGAGGAAAATATAAATTAAGGCAACTCTGTACTCATTACTTTGAATTTATTCACTGTTAAGTACCTGAATTTGAATTGTTATCAGCCTCTTATATACCCTACATAACAGAACGTATAACACTCATTCACTATCCAGACAGTGAGCCTGTTATGTCTACATTGCTATGATGTGTTGTACAGCAAAATAAGAAGCTTCCATATAAGTATTTGGTTTGCTTTGAGTTCCACATTAATGAACTAGGAGCTAATATAAATATATATATATATATATATATATATATATATATATATATATATATATATATACACAAAAAGTTTAACTCCTTCTAGAGAACCTGCAAAAGAGCTGTGGTTGTATGACAAACTGAAATCCTATAGAACCAGCAAAAGAAACTGCACTTTTAAAGTTGGGAAAAAAAAAGTCCTAAATGTACACCACTTTTACAAATTGGGAGCAAAAAGTATTATCAAAGGCCAAAAAAGGAAGATTGTGATTTAACTCTTTTCCAGATGGTTATAAAAAACAGGGAGGGACAGCTACACAAAATAAAATAAAAATTACACATCTTTGTTGAAATACATCAGACTAGATTCAGCCTATACAAAAAAAAATCCTCTAAAATAATTTTGGTAGTAAAATAATACAATATAGGGGCCATCCAATCGTTCCAAGATTTGATGGCACGCCTTCCTGGGGATGTAACATGAAGTGTGAAGGGATGGGGAGAAAAAAATATTTAATGCTTTAAGGAACGGTCAGACTCAGACATTAGTATACAGTAGGGAGCGAAAAGACCCTATTGGTTCGTTCTTTGCCTTCCCAACGTATCTTGAAACTTGTCCGTCTGGGGAGCTCTTATTCTTGGCGTTCTGTTATTTGTTAACTCGTTTTAAGCTTGGGTAATCGCAGACAAAGGGTTAGTGCCTGTACCCCCCCTCTGCCACTCTGCGGTGCTACCTGTAGGGGGCTAACCGATAACACGGCCGTGATAATTTATAGGTTATAATAATGCATTGTGATCTTGAGTCAGCCAACCCCACTGGGGTGACACGGCTCTACGCTACAGTCATTTCCTGAAACATTGTCTGAATGCGCTTCATTTTCATGACCCCTTAATATGCCCTTCATTGGTACAAGGGCACGTCACGTAGTTGTAGCCTGGCCAGTACGATGTTCGCTCAGACCCACACTCGGTGAACCAATCCTATCAGGTTGGCACTGCTATTTGGAGCCTGCCACCGGCATTAATGGTGCTGTCCTGTGCTGGCCTTTTCTGCCAGGTGCCGTAGGAAACTGTCGTCGGGCTGTCCGCGGTGGTTCAACGCCTCGCTCTTAAACAGAGCTGGCGGTGGAGGCAGATGTGGGACTGGCGGTACTGCCAGGTGGTGTGGGTGGGAGTGCGGATGCAGATGCAAGTGAGAAAATGGATGCGGGATGGGCCGAGGAGGCAGCGAAGTCAGGGCGTTGAGGTTTAGAGGCGGCGTAGGACTGCTTGGAGGGATGTGGGCTGTTTGGAGGTTAGTGACACCTTGTGATGGGTTGTTAAGAGCAATCTGCAAGGCTGGTGGAACACCCACTGGACTGGTGACCCGGAAGCACTTCTCTTTGTGAGCCTTTAGCATGTTGGAGAAGCGAAAGCGCATACCACACACGTCACATGGGTAAGGCTTTTCTCCTGTATGGGTCCTACGGTGCCGTTTCATGTTTGGGCGACTGGTGAAGCTCTTGCCACAGATTTCACAGATAAAAGGTTTCTCTCCTGCAAAAAAATATACATATACAGAAGTTAGCAAACATTCTTGTTTAGATTACTGCTTTTTCAGAGATTAACAGGCTGGTGGTAGGAATGAACAGATCTGTTGCCCAAACAGTTGTGCACAGTTGTCTGCATTGCCTCAACAACTGAACTACTGGGTCACCAGACTGCAGGTTGTTGCTAAATTTGCTTAAGTAACTATGCAACACTTTTGCATCTGGCACCTAATACTGGATTCTCCACCTAGTGTGCAAATCCAGAAACCTTTTGATGTTAGTTAGGTACCCTTCCAAGGCATTTAAAGACAAATCTGACCTATTCAAGCTACATGTACAATAGCAAATTTGCATGAGGAAAGAATCAGTTATGATGCAAACAGAAACGCTAAGCGTAGTTTTTACCAGATACAGCAGCTAACCCAGCTGCAGTCTAGTACAGAAAAGAACACATCAAGGATTAGCCCACATTTCAGACACTTCTTTGTATGTTGTATATAGATGAGATGTCAAAACATGAACAGTATTTGTACAGCTAAAATGTGCATCAGTTCATTAGGAAAGCTTGTGGACAAGTGAATGTTAAACTGAATAGGCTTTGTTGTCTTTTCCCTAATACAGTTGTGGCCAGCTGCTACAGAACATAAAAAAAATACAGTGAGCTTCAACATTTACCAAACATTTGATTAAATTCCACCAACATGTGGTTAAAGATTCAGACATGTTAGCACATCTACTAGGTGTTAGATGCCACTTATTTTTTGGGGGAAATATTCTTACTTCCTGAGCAACTGATAGATACAGGAAGTGTCCACAGAAAACATTTAACATTCCCCAGCCCATCGAAACCTGAGAAGACAGCTCTGACTGTGAATTTAGCACACATTATAATAGACTGGTAGTTAATATTGAGTCATGACAAATTGAAAAAAACAACCTTTAATAAAAACAGATGAATCATATTATGTGAGTGTATGGTGAGAAAAGGGAACTTCCTGCACTAATCTCCCTAAAAATAACAAAGAAGGAAAAGCTGAATGTTTATGTCCAGTAACATTGTACCTTTGTTCTTTTCCCTGACTCTTAGGTTACTGCTCATTAGGAGTCAGAAGCAATAAAAGTAAACAAACAAACCTGAAAGGTTTGCTTCTGCCTAACTAGAGTCTCTAGAATCTTGCATGTTACAGTATTATGTACTGTACAGTAAGATTTGGTTCAGGACCTAACTATTGTTACTATGAAATGTGGCAACTTACCTACAAACAAATGCAAACTAAGACCTGTGTTCTACTGGACAGGAAACATGATATACATGCAGAGAGAGAAAGCTCACCAGTGTGTGTTTTCATGTGTTCATCAAAGTACTGCTTCATGTTGAAGTCCTTTCCGCACCACTGACACATAAACTGTTTGTGACCGATATGAATGCTCATGTGTGAACGCAGCTGATATTTGTACTGGAAACGCTCATCACAGTTCTGGAGATAGAAAAGCAGAGAGGAAGCTACATTAGATGTAGTTTTTTTGTACACCACATTTAGGAACAGCATCATTTTTTTTTTTTACTCAACAGCACAAAGTTTAAAACTTTTATATAAGTGAGCCTAGACTCTAGTAATATCTCACCCACCTTGGAGGCCATCTTCTCATGTTAAACAACAGGCATTTTCACTTTTTTCATGCAGGATATAAAACATCCAGGGAAGCCTATGGACAACTTTTTTTTTGGTTTGGAGTTTAGCTTGATATTCATGGCTTGTACTGTACTATGTTCTTATTGGTAAAAGCTCATACTGTGCCATCTAGGAGCTCTAGATACCTGCGTCTGTGGACATGTTATCTCCAGGGCTCTGAGTGTGAATATTTACTGACAGCCATGACAAAGTACAGCGCTGACTTGCCTCTAAATGTACAAGCTTCACCACTAGCATCCTTATTTAATTCACTGAGTAACTGGAGTCACTAATCTAGAAATCATATCAGTCAGTCAATATAGTCAGCAGTCCTGACTTCATTGTAAAATAAACCACAAACTAAAGCCTACCATCACACTAACAGTTCCTAGATAGTAGTTTAATACTTTTGTTGGTGGTTACAAGAAGTTTACCCAAAATAAAAGAATCCTTTTCAGAGTTTATATTCAGCCACTGGTAGTAAACAATTCAGGTTCTGATATCAGAAATGGGTCAGATGACATCTTACCTCACATCTGAATGGCTTCTCCCCCGAGTGCTGCAAGGAGTGCACCTTCAGTGACATACTCCTCTTAAATGACTTCCCGCACGTCTCGCACGTAAAAGGCATGTCCTTCGTATGAGCTGGATAACAAGAAGATTGAAAAATTAAAATGAACAATTTTGCAGACCTGCTACATAGGTTGTCACTCCAGGAGAAATTTATAAACTGTAAAACCGAAAACTACTTAGCCAAGTTAGGGACTAAGGCTAACTTACTTACTACCTAGTCAAGACCTGCAACTTTACTTTAGTATGAATTAAAAAAACAAAATGGAAAAGCAAAACCTAAGTTTTACTTTAACGTAGACAATCTGAAAGAAAAAAAAAATTCTAAAGAAAATAACATTTTATATGTTCAAATAACAGTGCAGAGAAGTTTTGCCTCACATGAAGAAATGAATTCCAAAAAGATCATTTCTTAGAAAACACTGGAGAGAGATGCAATGTATCCTTGAGGCGGCCTGCCAAGTGCCATCCTCCGATATTGTTTACTAGGAAGATAGTATTTGGTCAGGTTGGTGAAGATTTACATTCTAAGTACTGAATCGACAAGACATAAAAAGCAGGCATCTGTAGGTACAATTACATCTCATGCACCCAAGAGCCACCCATATCTGACCTCTCCATTTCATAAAAAGGGGTTTTATAACTCTTGTGGTAGTGGTAATATTATGAAAGCCCAGAAGACTCCTACTAGAAGCACTGATGCTTTCATTATAGATGGAGATCCATGCGCAGGGAGCCGTGTGTCACTCAAACGGGAAGAAACTTCCCCCAGAGTAACGTCATGATGCCAGAACCTGCCCACCCTACCATCGCAGGTCTGAGTCTCTGGACACAACCCGCCCATCGCTCTGAGCTTGTGATTGTACAGGGGACTTGGTCGCGGCTCTAGGCTGTACACCCTCCCAGCAGGGTCTATCTCCTGACACCATTGGGGGGGCGCACCGACCAGATCCGCAGACCACCAAAATTGGCTTGTGGACCACCGGTTGGCGACTGCTGCTTTAAATGACTTTTATTTAGGCTTAGTCTACATGGACTGTTTACCCAGCGTTTAATCTGTGGCTTTTAAAGCCCTTGTTTGAAGTCCCCATGCATTCCAATGGGCTAATCTACACCAGGACGTTTTCTTTCAGGCACGTTTTTCAGCGTTATCTTAAAGGTTGATTGCAACGTTTGAAAAATTCAAATGCTGGATAAACAAGGGAAAACGCATGAAAATGCTTGGAAATGCTTCAATTGAACTCAATGGAGGGTTTTTCAAGCGTTTTTAAGCTTTTTTGAAAGCTTCCATTGAAAACAATGGGGGCTTTTATAAACATTTTTAGCAGGACTTTGGACTCTGGAAGCCCCCTTTAATAAGGAGACTCCCGGCACCCCACCCTGGGGAATGAGTACAAGGTACATAAAACCCCTTACTCATTCCCTGAAAGGGTTCAAATATATGTAAAAAATAGGATGAGGCTTTAATGTTAAATTATTTCATTAAATGTGTGTGTGTTTGTGTAACAAAACTTTTTTTTACAGGTTATCCCAATGACAGGATGATTCCCAGGGTTGCAATGAGCACAGCCCTGGAAATCCTCCTGACAGTGAGGGATCGCAGGGCACTAGGGGTTACATGAGGACAAGCCTCTCCATTCACCCCCAGCGCTCTGTGATTGGCTGAGGTTTTACTAGATGTGAATGGGGAGACTTGTGCCCATTCACCTCTAGTGCTCTGTGATTGGCTGAGAAATAGGAAACCCTAAAGACAGCTCAAGCATCATCAGGATTTCCCTTTCCTTAGCCAATCAGGGTCAGGAGGATTTCCAGGGCTGTGCTCATTGCAGCCCTGGGAATCATCCTGTCATTGGGATAACCTGTAAAAAAAAAAAAAAAAAAAAACGTTTTGTTACACACACTCATTTATTAAAATAATTTAACATTAAAGCCTCGTCCAATTTTTTTTACACATATTTAAAAGTAAAACTTTTATAAACGTTTATGTAAAATTGCGGCAATTCGCGGTAAAACGTATCATAGGCGTTTATAAAAGTTTTTTAGTGTTTTAAAATTAAGCTTTAACACGCTTGTAAAAGTGCATATAAACGTGTTAGGAACGTTTATATGCCTTTTTGAAATCGTTCATGTAGACCCAGCCTTAAAGGAATGTGATTATTTGCTGCACGCTATCTATCAGTATGCGCTGCGTATAGATCAAGTTCCATAAAAAACAACGATGAAATATCTCCATCTAGTGGTTGAAAATAAAAATGGTAGCTGTTTTACTTTTCCTTATCAATAAATATTCAAAATGCAATTAGCCTTAGAAAGCATAAAGCTGGAATATGAAATACATTTTAACTATCTAAGCATTTTCAACAACAAAAAAAAAACAAAACAAAAGGCTTTTCTTTTTGTCTGTGATCGCATATAGTAAATTATTGTTCATAGAAATTCCACCTAAGGCATTGTGTGATCCAGATGTAAACCCAACACCGCTGTCCTCCCTGTACCAGAACATCCTTCTGTACGTTAACCCAAATGGGGGAGGACACAACTTTAACCTCCATGAAACTTTGAAACAGAAGTATACAACCAAAGGAAAACTCTACTCAAATATTTGTACAGGAGTGGGGTGTAGGGACCTGAGAGTTATTTATGGTGAGCAGCAAGTTTAGTCTTCTAACCCTTAAAAAGTTCTGGGTGCTGCTGGTATACATTTTCAGTCCTCAACTGGGTGCAAAAGCAGCAATAAGATTTTACTCCCACATGGCACGTATTCCTCCTCTTTTACAGTTGTAACTGGAGTAACAATTTTTACCCAACGACAGGTTCTCTTTAATGCCATTGTGTATGTAGTGATAACAGTTCTGTACTATTTCAGTGAGTTTTGAGTCATTGCTCTGAGCCCACAGTGAGCAGGCAGACAACTTACCAACCAGATGTTTTCTGACATGGGCCATCGTGTAGAATTTCTTTTCACAGATCTCACAAGAAAACTTCTTTTCGGCGTAACCATGGACAATCTTAATATGCTCGTGGAGGGACCAGAGTTTCTTAAATGTCTTGTTGCATGTGATACACTGTAGATAAGAGCAGAGGAATCAGAATTTCCAGCTTTAAGACAAGAAAAATGCACCAACTACTGCAAAACAAACAAAAATATTAAGCAGGATGACCTCTTGGGTGAAAATCGCTGTTTAAAAAAAATGACTTCTGATTGCAGACTTGACTGATCAATTCATATTTTTTGGTTACCAAACAAGTTAATTTATTGTACTTTGCATTATAAACTTTCCACATGGATGCCTTAGATGATATCGGGACAGGTCACTTAATCGGAATGCCAACAATTTTTAAATTTTTTTTGTAACATAAATAGGTAAATATTAAAACCTTCATAATTAAAATTCTGCCATTATTTTTTGTCAGCCTTTCCCAACCTTTTTAACATGGAAAAACCTTCAGAATTTAGAGAACCCTGCTATAATTACTTTATCCACAGCTCACGGTAGAGTAGTGTGGTGGTCAGTGAGTCACCCTTACAGATAGCCTGACCCGAGAACCACAAACTGCTCATGGCTCAAGGACCCCCCAAGCAATCATTGGAGGAACCCTGGTTGAGAAACCCCGGTCTTCAAATGTTCATAAGCCTGTTCACAGGTACTTAAACTTACCTCTCCACACTCCTTCGCTGCATCTATACATGGTCCTCCTCTGGGTTCAAGATTTTTAACCACCTGTATTGGCCTGGCCGAACAACGAATGGATGAACTTTGGATATAGGATTTATGCTAGCGGGTATTGCTGGCTCTAACATTTGCAAGGGGTATAGTTAGACCTGAAATTTGCTAAAAGTAATCATTGTTGGTTCTGTCACAAGCTGGGAGTTAGCATTGCTGTCTGTCATATTAAAGGGGGTTATTAATGTTGGCCCGGGCACTTGCTGGACCTTATTAGTGTCCTGTCACTTGCAGAGGTTTATTATTGCTGCCATTGTGCCAAATATTAAGGTTTCTTTACTCCCACAATCTCTTCTTTGTACCCCAAGCCTTATTTTGTCTAAACAACAGCAAAGCAAACGAGTAAAGAAGTGGCACATAAGAATTCATATACTGTGAATAAAAACAACAAAACACAGGGCCGTAAATTGACTTCATCAGACAAAATCTGAGGGCAGGTTGTAGGGTGCAGAAAAAATAAGACCCTTGACATATCTCCCCCCCATTTCCACATCAGCCCCAATTACTTTTTACGCCAATAAACTGGAAACATTATCTGTGGAGAAGACTAAACCTCCTGATAGTGAAATGATACAACTATGCTACCATTTTTTCTTTACCAGTTAAAATTGTGAATGTACACCAACAGTAAGACTCCTTCTAGACTTGTGGTCTAAAACAGCTGCTATGCACCTAGAAGCGGCAAACATCACCACAGGTCAACACCTTTGCGTGCCCTTGTGTTTTTGTACCAGAGGGAACACATCACTTACAAGAACTGTGCAGCAACTCCACCGCAAGCACAAAGTGGTTCCCAATTGCAATCATACAGCTGAATGGGAGCAGAGGTTGCCTGCAAGTCGGAAAGGCCTCAAGGTACTGAGAGCAGACTAGGTAACTCACATCAAAAGGAAAAGTGGAACCTGTCACACGGAACGTTATATCCAACCATGAAATCCACAAAATCCCCAGCTATTAAGGGATTAAATTACATCTACATCCAAACAATATTTTTTTTCTGCTTTGAATTGAATCTGGAAAAAGTAAAATCCACATTATTCTTTTCCTATATCCCACTGGACAGATTTGATTTCTTTCTCTCCTATCCAAGTACCACAAGAGAAAGTAAGAAGGAATCATTAAGTGAGGGAAAACCCTCCTCGTCAGCGGAACAGACTTTCTAAATGGTAGATTTGACCTCACATTGTGTTACAGAGGCAAATGCAAAATAACATATCGCTGACAACAGTCACTATACAAATGGAGAGAATGAATCTCCTCAGCTTGGACCCAGACAACTAAAAAAAACTTGAAGCTACCAATTATTCCCCACTAAAGTTTATTTTTTTTTTACAACAAACGAATATGTAAAACCGGGGTCACAATAATTTTTTAACTGGCAAATACATTCACCATCCATAAATCTGGGATATTCACACACAAGCAGCACATGTATGCAGGTTCACATGAGATACACTTTATCTGGTACAGACAGAATGACCTTGTGAATGACTCAAACTGTCAGACAAAATCATTTTAATTGACGGCCTATTTTGCTACCAGCATATTACAATATGCTGTGCTGATAAGGCAAACTAGAGGAACTTGAATGCTTTTTTCCACCAAAGGCAAACATCTCCTAATCCACATGTGAAATGTCAATGTCAAATGGGCGGTTATTTGTCCACACATTGAACACCTTACAACATGGACCTATATAGACAAATATTGGCTGTGTGCATGGAAGGGAAAATCCTAAACAATAAAACTAATCCAAGAGGCAGTAACGGAAAAGGGAAACCATAAAACCAGTCCTAAAGATGTCCCTATAATGATGGGGACAACAAGGCTTCCCATACACTCCAACGGTAGGATAAAAAAGAAAAAAAAACTGTCCTATTTATAATATATATTTCATATTTAAGAAGGAAATAATATATAAAATGTATACGCTACTACATATTGGTATCAAAAGAATATTCACAGAACAATACCAATGGTGATGACAAATCTCCTGACTACCTACAGTAGACACGTAATTCTTACACAGAGCAGCAGACTTGCAAACAAAAGTCTAATTATCAGAATCCCCCTGGAACTGGTTAATGGGACACGTCTGCTGTGTAATTTTCACAGGGATTATGCAGTTACATAAATATATCTCCTCTACCCATCCTAAAATGATATTAGTACAGCCAAACTAGGAGTTCAGAAAAATGTTACTGTGAGTCTATAGGCAAAGCGGGCTCATACATTCTGTAAATAGTGATTTAGCCTATGAAAGCCCACTGAAAACTCCATATCTAGTTTACTGGCTCAGTACTGCATTAATAAGCGCTGCTGAGCTTTAAATCCCGCAGGTTTACAACCATTGGTATACACTGTACACCTAGGGAAAATTTTGGCAATCTTTAGATGACACTTCTGTTTGTTAAAGATAAATCATAACTGTGCAACTTATTTAACTAATAATGTTTTAGGAAAGGAGATACAAAATACAAGAGGAGTAAAGGAGAGGTGCATTTGGAACATACCTTAAACCCTGGTTACAGGGTTTAAAGTGCTTTAAACAGCATAAAAGCTATCCAAACACAAATTTCAAAAGCAGACCCTGCACTTTAAAAGAATGCCTGTGCACACTTGCCCTGGGAGAGCATCTAACTCGTCAGGTTTTTATTGTGTGCAGAGATTTTACATCTGTCCTAAAGCAAATGAGAACTGATAAGTGTTCAGGCCAGGGAAAATAACATATATACTAAACCCAACAAAAAACATTTACAACAAAATATTGACAACACTATATTATTTATAACAAACAGAAAATAGGATAAGCATAAAACTAATTCAACGTAATAAATAGCACTGCACAAATGTAAAACATCTAAACACCCCCCATACCCCCTTAATGTCATTACCACCAGTCCCCCTAAGTCCAGAAGTGTTAAAGCAGATCTTGCTGTAGAATGCAAGGGCCACCATATTGTCCGACCTAATAAGCGTTCATAAATTTACCTATTTTTAGAAGATGTGAAATAACCAAAAATGGGAAAAAAAAGTTTTATCCTTAGCTATATTTTCCAGGACATTATACCCAAATACTGATTTATCAGTTGTGATCACTTCTGGGGAATTATCCCAGCTAGCAGTTTCTGGTGAACATTGGAGATGGAGTTGCACTGGAATCATATTTGAGTGGGAACATCCAAAGGTAAACAAGATCGGAGCCAAAAATATTAGCAGGGAGATGACAGTAACAGAACCGGAGTGGTTGCACAGCCCTCCTGACTAAATTTATGACTTAAATGTCCTTTTTGGAAAGGCCTGTCGACAAGTAATCTATGTCCAAGTAAAAGATATTGTTTAGAATTCATTTAATGACAAGAAGCAGTACTTGCAACAAATGTTCATATGAAGTAGTGCTTCAGAAATAAGTGACCTGTTCTAGGGACTACTTATTAATGTTGACATTCACAAAGAGGTACTTCATAAATAATTAAGCAGCAAATCTGCTACCAAATAATTAACATGCAAAAAGTCAACAAAAACAAAATGTGCATATCTAATTCTCACAAAAATTAATTGCTGGGCTGGATAAAATGCTCACATTTTTCTAGTGGATTGGAATAAGGTTTAATACTAACGATATTCCACCAAAAATCTTTTTGTTTATAGATAACATTCTTCCTGCTGACCACTATGATAATATACTGCGAGCTGTGAATAAAGTATTTATAGCAGAGGATTCTTACGCCTCAAAGTTACTTCAAGGGCTTCCTCATGTTAAAAAGGTTGACAAACACTGCCCTAGACAAATGAGAATTTGTTCCTTGTATTGTGATGGGGCAAAGACAAAACCTGAAACAGAAGAGCCAATTGTGCCTTCTGCTGAATGGTAAATCGGTTGGAGGTCCCAAAAAACTGCACATACTTGTATGGCATCCTGCTCTTACGATCATCCATAAACGTATTTAGATGCACTTGATTGTTAATACACATGACATAACCAGTGCACTTTTAATCTCAATCTTTAACAACATGTCCAGTCTATTTGCAACTACTCAAGACACATAGAGAACAAACTATCTCTATGACCAATGAGGTGCTGAATTCCCTTTAAATCCGTTACGTTATCAGCCTTGTCTTGAAAATCCACCTATGTGTACTAGCCCTACTCTTTTCTCCAGCCCAGGGCACAGCTTTATACTGTTAACAAGTGTTAACATCTATCAGCTACAGTATCAAATTAGCAAAATCCTCAGGCTGACAGTCGGCTTCATTTTAGGGCTTAACCGGCACTCATAAATCTGATTTATTGACAAATATGTTGTCAGAATTACAGAAGAGAAAGCGAAAGGATTTGTTACTTGACATTTTTACTATGGGGTATACCTCTGCTGTCTTGTAGTTAGCCAATCCAGAAGCTGAAGCCAAATACATGACAGCCAAAGGTTTTGAAGTTATATAGGTTGCTTTACGATTCCTTTCACAATATACAAGTTGTGACTCCAGAATTTGAGATATATGTTTTTAGATAAGTTTAAATAAATGACTACTTATAAATGGAGATGAGCTGCAGTAAGAGGCGAGTTGCAGTATTTTCCTTCCCAGCCTCTTTTTCTTGAAAACACAAGGAAACTACATGCAAAGTAAACTAGTTTGGTCAACAGAAGTACAACAATAGAACCGTCAGGTTGCTTCCAGTTGCTATTACTCACCATCTTTGGGTCCAGATTACAGGAACCCTGTTTGGAGGAAAGAAATTTTACACATGCTGTCTTCATGATGACCATCATAAAAGTAAAAAGCAGAGGAAACTTTGAGGAAAGGCAGCTTGTCTTTTAAAACGGTCAACTCAAACATATAATAGCAAAGTAGAAAAGAGATTTAAATGGGAATGGGTTTGCAGGTTCTTTAAATGATCAAAGCAGTGACCTTCCTTACCCAGCATTTTTTCATTCAGTGCGGGGTGTTTTCTCTGTGTTATCACTCATCCATAGGGCAGGTGTGTTTTGCTAAGAAACTGTACTAAAGATGCAACCAACTGAATTTTATAATGCAATACACCCAATTGAGAAAGGTCCAAAAGCAGCCAAAGAGGCTTTGGGGCTGATGGCAATCAAGTTTTATTTGTCATTCCTGCAGACCAAATTTGGGGAAATGTCAAGGATTCACATTGGTTGCCATGAGCAAAAAAACATTTCAGTTTGCAAACAATTTTCCTACAGAAGTTCCTTTGTGGCTATTATTCTTGGAGTTGAGCTCTGGACACAAAAACTGTAAATATGTTCATCAATAGCCACAAAAGATGTTAATCATCTACGTGTTCACAAACACTTCATAACTGCATAAGAAAGAGCAGCGGTGACTGGACTTTTTTTTTACATGAAGCTTCTGCACATCAAAAAGGTACATTGCAAACAAAAGAATCCAAATAAAAACATACATGCATCTTGTATTTAACCAAAATTGCCTATTCCAGAATTTAGCTTAAAAGAAAATAAGGAACGTATATTTGGCCATAAGAAATACAAGTGATGACAATTATAATCAAGTAAATTGGAAAAACATGCACGATAAATCACACCACATGTCAAAACCTTGTGTTTGTAAATTTGAATGGGAGAATGCTACGCTGAAAAGAAAATCACATTTTCTTTTTCCCTTTTCTGTCTCACTAAGAATGTTTTCCTTCACTTGTCATTATGTTGACAAAACAGGTAATATTGGGAAATCGTTTGCTAGGCAGTGGCTTTAAAATTGTCCCCCACAATAACATCTGGCAACTATTTAGCTTCCAGTTGCAACTCAAAAAAACAGATATTCCCTCTTTTCTAGACCCGGTCCCACATTATGTAAATATTTCCCATTTTAAGGTAAGAGGTCATGAAGATAATTTTAAGTTGGTGTCATGGCCTGTATGGCAGAATACTATATTACACCCATGCTGAATGACCCGACTCTAAGAAACCGTGCAGAAGCAGTCAAGCATCAAGCTAGTGCTAAAGACTGAGTTCTCTTGGACTACAACCCAACTTCCTCCCAAGTTAGTTTTGATAGCTCCTAATGCTAAACTTCCATGTGTCCTGAGAATGTTAAGTAAACCCTGGAAAAGAAAAAAAGGCTCCAGAGGATGTGAAAACTAGTACAATTTAGGGAAAGGAAGATTTAAATCTTTATGAATAATACCATGAAAACTGTACACACCTGAATGTTTTTCTCACAATCTGTCTGAAGATGTAGAGACAACTCGCTCTCCAGGACAAACTTCTTGCCACACTTGTCACAGATCTGCATCCTTCTATGTGTAACATTCATGTGCTTTTCCAGGTACCACCGCGTGTTGAAAACCCGTGGACATTTGTCACATGTAAGGGTTTCCTTCTCCTCACCTTTACCTTTGTCGGAAGGAGATTTAGGATCTTTGGGAGTTTTCTTCTTACGCTTAGGAGCCTCTTCACTTTTAATCTGCTCATTTTGAGGGTTGGAAAGTGAAGTCCCATCATTGCCCACAATGTCAGAGTTCTCAGTTTTTTGGTCCCGGTTCATATGCTCCATACTGGACTGGTTGTCAGCTGTGTGAGAATCGTTTTCTTCATCATCCTGGCTGTCGGGGTCATCATCTCCAGAGTCGCCTCCCTCCTCGTCGCTGCTGGTCTTCATATGAGAAGGATCCTTGCCCACCCCTTTGTCTCCTTTGGAAACATTTAAGGTTTGGTTGTTAAGGTTTACTTCTACAATTATCTGTTCTCTTTTGTAATTGACATCATCCTCATCTTCTTCCTCATCATCGTCGTCGTCGTCATCATCATCATCATCGTCGTCCTCAGATTCTCCAGAATTCTGCCGCTCACCCTTAACAGGCGGCACCTCATTGGTTGGCTTACTGTCCCTAAAAAATGTCTGGTGCTCTGGTTCAAGAAGATGAGGTTTGCCTATTTTAGTGTCCATCATAACTGAAAAAGGTCCTCCTGTCTCTCTTTTAAACTGCTTGTTTGACAAATCAATCTCCTGATTTGTACTGTGGTAAAACGGAGGTGGAACAGCAACTCGTAAGGGGTCGTCAAAACCCATGCTGGAAACATCTGGAGGGCGAACATCTAGCAGTTTTTGGCAGGAGTTGGCTGCCTGAGCCATCGGGTCAGGCTGAAGGTTTGAGGGACGCAACATTATTAACGTTCACAAAATGAAAGGAACGCTTATTGAAAGGCCTTGATAAGAGATTTTCCTAGACTGTTTTCATTTGGGGTTTCCAGGGACCAAGACCAGTCTATTACTTGTAGAGAATAGAGATCTTTGCCTAGAAAATAAAAAGTACACAGTTAAAAAAAGATAAAAGTAAGTACACGTATAAAAATTAAGCAAAAACAAAACAGAGTAAAGGAGGGTTTTTAGGCAAATGTTGTATTAATGATAAATTCTCATAATACATAATAATTCCCAAGGAAAAAAGATAAATCATCACAGTTTTTCCATATAAAAACATAAGGCCAAAAGAAGTATACTGGCAATACCGGCCAAATGGGGCACTAGACATAGGATCTCTATTTAGATCAAACAGCCAAGTGTAATTTGTGTTGCATGCCTATGTATCGTTAACCCGACGCGTTTCACCGAGGCTTGGGCTTCCTCAGTGGTAGCACTATGCTTAGCAGATATGCACAATCACTTGGTGGGTATCTAGGTTTAGTAAGATATACATGATATAAATACTAATCAGGGCAGAGTAAAAAAACAGATACTAGGCCACTTTACACCATTTACCATTGGAAGAGTAAACCCTGCATTTCAGCACTTATAAAAAATGGTTACATCTTTCTCAACATCTTACAAGATAAAAACTGTCACCCTGGGTCAATCACAAACACCCAAAAGCATTTCACAAATTTGGCACCAACTTCAACAATCTGTCTTAGATTTACAAAAGCTAAAGCCATAATTGAATAAAGAAAATCATGTAGATTACGGTTATTTATAAGTATTTGCTCACCACCTACTTTCTGTAACACCATTTTCTCCTCATAAAGACACATGGCTGCCACTACAAAATCATGATAGGAAATGTAGGCTGGAATATATTGTTTATCACATGGTGACATCTGATTGATCCTCCCACTGGCTGAATTTAGAAAAGAGAGTCAATGAGATGCAGTGCAGCATGCAAACACATATTGTCTAAAAAAATTATGTTTATGATTATACTTCTATGAACTGTTTGCATTCATTTATCAACCTGATTGCTATTCGAACGTCCACTTTTGGGGTTTAGTTGGTCTTTAAATGGAATACAATGAAAACTTTTACAGAATACTTTTACTATGTGAAATTGAAGGCAGAGGCTGTGTCATATGATACTATATAGCTGATCAGTTTGCAAAGAGACTTGTTACAGACAGAAAAGCATTGAATACCAAAACAACTCCAACAAAGGAGACATTTCTCGCCTTCCACTCATCATATGTCAATGTGTAGTATGAAATGACCTTTATGTAATTCTCACAGCTCCAACAAAAATGCACTGCATATATCCATGTGGCAGCAGAGCTAAGACAAGAACATTTTATAGAAAATGAATGCGGTTGTCACAAAGCCACAGTAACTTACTTAATTCACTACCATGGACTATGTACGTTGCATACGGTATAACACAATAAGAGTTTAATCTGTTTTTTTTGCTAGAATTCACCTTTAACCTTCAGGTCAGTAGCTGTATTGCAAAAAATGGAACAATTCTATTAAACAAACAGGGATGTAACACACAAACCTCTTGTTTACAAAGGAATTGTAACTAAGGTAATTTTGCTTTATCCCACAGCTCATGCATAAAGCCTCCCAAGAATATATAGCAGCTATGTATTTCCACAGCTACAGTGCAGGGCAGCTACTCGGGTTTAACAGAATAATCACAGATGATGTTCTTCACCGAAATTCAATATCAGCCTTTAGAGAAATGTCACAGGAGACCGATGGGCCAATCAAAGGGAGACCAAGCAGTCTCGAGATGCAGATTCTAAATGCAGCTCTATGGACATCACAAGCTTACGCTATGCACGCAGCCCCACCTGCACCGCAAACAACAGGGACGTGTTCCTCGGCATAAAGGGACACTGTCAGCTGGGCACAAAGGAATAGATTGACAGTGCTTAAGGCAAACAGAAGTAACAATGGAGAACACTTAATATAAAGAAGGCTGCATTTGCAATAAATTAAATATTGAGTAGACAACGGTCTTTACCAGTGAAATCAGGACAACCACTATTGTCCGTGTTTTCCCAAAGTGTGGGATGAAAACTGCTGGTGATGCTCAGTGAGGCTCCCAATTTATGTGTGGAAAAGCAATTGTCAGTGGCAGGTATTATAATAGGCCTTTTGTTTTTTTCCTTCCTGCTCAATAAAAGTGTCTGTGTTCATGGGCTCCAAAAGACATTTTAGAAAACCCAACTTGCTTGGAGGCTAGCAGTACAGTTGGCCTCCAACTGGAAAACAATGGTGGTACGCAGGAATAAAGACCTCCCTGCTAGAATAGCTCACATCGCAGACTATTCTTTTCTTTACAAGAGGTCAGACCTTCGCCAAGCACAGGACAAATAACCCCAATTACACGTATCTTATGCGGCACAACCTAGTAATGAAATTTTGTCTTGGGGTGTGACCTCATAATTAGGCCTTTTTTATGAGAAAATTTTTTTGTGACTTTAGTCTGTCAAGAACATAAAAAATCTCACCTGTTTTATTAGATGGGCATCTCTCCACATCACTACACTGAATGCCCCCAAAGAAAACTGGATGAAAAAGATAAAAATGGATTTCCTTTTCTTCAGAAACCCCCATATATGAATTCTGTAGGTAATCTTTGGTTTTGCACTCAGCTCTGAAAAGTGTGTTCACAAGATATACCAGTACTCTAAACCTGCTTTTATTTCCAACCTAAAAGCAGTATATCCCCATAGCCCACCATGCAAACACAGATAGAAAAAAAGCAGAGCATGTCCTACTTTGTCCGCCCAACGGGAGACACAGATTTTGTTTTTTAAATGTGGTTTGGTGGATGTTAGCAATCCAAATAAAACAAAATAATAGCTGGTTTTGCAGCAAGTATAAATTAAAAGGAGAAAAAAAACAAATCTAATAGCATTCATTGCATTGTCAAGTTTACACAGAGTGTTTACAAAGCAGCTTTCTCCACTCCTAGAAGAACAAAAGAGTGTATATGTGCTCCTCCCCAGCCGGTATACAGGTCAAATGAACACTCAGCAAGCTTAGCAGACATTTAGCTGTTGTGTGCAGATCAGGAAAATTGCACATCTACAATTCCAGGGAATTTCTGAAACTGGCAAACCATTTACTGAAAAACACACATACATACATACATACATACAGGAAAAGGAGAAAGTCCTGCCAGCTATAAAGCTCAACCTGCTTCTATCACCAAAACAGTCCAAGACCCCATTTGAACACACCTTTGATTTTTAATCTGCTGCCCCAGTAGAGGGGTTCAATTTTACTTTAGCAACAACTGCTTGAAAAAAAAAAAAAGAACACTTGTACAGTTCTAATTTAACTGTATGTAGGTGTCCATTTCCCCGACGCTGCATGTATCATCTGGAAAAAAAAAAGTTGTCGCCGCACGGCTGTCACCTAACACCAGTCAAAAAAATGATTACAAAATGGGCCCATTTAGCCCATTGTTAACTGTATGTTTATGCTACCAAAATGAGTGGACTGCCTTAACAAAACACAAGTACAGTAAAGCATAACAAAAATCTGAAGTTGCACTAACCTCCAACATGTTTAAGATTTACAGTCAGCTGTTTAATATAAGGGCTTACCAGAATGGATATAAAATAAATTATTTGGATCTGACACTTACAAAGTGTGTAGATTATACAATCAGTCTATACCGTGTGACTTAAATGGCCCTTTTAGCTGGGTGCACCCACCTGGCACTTTTCAGTAACCATCTGGCTGTTTTTGGGGTGGTTACTGAAAAGTTGGGACACAATACAGCAACCACCACCTACATAAAGCTTCCTTCCACCCAGGTTAAAACATTTCTGGGAATAACACGGCTCTCTTCCTATACAGAGATGCTGATCAAAACCTAATCCAGGAAAGTTCAATATTCCAAATCCATTGAGAAGTACAGTATTTATCAGGAGCCCTCTATGTAAGACCTCAACAGCCCTAACAATGGTCTAATCTGGGATATTCTTGATCGCTATGTCACAATAGATGATGATGCACCAGGCCAACTGAAGACCATTTGTCAGCCCGAAATCTTAAATGCCACAATGGGGCTGAAAGACTAAAGGAGCTGGGAATTTCACAATCCTGCGAAAACCAAATTTCCTTTTTAAAAGACATATTAGTTCACAGAATTTATTGTTTAATGAGCCTATGGGAAGACTTTCAGCTCCCGCAGCTGGCATTACCTGTTTTCCAGCTTATTCCATCGACTTGCAGATTCTTCTGACTTCAGAAGGGTGAAAGACAAATTGAAATTCAGGCAGTTTATTTTTCTTTGTCTTAAGCAAACCTCTAGAATTATGTGTAATTAGGCCCAGAAGACACAGAGCAAGTGTCTGTGACAGAGGAATGGGAGGTGGGCACGTATCTCAGGGGTAGGGACAAAATACATCCTTACTATACACAAGACGTGCCGCTATCAGAATTTAACAATACACTAATCACCACATGAAATCTATTACGGCTTATTTACACTTTGCTGTTCATGTGCATTGCCCTAACACATCGTGTCACAAGGTAACTTACACTACACCACAAAGCTTAATACGAACTGACCTGCACTGCAATACATGTGATGGGGTTGGGCCCCGATTTTCCTGACATACTATGCCTAATAAAAACTAAATCCATAAAGGGGGAGTAGGCAAAAAGATTCAAGGAGAGGGCAGACCAGGGTAGTAGAGTACATTTTAATATCTCTAAGATATAAGAAAGCAAGTACACACGAGATGATTCTTGCAAGATACAAACAGTCAAGGTTATCCCAGGTGAGAATCTCACATGTGGCTTCCTTTTAAAGACCATTAAAGCGGAACATAAAATTGATGGACCATTAGAAATGTGTGGGGGCAGATACAACAATACAAAGGTGTCAGAGTTTTGTATACCAGGACGGCCTGGGATTTGGGTCTTACAGAAAGGTATGTGCACCTCTTCGGTTTTGCAGCAGTTTGTCTCCCTTCCCCAGTTACATATAACCATAATACAAATAAAAAAATATAAAACTCCTTTACACAGATAGCATTTTAGCCTAAAATATCCATCCCCTAGCAACCTAAAATAAATTATGGTTAATGAACGAGCCTGGATTTGACCTAGATTTATAAATATGCCACAAAGCTTGGAACCTTCTGAATATCTCTTCTCTCTGAAACCTTACTAAAACTTTAAAGACAAGCATACAGAATCAGAAATACAAGGTGCAGCCTGATACTTGAGGATAGGATGGAGAATGAACACACATGTAAATATTCATGTCTCAAATTATACGTCCTGTATGCAAACCAAGAATGACACACACCATGTAGAACCAGCATAAAGTACTTAGGCTTCATTGACACAAGCGGCAAGTATCTGTATATGCTAAAATATGAATAATGACAAAAGATGAGGTAAACAAATGTGACTGCAATGTAGGAAACTCAAAGCATTACAGTAACAGTGGTCTAACAACTTCTATGAGACTACAAATCTTGCAGGGCTCGACAGTGCCGTCCTTCTGAAACGGACAAAAGCCTTGGATTATTCAGGTGGTCAATTATTATTATTATTAAACAGGATTTATATAGCGCCAACATATTACGCAGCGCTGTACATTAAATAGCTGACAGGTCCTCTTTAAGCTATTCTAGCTAAAAAAATAAAAACATTTGTTGAGATAACAGTGTAATTCACTAAACAAAGCAAATGTGCTAAAGTTAGGATGTGTACCTGAATAAATTATTTATGCAAAGCAGGAGCCTCCACCTCCAGTAAGGGGCCAGTAGGAACAATCTTTCTAATTCTTTACTATGAAACGTCTTTCGCTCGATTGCTGCATTCATAATCATATTTAGAAGTTTTGAATTTCTCTTGTTTGTTTTAGGATATGAGCTAATAATGATTTTAATTATGGATCAGCTTGTGGGTATTAAACAATCTTCATGTTAAACCCCAAATGATTAGGCCATGTTCACACTGGCCAAGAGGCTGTGGCGTGGTTGCTTTGGGGGGACTCTACATGTAGAATCTCCCCGTGGCAGCCGCATAGAGAATGAATTGGGGTGGCAGTGAGTGTAATGTCTAATGTACCCAAACAGCTGGCAAGGTGTCAGCTGCCAGGAGCCGTTTATGATTCCTGAGGCATGACTGAAGCAGACCTTAAGCTGGCTTTCCATGTGTCAGCCAGTGAGCAGCGTTTTCCATTATCACCAATTTAAAAACAGGACTACTACCTACATGTTAGGCTTCATATACATTGCAAGGATTAATTTTACATTTTAATATGAATCTCCCTTCAAAAACATGGGGGCTATCAAATTGTTTAAAATTTTTTTTTGAAGCCCCTTACTATTTCTGAGCACACATAAAGGACTCTATTAATAAAAGGATCAATGAGCAATGGTTCAAAAATGAAGTTTACATAATCATATAAACCCTGACTGTTACTATGGACAAGAGCTGTACTTTCCTTCAGCTCAACTGCCTGCTTGTCTTACAAAGTCTCTATATTGAATGATCAAGAACACAGCCAGTATATAAATTTTGGGTCAGTGTTTCAAGAACAACAAGACAACATTTTCCCAAAGGTGTTATCACAAATGGACATAAATGTTAGTGATGGCTTCCAGCAACAGAGCGAACACAGGAGCGCCGTACAGAAAGGGCTGCTCATTTTATAGAGAGGGAAGGAGAAGCTGGAGGACACCCCGCTGCGTCCTCCTCCTTATAAAACCGCAGCAGTCATTCAGTGTTCTCCAAATGTTAATTTAGAAAATCTAGCGCCTGTATGAGGCTTTTGTTTCTGGGGGTAAAAAGGCTTCTGTACCATGTCAAACATTAACTATTGCTGAAAAACTATCTCAGATCTACAGCGATAGCCCAGAAAAAAGAAAGCTGGAGGTATAGGCAGGAATGACAGAAATGTGTTCATTCATAAGAATGTGTATAGATTTCATTCAATTTTGCCTACATTTTTTTTTTATCTGTATAATAAAAGCAACAGTGCCACCGACAAATGTTTCTAGGAAGTTTATAGGAAAGTGTATTATTTTCCACCTAGATAACTTAAACACCAGGTATGTTTTATAGAAAACCTTGTGTATATCTTCCACCCCCCTCACCTACAATAGATAAGGTCAAGCCTCAGACTCAGCTTATTCCCAAACACAATGCTTGGCTTTCCGCTGAGCTCGAGAGTGTTTGCTATTCTTTTTCTTCCCAATGTCTGTGTTTTGATGGCTACGACCTCCATACAGGTAAATGGAAGAAATCGACCCAGCTGTCTCATTCAACTCTATGGATTGTGAATATTCACCTATGCCAAGAAGAAAATTGAAAGTAAATGCTGACTAAAGCAGCAAAACACCGGGCAGTATAAAGGGCAACAGCCTGGGCTGAGGTCTAATATTTGCTATTCTAGCTAAAAGGGAAACTATGAATGGGTTTTCTTATAAAAATACACTGCATGTAACACGTAGATTTTAAAAGGTGACAGAGTCTCTTTAAAGTACCATAGCTCAAAACAGCAACCCTGCTTCAGTCTCTAACACCATCTTCAGAGTTTTCTCAAAGCCAAAAACTGGGTGGGGAGTCGCTGTAGACGGGTGATCAAAAAGTGAGTAGGACAACATGACAAATTTAGTGCTCCCAGTTGTTGATGTTGTCATAGGAATGACCAGTAACCCCCTATAATTCTGTCCACTTTCTCCCACCACAATGTACTTTGCATTCTTGTTTTATGCCCTAAAAACAGCTGGAAAAGTGCAGGGTGGTACACGGAACTGAAAAGGCCCAGAAGAACACCGATCTGTAATAAACTTGTTATTCAACTTGCTCAGGAATCCATCACTTTTAATTGCGTATAACCCCTAGCTATTTCTTCCCATAGACAGGAAATAAATATATTCATTCTAAGCATGCTGAACACACACATTCTAGATAAGATTCACCTGCAGCTTTTAGAGCAGTGTTCTTTTTAACAGAGGGAAAACTCTTGAAACAACTTTCAGCTCCTCAGTAATTTTCTTTTATCGAAGATCCGCAGTGTGAAACTTCTCATGGTGTCGAAAACAACACTCCAAAAAAAAACACGGTGCAACAAAAAAGTGAAGTGCTCAAGTGTACCACACAAAAAAGTGCACCAGGTGTCCTACATGGTCCTGTCCCTAAAGGGACTAGGGCCTCTTTACCTGAACCATACAGGGTGCTCCTGACGGGACAAGCTTCCCAAAACTGAGCATACCCTACCTGAGCCGTAGCCTAGGCAGAGTACCTCCATACTTTGAGAGCTGACCGGAGCCATGCCCTCTCAGCATAATTGCTGTATCCACAGCTCACAGTATATTAGTATAGTGGGTCAGTAGGAAGAATTGCTGACCAGTGAGAAGAATGTCATCCCCACAGATAGCCGATTGGTGCCACCTAAACTATTTGAGGCACAAATTGCTCAAGAAACCCCTTAACAAGCACTGGAGGAACCCAAATAGAGTTTAAATAAACATGACCTCTCTCACTAGATCACTAGGAATACTACTTTTTAAAATAGGAGAACTTTTACTTATTCTGACCCTTTTGTTACATAAACTAGCATGACGCCGCCACGTTATATCAGGGACAGGTTTTTTCTACGTGCAGGATGACAACACCTAATGACGCACAGCCTTTAGACCCAAGATGCTTTGTGCTACTTTTAGAAAAGCACTGACTTCTATTTCTGCTATTGGCTTCCTAGCAGCACACGGACCATGTTCAGGTGAGCATGCAGACGTTGCATACATGGCGGTCGTCATTCTATGACCTCTCTTTATTGGGGAGATCACCCCAACCATCTCCCCAAAACCAACGACTCCCCATATGTGATTCAATATCCATACTGGTGATCAATGGGAATGTCTGTAGATCTGGCACACCAATGATGGCTACTGTCACTCCTGCAGCTCATCTTCCCCTCTCCATACAGCTGTCACCCAATACAAAGCTTACAATTGTCCCCGCTGACAATCATTGGGGCTTTAAAGGGGAATCACCCTCACTTTGGGAGATTTACCCAACTTCCTGTTGCCTTTCTGGGACAGAAAACAGAAGGCAGATTTTCCCAATGATGAGGGTTTGCAATCCTTACCTATTATATGTATCAAGAGAGCTGAATAATCAAAAACAATGCAAGGGGTGTAGTACAAGGTCTTACATACACTGCCCATGTAATTGTACAGCTGCTTCATGATGTGTGTGGTGACATGGAGAATACATGGCTAGGTGTATGGGCAACCTAAGCAAGAGGAGGGGTAAGAAGGCAGGGTGGGGTAAGTCATAAAAGTGAATGCTTAGGGCAGCTATTCTATTGCCCCTCCCTAGGCCCCGGCCTACCTGCTAAATAAAGCGTTGTATACAGCAGAGCTGACCTCCTGTGAATAGAAGTCCTGCAGCATTAATATTATCATTGCTAAGTGCGGCCTAGCAAGCCACAGGCCTGGAGGCTTCACAGGCAGCAGCTGCCCCCCTCTGCAGGCCTCAGCTTTTCTCTGCACACACCAGGCCCGCATTCCCTTCTCTCACTCACCCTCCCTCCCGGAGTGTCTCGGTCCATGGCTCCCGGTAAGCTTCCTTCCTGTCTTCGGCCTCCTCCTCCTCCGCCGCTCACGTCACTACACCGAGCGCCCCCCTCCGTGCGCGCTCCCGGCGCCGCGCAGCTACGTGGCCGCTGCCCGCTCCGTGCCGGGGGCGCGCGCCTGACTTGGCTCAGCACCCTTGGGATATTCCACGCATGCGTACTCGTCTGGAAAAGAAGCGAGATCCTCGGTACGCCGAAAGAACTTTCACAGCACAGGCGCAGTAAGGGGGGGGGGGGGGGGATGCGCGCGTAGCCGCGTTCGACTCTGCACATGCGCAGTAGGCAACATTTTTTTTCTAAAGCATGTCATAGGCAAAAAAAAATGTGTTTTCTAAGAAAAGATATTCAATCCTTGTTAAATTGATTTGTCTTATTTCTTTATTAATTTTACGTTTTTATTCTTTTGTTTCGTGTACTATAGATGTCTGTTATTTTGGTCTCCAGTAAAATGGCCGCCACCTAGGCTGTGCAAGGACCAATTGAAGAAAGGGTGATTGTTGTGGGCGGGGCTTTGCTGGTGACACAGCAGTACCCTTGGAAGGACCACTGAATTAAAAGGGCGATGCCTTACTGGATCAGCAGATCTCCCCTGGGGGGTCTTGGGTTTGTCTGGTGATTGCAACTTCATTTTCTTTGGACTTTTTTTTTAATAAAACATGTAATGAGATACTGGTTTTTACCTTTTTATGCTTTGCACATTTTTCCCATTGAGGATTTCTGGGTGACAAAACTTTATGTATTTGGCTAGTTCTAGTTTCCATTTGGAACCCATGTGACAAAGGGGTGACAACACAAAAGCAACAAAGAGACAAAGTGTTGTCACCAAAGCACATGCCATGCCTGAACAATGACCTACCTGGTAAAAAAAATAATCAGATATATCTTAAACAAAGCTGCACATTTAAAAAAATTGACCTTCATACGTTCAGTTGCTCTAAATTACATTGCTGCTGCAGTCACTGAGGTTCTCCCATAATAGTCTATCTTCCCCAGTCTTTGAGAGCTTTAATAAATCGGGCCTATAGTGTTTCAGCAGGGTCTGCTAATTTTTTAAAATCCTATTGATTGCACGCACTGATTGCACGCAGTGTGATAAGAGGTGGTGGATGCTGGAATCAGCTAGCAGCATTTGATTCTATGTGGAAGTCACAGGTCCGGTTGGACATTGAAAATCCACCAACCACCCAGAACACTTGGCATGTATCTCTCAGCCACCAGTGAGCCTGGATAAATGAAATAAGTGGCGAACAGGCTTATGCTTTGAGCACCACCTACATTTTTGCTGATCATGCTCACATGGCCATTGTAATCCAACAGGGTCCCTGTGCACTTGGAGCACTAAAAGTTATAAAGGAAAAGGATTGGCATATCAGGGGAGGGGGTAGGTTGTAAAGGCATTCATTCTCATAGAGCTCTGGTATCTAACCTGTTACTTTAATGTGGACATTTTCTCACTTTTTTTCCTGGTGAACCATTACTGTTTCTTGTATTAGCTCCCTGCTGGTTAATGATTCTGATCTGTAAGACATCCATAAATTGTGTCAGATGCTAAAGATTCATCAGCTGCTGGGGATGTTAGAAACAACCAGAATCCCTGGCCCATGAAGAAGGCAGACTAATTTTTGAAGTATAATCACAGCTTCCCCATTGTTAAGACCGGTATATGCTTTTTGAAAAGGGTCAGTATAGGGGACAGGGTCTCATTATATCCACCAAGAACAAAAATGTGTAGAACATTGCAGATATGGGGGTTATTTGTTACAGTAACACTTCCTGTCCCAGGGTGACACTCAATGTGTTATATCTATAAAGGAGTGACACCACAGAGAGAATTATATAACTGAAAGTGACAGAACACGCACCAAGGAAGTTATAAACTCACAAGATTTCTAGCAGATATAAAAAAAAAACATTAACTCAGTATATTTAATAGACCGGAAGGGAGCCAATGAGAGAAGTCTATTGTTAGCGCTTACACACTAGTCATCAATTTTTTTGTGTAACTTTATTGTCTCATATGAAGAAAAAAAAGCTATGACACCAATCTTACAGATCAATTTTTTAATGAAAAGCCTGAATGCAAGTCAAAGTCTGAACAGACAGCCCCCACGAAAAGTCCCTAAGTGAAGGAATGACAGATTTAGTAGCCAGATAAGAATCATGTATAGAGAGGAGCAGCCTGGCTATCCTCATGAAGAAGTGCAATATTTTAGTAAAAGGAACCACTGCAGTCACAAGATGCATAGCAAGAGACCCTTCGACCTGGAAATGCTGGCTGTCAGTGAATAGAAGCAACACATACATATTTCTGACCTCTCTAAATCTGAATACTTGTTCCAAAGAAACATGTAAAGAAAGAACATGGAGTTGGAGATGATCTAGGTACACAAGTCCCAAGTATGGATATTAAGCGCTATTAAAGCTTCAGACAATATACAGGATGGTAAGTACACACTTCCTAGGACATGATAGATTACACAGTACATTTAGGGCTGTCTGTTCATATGAAGAATTATAACTATGCCAAAAGTGACTAATTTTGTATGTGGGTCAATTAAATACCACAGAAGTACACTGGAATGCAGTAGCCCATAATGACCAATAAAATATACATTTTCATTGGTTCCACAAAGCCATTGCAAGCTAGATTTGATTGGCTATCACAAGTTACTGCACACCACTTCAACTTTTGCTGTGGTATTATGAAAGAAGCAAAACATGTTTATTGCTTCCAGATCTTAGTCAAAGCCCTTATTGGGGACACATACAAATATGGGGGAGGATTAAACCCTGAATGGTTACTGTGGCAGTTGTAGTAGTGTGGACTGTCCTGAGGGCAAGTATGTGATATTACGAGAACGAGACAATTGGTAGGCGATATCTTCGGCAGCTTCCAGCTTGCGCAGTTCGATTAAGCCGTCACCAGCATCAGCCAAAGATGCTGCAATGAGTTCTGCAGCCTTGGAATCTCCCTCAGCTGAAATGATGGCTGCCTTCTTCTGCTGTTCAGCCTGTAGACAAAGAGAGAAGATGCTTTAAAAGGAGCCAAACTGTGCAAAAGATTTAATATATATATCTCACAGTAGAGTTCTATATTCTTGTGTTGAGATGAGAACAAGGTTTTATGGGTGAAGCGATTAAACACTGTAAAATACAGTGAATCTTAAAGGGGCTACTCTACAAAATCTACTGTAAAAAAGGTAATAACAATATTTATTAATGCTTGCAAAGTCAAAAGATGTGCAAGAAGTAGGGTGGTGGTCATTATTTCAGGACAAATAGGTTCTGCATGTTCCCAGCTTTGCTCCCTATCCAGAGACAGTATTTCCAGCTATATGACAGCTCTGATCCAGTCATTACAGGGGAGTTCATATCTCTGAGAACTCATTACTACTTTCACTCCTGAAAGCTACGCAGACCTTGAAGGAAGTATGTGTGTCAGTAAAGGTGTGCATGTGCACTCATTTTAAACGATTTTCATTTCTAAGATCTCTGTTGCACCTCCTTTGTTCACAATCTAGACAATTTGGCCACTATAGTCCTGGCATTATTTTACCTTCTCCACGATGAACCTGGCTCTTTCTGCTTCTTGCTGGGCAACTTGTTTGGCTTCAACAGCTTCTGTGAACTCCTTTCCGAATGTCAAATGTGTCTATGGGAAGAACAAAAATACTTAACACTTAATTCACATCCTGAGCAGCAAATAAACCACAAAGCAAGAAAAGCTACACCCTGCTAAAGAAATATTAGCTACACTTTGTGCTCCCTTGTGTAGCCTAATACAGATATAAGCTCAACTGGAGTTAATACAAACAGTGCATAGTGGCAAATCGGGGGATAGAACATATATATATATATATATATATATTTTTTTTTTTAAAGTCATATGTGGCGTACACTGCATCAGCTCATCTCTAAATTCAGCTATGGAAGGGTCAGTCAAGTGCAACTTTGTGACACCCAAGATAGGAATAAAAATGGATGCCAGACATTTTCTAGCATCTCTGAATTACACAAAACAGGACACAATAAATGTGCATTGTTTTTTTTTTAGCAGCAGCATGACCATGGACATAATCAGAAGGTCTGTCTGCCCCAGAGCATACTGCCAGCATTGTTCACCTCCTTTACAAACAGCCTGATTTATAGAAAATTTGTGATGACCCAAGCAGCAAGATTTTCACTTTTGTTTAAACAAGTAGGGTTTTCAAACAAAGAAAAAGTTACTGTTTTACCTTACTCTCCTTTAAAATCCAGCACAAAGAATGACTTACCAGAGACACATCATCCAGGATAAGCCCAAAGGTAGCTGCTCTCTCTGTGAGATCATCACTGACCTGCCGAGAAACCAGCTCTCTCTGTGTGATCAGCTCTCCAGCATCAAACCTGGCCTGTTAAAGAATTATATATAAGTCAATGCAAACCTGTTATTAAATATTACTAAAACAAAATATTTCAACACAACACTTAGGCAAGAAGTAAAGAATCTGTGTTACAGATCACTGCAAAGCAGGCACTTTAGGAAGCATAACATACCATCCTGAACATGCAGTTTGGTTAATTAATGGAAGCAATCGAGTTTATTACTGTACTGTATAATTTAAAACATAGAACACACTTCCACAAAAAAAAACCTCTCCAAATGCACAATATATATCTGACTATTAACATTTATAACAAGCAGCAGTAAAGAGATTGTCGATGGTGGGAGCATGTGATTGCTTTAGGGGATTCTCCTGAAATTAATGTTCAGAGGATTCGGGTTCTTACATTATCTTTCTATTCAGGCTAAACTGAATCCGTCGTCTTATTCAACCTAACATATGTAATACAACACATGGCACTAAATAATCAAATATCTCATTACTGACAGGCTATTATGTAGATTTGTAAGATCTGAATGCTATAAAAACTCACCACCACTGATTTCAGAATCTCAGTAGTAATGGAAGGTAAAACTCTTTCATCGTAGTCCTCGCCAATGCTGGTGTAGATTCTTGGCAACTGATTGGCGACCGGCCGGAAAAGAATACGCAGAGTGATGTTAACATTCTGCAGATCTAGGTGGAAGCCACAACAATGGTATTAGGTAAAGCATCAGAATTTCTATTATTATTGCTACTTATATAATCAACACTCACCTTTACTTCCTGTAATCACAGGGACATTGCGGGGACGGGATCGGCAATCAAAGATGATTGGTTTCTGCACCCAGGGAATGAGGAAATGTGTGCCTTCATCTACAACTTCTTCTTGAACTCCTCGGAATCGGTCAAATATGACAGCTTGGTGCCCAGCATCCACTGGTGGGTAAAGAAAAGAAATATTACAACTCAAGAACACCACATGTGTAAAGCAGGAGAAGAACCAGTAGATAGTGTCACAGAACAGACTCACAATACAAAAAAAAGGAAAGTTACCTGCAGGATTAGCCATAGGAGTAAAGTTTAATAAAGTATTCAGTTTAAATGGGCGAAATACATCGAAACACATAAAAACTAAAGCACTTCTTGCATAGCTTACACTAGGTATAGTTGGCCACACCAGTGGGGTTTTTGTGAGGGTTCGCCTTAAACTGCTCATCTAGCCATATGCAGGAAAAGGTGGCTCAGTGGGTATGATCTGGCCTATGCAGTGCTAGGTCCCAGGTTCAAATCTCGGATAGGACACGATCTGCATGGAGTTTGCAGGTTCCCCAGGTGTTTGCGTCGGCTTCCTCTCACATTCCAAAAACATGCAGTTAGGTTAATTGGCCTCTCTCCAAAATTAAACTTAGACTGTGGTAATGACATATGACTATGGTAAGCACATTAGATTGTGAGCCCCTTTGAGAGATAACTAGAACTTTCAAAAGTGCTGTGTAATATGTGGCGTTATATAAATACTGTGTAATAACAATATCTATTTGACATCTCAAGGAGACCTCCTAATTCTTAAGTGATGGTAAATAATGTTGTGGAGATCTGAGAGGAGGCAGAGGAGTCCAGTAGAGTCAACTGGGCAGAGCTTACAGTCCTAAGTCCACAAAAAAAGAAAAAACTTTTGTCACCCCGTAACAGGAGATGAGTGCACTTCTGGCATATCAGCCGGTATTTTTCTGCGTGGACTTGTAAGATAGAACATTAAAAAGAGAATGTCCATATACTGCATGTATTTTCTTTCTTTTACATTTTGCCTTGATACAGAATTTATCTTTACAGAGAGGATTGAATAAAATGTACTGATGAAATAAAAATCTAACATTTTCACTCACCATTATAAAGGGCTGACTTTACAACACCTCCTACCATTACCAGCCCAAGTCCAAGCTTTCCAATCGACTCAAAAAGTTTTCCTGCCATGGTTTAGGATTGGTCCTGCAATCAAAATGAAAAAAAAATATTGTTACTGGGTAAAACATTATTATTTATAAAGCACCAACATATTGTTAAGCATTGTACATATATAGGGTTGCAGATTACAAACCTACATAATAGGCATGCAAACAATGACACAGGAGGAGGGGGCCCTGCCCAATGGAGCTCGCAATCTAAGATAGGCTTTTACAACCTTTGTAACACTGGGGAACCCTTTAAATAATTTTCAGATCTCAGGGAACCCCCTGCTATTATACCCACAGCTTAAAGTATTTTAGCGTGGTGATTGGTGGGAAGAATTTCTTATACATTACCGGCCAATGGGAAGAATGTCACCCTTATAAAAAGCCAAAAAGTTAATTGGTGTCAGTGGTAACTAACCTGAGGAGTCCAATTTGCTCACGGAACCCCTAGCAACTTTTGGAGGAACCCTGTTTGAGAAACACCAATATAAGGGGTGGAAGGGGAGTATTTTACAATAGGAAGAGAGTTGGGAATGGATCTTTTACACAGAGGAGAAACACCGCAGCATGCTGGAAAGGGACAGGCTTTTCCACTCCGGTTGTGGCTACTTGGTAAATCAACACATGGTAATGCATTGGGCTCTCACTTAGAACCGCATCCCGATACCGCAATATAGTATAGAAGAAGGCAAGCCATCACTCCATAGACTTTAGTCCAGTTCTAGGGTGTCATTGCTGCAGAAGTGAGTTTTTACCACCTTCCTCTATGGGAGGTAAGTATATTACGTACTTAATCCTCATGGATTTTAGGAAGCAGGATAAGCCCCATAAATTATTTTGAGGTCTTTATTTTGAATATTTGTTATGAACTACCCCACCATGTATATAATTGGCAGCACATGCTTGCCCCCCATGATGTCAGTACTTCCATGTACAGGACATCATGTGACCTTCTCCCCTAATTCCCATGATGCAATTATCAGCAACCACTGTCAGAGAGAAGGTCATTATCCCCCACACAGAATAATAGGAAAATTACACACACACAGAAAAACAAGGCACCCCTGAGAATGAATTGGCGAGAATATAAAGATAACCTGTCACTTTGCCTTGACTGGGGGGAAAAACATGTTCCCTGGAATAACTGTTCCTCCTATTACCTCTCTATTATGTATATGTCTTTGTACGTGCTTTACCCCCAACATTATCACTCACTGACACAAATAACAATCTCTATCACCCCCTCCAGCGTTCCCGGCCTCCCCAAGCTCAGCACTCACCTCCTCACTGCTCTGACCTCCACATGAGACGAAAACCAGCACTGCGCATGCGCGACCTGTGTCCTTCATCAAATAGCCTGCTATTCGCCGATTGACTCCCCCCACTGCATTCTGGGATATGTCGTTTTCCGTTTCCATCCTAAACTGGATTGCACGGTGGCAAGGACTACAACCCCATAAGGCTGCGGGGTAAGCAGCGCGCGCTGATTGGTGGAAGTTTAAAGGTCATTTTGGCATGTGTGACAGGAGGGAGGAGAAGGCGGTGCAATTCACTCCGATATACTGGTGGGGAGGAGCAAAGGAATGTAGTGAGGGGGATTTTTTTATTACCCTGGCTAATTCGACCTTCATGGGTTTCTAGAAATAAAGGAAAGCAGCTTTCAGTGCTGCGGCTGCTTTTTTAAAGACAGTTGCCTTGTGGAAAATACTTGAAGTGTCAATATGATAAAATATTTTAATGTCTATGTTTGTTGCTGTGTCATTGTCTCTAATTATTATGTTGATATCTATGAAAACCTGGCTGATTGCACTTCCTTTAGGAAGGTGACTACGCTTTTTTGTGGTCCTCCTGTATGTGCAATGTAGTCACCCTTCTCTGCTGCCCCCTAGTGCTGGCACATAAAATCATTGTTACGCAGGAGAACTGTAGCATGAGCAGATTAGTGTCACCTTAATAAATGCAGGTGGAGGGCTTCCAATGACAACTCATTGTAAAAAAAAACTCAATAGGTGTAATTTGCTCATTAAAAAAGGCAAAGAGGGGGTTGCTTTACATAGCAGGCATGAAACTTCCCATTGGCTGTCGACCAGGGAGTGCTCTTAGGATCCAGAAAAGGAGAGGGCAGCAATAATGTAAGTGCCCCCATTGGAGGATCTACCTTCTATTGCTGTTACAGTGACAAATTTAGATTTAGGTGCAATAGGTCACCAACAGGGCAAGATTTTCTCATTCCAACCTAGGCCATGGCATAGGATGTGATGACCACTGGCAGGGTGGCATTATAACATCCATAGATCTGGAACCTGCCAACCAACTCTACAGTAATAGGAAGTATAAAGTGATTAAACAGGGCTGACTCACTCCTAAAACCCACACCTGCTCCCCCCACAACATCCTTCTCTGCCCAAGACATT
>NC_092863.1:15174016-15412993 GCF_032062135.1 Pyxicephalus adspersus | reverse complement strand
TTGCAATCCCTATTTAATGTACAGCGCTGCGTAATATGTTGGCGCTATATAAATCCTGTTTAATAATAATAATAATAATAATAATTATACAAAGGTCACATACAGTGCACGGTGACATTAATATAGAAGGTACGGTATTACTCTTCTTTCTCCATTTCATTCTTCCTCTCTATCTCCCCCCATTTCTCCCCCTAACTCTTATTCTTTCTCTCTTCTCTTTCCCTCTGTATCTCTATGCCCTCTCCCTCCTTCTGACTATCCCCTTTCTCTCTCCCTTCCTCCCCTCTCTCTTTCCCTTCTCCTGATTCTCTTTTTCTTTTTCCCTCTCCTCTCCCTTCCCCACTTTCTCTCTGGCTGCCTCTCCTTCTTCTACCTTTGCTATTACCCCATTCATCTCTCTGCTCTCTCCCTGTCCTTCTCTTTTCCCCTTCTCCCCCTCACTTATCCTCTATGTCCTCTCTCACTCTTCTTCTCTCACCCCCTCTCCATCTCTCTTTCTGCTCTCATTTCCCTCTCTTCTCTCCCCCCTCTCCATTCTCTATCTCTCTCCATCCTCAATCTCTCAATTTGGAGGGCTGAAAAGGTCCCTCCACATCAGAATATACTAAATAAAATGTAAAATGGATCTGTAATTATTTGGAAGAATAAGCAATGTTGTAACGTGTGTGTGGGAAGGGGGATCGCTCCTGACTCCAAGCCTTGATGAAGTGAGAAGCTGAGTCTCCAAAACGCGTTAGCTGACTGTGACCCTTAATAAAAATGCTTCGTGACTTTCTTTCCACTTCTCTGGGCAAATAATATTACCTCTCTCCCCACTATTAGCGTATAACCTAAACAGAGGAACTAAACTGAAAACGGCAAAAAAAAAAAATACACTTACCTTCAATCCTGCAGTGCGCGGCAGTGTCCTGCATCAGGTCCCAACATTTGTCCCGGAGTCGGCCGTCCGGGCGACGTCCTCTTCTTCCTGGTTCTTCATCCTCACTGCGCATGCGTTAGATCGGCAACTTTTTCTGTTTGAGCGAAAAGGCTCCTTCTGCGCGTGCTCGAGATTAGGGGACCGTGCTGCGCCCTTTTTTATCTAAAAAAAGGGGGTTGCACTTAAAAAAACAAAACAACATAAGTTTTTTTTTTATATTATATAAAAGGGTTTTCTACCCTTTTATGTAAAGTGAAATTTCTGAGTTTAGGTACACTTTAAGTCGCATTGGGTGTCAGTAGGAAAATACCCCTTATGTTAGTGGTCAGTCAGGTGAATGTTTCCCTTAAAGTATGAATGTCACCCCTAAAGACAGCTAAAATGTTCTCTGGTGTCACACGGCTGCACAAGCACTAGCAAATGGAAGATCAGTCATGACCTCAGTTTTAGGTGAGCCATTTACGGTAGATTTTTTTCAGATATAATTGATTAGTAGAAGGAGGAGGGTGAGAAGGGGTTTCATCATTTGCCCAAAGATCAGCTTTAGGTAGGATATCTTTCCCTACATTTGTTTTTCTTGAGTAATAGTTAGAACCCCCACAAGGTTTCTACTGCTACAGAAATAATGATTTCCTCTCACTTCCTGTCTACTGCAAATATTGTCGCCAGGACAGGAAGTGAGGGCAAATCTCCCCAATAGTGAGCACAAACCAGGAAAAATTCCCTAGTACAGATGTTTATATATATTTGGTAATCAAAGTTGAGCATGTGTCATCAGCTTCTGAGACCATTCACAATGCTTTGACAGTTGCATTTGACCTGCGGTTGATCTCCACCTGACCTGCATCTGTTTAAATTACTTCTGTGGATTTGTATGGCCATGTGCCATGTAGTCAAAACTTGTCCTGGTATCCTATAATCTAAAAAAAAATTCAAGCCCAAGAGAGCATTTGTCTTACCCAACGGTGCTGGTCATAGCTGAGGTTCATGATCTGGAGGACTTTGTGAGTGCATAGTACATTATATTAACAATAAATATCTCATATGATTGCACTATGTCTGTGCTGACTTTCTGTAAATGAGTAATATATGCACATAAATGTCCTCCAAACTGGTGAAGCCCACCATAGCCGTAGTCATCTGGTCTTATCAGAAGCATTGCTCATATTGTTAGGACTTTCTCATTCCATGATCCTTTCCTCCCATAATTTATATATTTCAGAAGTTCAATTATCCTACAAGAAGGTTCTGCAATATCTTTCTCGACTGACCTCCATCTCCTAGTAGTGACAATCTCTTGTGTGTCCTCTTCCTGAATCTTTCACCCTAAATGACTCTGTTCATCATATGCAAGCAATGGTGGCTTCCAATTTCTTTTCCATAATTGGCACAGGCATCTCTTATATACTTTAATGAATCATTCTTCGTTGTTACATTGTCTGGGATTGATTTTTCATTGGTTCCAATCTTCTATAACAATAGATGTCCCCCCATATAATTGTGTCATTGTCAGCACTTCGATTTTGGTCTCCGAGTATCATTTGATTCTTCTCTGCATCATCAACTACTTTCAGCATCTGCTCATAAAATGCTTTTTTTCTGACTGACACCATCATTCAGGGCCTACATTGTTATAATGCTAATTTGTCATCTCTGCTTCATTAACAAATATGCATTCTTGAAGGTTGTTCTTTCATTCTAGGTGCATCAGACATTTGATTCCCTGTCCAGCTCTTTTGTGGTTTGGGAGCATTTAAAGATATGACAGCACTTATTGAATTTTTTTTTAGTTTTTATTCTTTTAGGCCTTCAACCAGCAGTACCTTTTTGTTGTGGACCATGACACCCTGTACTCACGTGACATCTAGAGGCAGAAAACAGTTACTGCAGGGGAGAGCACCAGAGAGGAGGATATCTTTGCAGCCAGTGCCTTTAACACCACCCTTCTTTTTATTTTTAAAACTCATATTTAAGTAGAATTTCTAGCTTACACAGTGATCCAATAGGAACACATAGGACAATATTGTTTAAAAATAAATAAAGCAATGGGTTAGTTTGAAAATACTGTTTTTCTGTCTGTCTCTGGCTTCACTCAAATAGACATAGTTCCAGGTTTGCTGTATCACCCAAGTTTTTCTATGATAGTCTATCTTCTCCAGTCTTGGAGAGCTTTGATAAACCAGGCCCAGTCTTCAATGCATTTATCTATGGACACATCAGGGTTCTTTGCTTTGCTTTAATCCCAATGCATCATTCTATGTTGGAATTCATGTAAAACAAAGCTGAAACATTCATGGAGACTGGCCACATGCTATTATTGGAAAGCTATGGCAGTGCATTTAAACACCCTGAATTTAAAACACATTACCGGCAGGTGTTGGAAGCCTTTCTAAGGCATGTAAAGCATGTAACCTGTAAAGTTATAATTCCTGATATGAGTTGTAACGGTTCAGTGACCTAGAAAATACCAAAGATGTTTGATCAGCACAGTAGCCAGAAAACCAGCATGCTCAGGCTATGGCAGAACTCATACTTACTCAGAACAGGTTTGGGAATTGGGTTGCTTGGTTTTTAGCAGCTATACCTGGATAATAAACAGCATTGGGTAGCATGTTCCCTTTACAAATCCCTTTCTTTTTTCCTAGTTTTATTGTGAAGTAGAGAAAAGAGAAGATAAATTATTCTCCCTAGCTGCCAAATGGTTAGTGTAGGAACACAATTACATGCATGCTAATCTCATTCATTTCTGAACTGTACAATCCAGTTGTGTGTTGGGCTCTGTGACCACAAGAGGTCTCCCTGGTGAAGCTTTCTGCCATCCTGGCTCATTTGTATCTGGGCACTATGAGTTGCAGATTTATGGTAATTACCATAGACCCAAGTAAAAGTTGGCAATGGAAAATGCAGAACATTGCACTTTTGCCAGTTTTGTTTATTTATGGAGCCGTGATTGCAGAAAATGTCAGGATGTTTTGGGAAACACAAATCACAGGCGGCACATATCACTGTTGTGATATACAGAATTGCTGCTGAGGGTTGGCAAAGTAGATTGCAAAGCAGCAAGATGCTTCCTGAGTTATTTGGATCAAATTAGATTGTCAGAATCAGCCAATTACATCTGCGTTTGCTATAAAGAAGGGATATGAACCAGCACTGAAATCAGAATTTCAGAATTCGTGGTGAGCAGAAACCAGTGTCTATTGCTGATTCACCAAATGTTCAACCACTCCAGACTTTGCCATCTTTGTCTATACCAGGATTTGTGGTGCCCATTGTCACTGAAACAAAAAATGATGGGGAATCAGACCGGTTGTCTCCAGAACAATAAGTGGGGGCAAATTTTCCAGCGCTCCAGTAACCACTTGTCATTTCATAGACATTTTTTTATGTAGGATAGGGAGTAAAGCAAAATTTTTGTCTTACTGATAAAGAGGAACCAGGGAAAGCAAAATATTTTTATAGGTTAAATTACAGTTGGCATATAATGGCTACGTATTGGTGAATAATGGGTAACCAAATAAACATGAATTTCAATATTACAAATAATCTTATAATCCTTATAGCCTGGCCATTAAATTCAGGCTAAGGTAGGGATCTATTTATAAACATTTGGCATCTACTGAAACATTACCTTGTGCAGAATCTTCCAGCTCCATGCGTTTCAATGGAAATGATTGATTTTCTACTAGAGAATGTCAGATTCACTGCTTTATAAACAGAGTCTTAGGACTTTAAATAACAAAGCCAGCATTAGCAAATAATGTCTAGTACTAAGCTGGATTGTCAGTTCCTCTATAGAACACAGTGATCATTGTGCAGGTCCCAAAAAGGGGACGGAGTGCTTTTGGCCACGTGGTTGTAGTTTGAAAATTTGCACCACAGCCACACGCACAGGTGGTTACCCATAGTGTGGTTTGCCGCACATGGGTACACAGCAGCACTGAAATGAATGATCAGCCCTTGTATTGAACACCATAATGAAGACAAAATTTAGAGAGAGTCTTTAGCTTCTACCAATGGCCAGTCGACAGGTTAAATGGGGGGCATAGTGTCCAAAAACCACTGCCAGTGAATCATTATCTACCACAAATGGCCTTGGCATGAGAGTTTCCCTGCAGGACTTTTTAGGGTTTTTTAGGACCCACAACGACCCAAACTCTCCCATCCAAATAAAGAGAATAATTGGAAACCATATTTTGCATTTGGATGATTATTGTGCAGTTCCCAAATAAGGGACGAATCGCTTTTGGCTGCTTAGTCGCAGTTTGTAAATTTGCACCCCAGCCACATGCACAGTGGTTTGCTGCTCCAGGGGGAGAGTGAATGGAGGGTAATAGTGAGAGGCTTGACTGCTTATTTTGGCATCTCATTCATTGCTACATTTCATATGCTCTGCACAATAACCGATGGAGCACATTTACTTACTTATCACAAAAGTCTGTATCTATATTTCCCTTTATCCTTCTATTGCTCCCCCTTTTTCCTCGCCTCTTTCCTCTTAAAGTGCCTTACAGTTTTTCCAGCCATTCACTTTATTTGACCCCCATCAACCCTCTCCCTCAACCCAAATGGAAAAATTACCTTAGCCCATATAGTGCCCACAATAGACAATTTGTCAATCATCAGCTTATTTTCTGAACCGAAAAACTGAATTATTTTAACAACATTTACTGTGCACGCTGTTGGGGAAAATTGTACACAACTTCCATTTTCAATGCATCAGTGCTAATGTGAAAATTGTATAATGGTTTTCTAAATGAATTGTAATATTCTATGTGTGCCACTGGAGAGAGACATACACCATGATCATCCCTGCACCTAGCACTATTCACTATACAGCCATCAAATGGAGCTGCACTGAGGACAAGCAGGCATTTGGGTTATGGGTTTTCATACATACAGAATATTGATAGGAGTCTGATTTCACCCGTAAGTAATGCAAATAACACATCCCTTTCACAATTATCGTTGCAAATATGTTCTTGGCATCTCTATTTGCATCACATAAGACATCCAACATAGCAAACTAATATTGCTAAACATTTACAGTGGAGGGAGACTCATTAGTTTAGGAACTCATTTTGCAAAGTAAAAGGAAAGTTATTTTAAAGCCGAAGTTTGCTCCGTTTACATTTTGCCTTACCCGTTCCCTTTGATTATTAAAAAAAGTGAATAACATTTTAAATAAAATAGGTAAATGGCTTATCCTAGACACGGTGATATCATCACCAGGTCTATGTTCTTCTCTGTGCAATGCAGGCAGATCATAGCTGGTTGAAAGTGCTGGCTGGGTTCGGTACATAGATTTTTGTTGGTGGGGTCGGTGTTGTTACATGGGGTGGAAGAGCTCTAAAGCCTAGTTAGCTCCAGGGTGCACAGGGTGCCATGTTCCAAAAACTTGTTTGTGGGAGTATACTGTATATCAAAGTGTATTTACAGAGGAAAGTATGCTGTTTTTTATGATGTCCAGACTACATGTTTTTTTATCACGAGATCTGATGAACATGAGACGTCACACAGCATAGTGGTGGGAAAAAGTTGTTGTACCTGCCAAAGTATTATCATGTGGGCTCTAGATGCCTCCACATATGGTTAATGCACATGCTTGCCAGAGTATTATTATGTAGGCTCGAGATATCTCCACATATGGTTAATGCACATGCCAGAGTATTATTACGTAGGCTCTAGGTGTGGTTGTTCTACATGCCTACCATGTTGCTATCACATGGGTTCTAGATGCCTCTACATTTGGTTGCTCCACATATTTGCCAGGGTATTATAATGTAATGCCTCCACATATGGGTAATGCACATGCCAGAGTAATTGTTAGGTAGGCTCCAGATGCCTCCACATATGGTTAATGCACATGCCGGAGTAATATTACGTAGGCTTTAGGTGCCTCCACATATGGTTGTTCTACATGCCTACCATGTTGCTATCACATGGGTTCTAGATGCCTCTACATTTGGTTGCTCTACATATTTGCCAGGGTATTATAATGTAATGCCTCCACATATGGTTAATGCACATGCTTGCCAGAGTATTATTACGTAGGCTCCAGATGCCTCCACATATGGTTAATCCACATGCCAGAGTATTATTACGTAGGTTCTAGGTGCCTCCACATATGGTTAATGCACATGCCAGAGTATTATTACGTAGGCTCTAGGTGCCTCCACATATGGCTGTTCTACATGCCTACCATGGTGCTATCACATGGGTTCTAGATACTTCTACATTTGGTTGCTCTACATATTTTCCAAGGTATTATAATGTAATGCCTCCACATATGGTTGCTATAATTTCCTGTGAAAATTTTACCACATTGGCTCTAGATGCCTCCCCATATGGTTGCTGTAAATACCTGCCAAGGCACTATCATGTAGGCACTAGAAGTGTCCACCCCATTTTTACATCCGCCATTGACAGATCTTCCATAAGTTCTTATAAGCAGAGGAAATAGGAAGATCTATTGTTTATTATCTATGAAAATGATTATTTATGGATCAAACTATACATTTGTGTTATTGATTTGTGAAAGATACAGTTTTGTTGTCAAAATCATTATTTTAGCAAAAAAAAAAGTATTTTTATGTGGTCAATGCTGTTGTGTTTTACAAACATATTGGATGCTTGGTGCATCATAACTGTATATTCTAACTGAACCAAGATGGCACCAGTTCTGCCCCAAACCAACAGAGTATATTGTAATTATGTAGACTGACCTTTCTTGTTTCGTAAAGAGGCACCACTACCACTTTGCCCAATCTGTCATGTTCTTTACATAGCAATTTCTCTAATGGCTTTTACTTTAACCAAGCAAGACAGACAATGTCAGGAGGTGAATGCAAGCACATCCTGGTATTTCAGAAATACAGGTGTTGCCATTGCTGACCTCCTGAAAATGCTGCTTGTCTTCCTATATCCTGGCTCTCTGGCTTCGATATTTTCTAGTTCCTAGCCTGGAGCAACAAATGTGCCATTCTTCATTTGCATCCTCGTTCCAGATTAGTGTCTCAAATTTCTGAAACACGAGGGTCAACATGAATCCTAGGTAACTTAAATGTTTTATTTGATGAAGAGGTCAGCCATGGAAGCCTTTAGGTTTTTCTCACTTTACTTTAAACTTATTTGTATCCTACCAGCATGTCATAGAGAGTGCCCATTGCTCTCTATGGCATCAGTGGTCTCTCTGCAAAGGTCTGACACTCCTTTGGCTAAATTAGACCCATAGCTCAGCAATTAGCAAGCCAAACCTGTTGGTTGATTTAGGTTTTCAGACCTCACTCAGCAAAGACTTTGTCAGACCTCTTGTTAGGATTTGTGTGAACCACAACATCGGAGAATGCACAAGGACTGTACTTGAGGTGCAGAATCTATGAATCGGTCTAGTATTCTTCAGAACCCCTAGTTCAGAGTCTCCTAATTAGGGTTCCTCGGTTCCTTCAGAGGTTGTTAGGGGTTCCTTGGGCAGTGTGAGATTTGTTCCTCTCAGGGCAGTTTAGGTGACACCAATGATCTTTTTGGCTATCTATCCACTGGCCAGCAATGACCACCATGCTAATATCACTGTGGGTTGGGGAAATAGTAATCATAGCAGGGGTTCCTTGATGACCCCCTGCAAAGCTTAACAAGGGTTCGGCCATGTTAAAAAGGTCAAAAAAGACTTTTCTAGTGATAAGGATGTGGGGGTTAAGGCTGATACCAGGTTGGCATTAGCATTAAGCCAATGGGTGAAGCAAGAAAAATCAAGGCAAAATCAGGCAGGCACAGAAACAGGAATCTGGTTGCAGGAAATTATCTGGCAAACTGAGATCATCCAATAAGAAGTGCTTGCTTGAATTTTTGAGCACAATTCTAACATATGTGTGCATAAAAACATTTACAAACACCAGCACGCATATATCTACATACCTATGTCTACAGAAACCCCTATGTCAGCAGGCATGCCTGTGTAAGAACTTTGCCAAATGGACCTGACAGCTCTGCAGAAATACCACTGCTTCTACAGAGAAACAATGAAATGCTGTCAGGAGACAGGCTTTAATACTTTAATGCTGTGGCTGCTTCCTAATGGAAAACAACTAGAAGGCTTTGCACACTTTTTTTTGCAAATTCATAAATTAAACTGACTAAAAAAATCAAAATCTTCAAAAGGAGTTTAAAATGAAAAAGACCAGAAAATAAGACATGCCGTGTTGAGAGAAAGACTGGGAGGAAAAATTATTTTCAAAGACAATATTTAGCTCATTCCATTCTACAAGCTATTCATGATGGTCTTGGGTTACCAGCATGTCAAGTAACTTCAGAGCACTCATAGCTCTGTGAGGATCTCATGCCAAGAGAATACAATATATGGAATAATCTGTCCAATAATAAACTATATTGTGGTATGTTGTCCTGAAGACAGAGATACGATCTGGGAAATGAGTGCAATGCGTAGAATGTGATAACATAGAATCCCTACTTTCTATACAATGCTACAATATACACAAAGCAGTAATACCGATTTAGAGATTACAGAAATGGAGCATATTTGGGCTCAGGGTCATCATTCTAGTAAAGATATATAATGCTTAGAATTGGCTGCAGCAGGGACGTTTCTAACCATTTTGGTTCCCTAGAGTGCCCCCATCTGCCTATTGTATAACAAAACCCACTGCTACCCTTTCCTTCCCCCGTATGCAGAATGGCACATGGGTAGCGTGGTAGAGTAGCTGGTGCTATCTGTTCAAGAGGTCAGGACACCGGCTCCTAAACATAGGAGGGTCAGAAGGCTAGTGGATGCATGTGTCGGGGCCGACATTGCCCCACCAGATAAGTGGTACCCTAGGTGATTTACCTAGATCTATGTCTATTCTTGAAAATTCCTAAAAGCAATGCTTATTGATCTGTTCACATATATTATTGTCATGTTTCAATTGGGACCCTGATAACAACTGTCTTTTTTTAAACATTATATTTTTATTGTTTTTATATAATTTTCCATTACAAAAACATACAGAACACATACAGAGTTACATATAACTCCAAATATAAACCCAACACATATAACAAACTGAATAGAACCCGTACATCCTGACCAAGATGGAACAAGTGTCTTTTACCTTGCTTGGGAAAGATATCCTAACATATCTTGTTGGGACTGCAAGAAGCTCCATATGCAAAGGTTACCATGAGTGAAAACTTCATAATCTCTAAATTCAGTATACAGGCAGCAAAAGTCATATATAGGAGATTCTGACTTGGTATCAGCTTCTTGCAAAACAACTGTACAGTAACACAGTAATGGAAAAGACCACACATGCAAATATCCTAACAAATAACATATTAATAATATTAATAGGAGGAAAGAGATCAAAGAGGTAGTTTAATTGGTATTCACAAGGCAAGGGGAGGGTAAAACTACATTCCTTAAAGATGGCAAAAGTGGTATCACCGCCTGTATATGTGTAAACCTTTATCAGGAACTTTTTGGGTTTTATTTGTATATACACAGAGCTTTGCTGTACATGGCTGTTCGTTGAATGAGAATTATGGGAAAATATGGGAGACATATTATGATTAGGCTGAATTGTTCTCCTATACCAGATATATATTTTTTGTTTTTTAGGAACACATGCCCATGATGGCAGCAACATGAAATGGGACACACGTGGTTAAAAGATCAATCGCGAGCGCAGTAAATTTATCTCACGTCAGTGTCATGTATAACTGGCTGCAGGATCAATCGATAGAAAAAAAAGTGACCTTGTATTAGCAACATGTTTAATGGTTTATCAGCCCCTCTTAAGAGCAGTTTTATTACCAGTGAATTATGGTTAAGGTTGGTATTCATCTGAGATTTATTATGGAGCTGTTTAAATTGTACACGTACAGTATTCAATTACTCAAAGGAATAAAAAGGGGGTTGCTCTAGTTACTAGTATGGGGTTGATTACAGGATCAGTATTTGGCTTTTAGCTGAATGGGCCATGAGAACTGATTAAAGCTACACTCCTAGAGAGCGTAACACAAATCAAATCATAACAGTAACATAACTGAGCAAAATGTTGACTTTGGTGAAAACTGCACGATCAAAATGATCGGTAATTCTAGGGATGTTAGGTAAGTCAAGACTTTTTCCTGCAAATGTTGACCCAACACCTTTCATGTTCTGATCCTCCAGGTAATGTGAGCATTGGCCCTTATTAACAAATAGGAAACCATGGATGGGAAAGGGAACAAGCTTGTCCTAAGAGTTGATGATAATATTAAACAAGACAAATATATAATACACATATAAATGCAGTTCTATATTCTTTAATACATTATAAAGTGCAGAGTGAGAATGTCTATAGGGTTTGTTATCTGGGATATGTTTATTTCCCTAGTGGTTGAATTTGATGTCTTTTTTCAACCTGACTTACTATGTACCGGTAACCTAATTTTGACTTGGTCAACCGATGTCTACATATGGCTAGGGAGGTTTACTTTCATTACCTGTCTTGTAAATGCACCAGGAAAAAAAAACAAATATCAGAAATGTAAGAAAACATTTGTCCCAGTGCTGATGGATGGGTAACTCTCACCTCTTACTCTAATGACAATTCCTGAAGTTTGGGGCAAACGCCAAGCCTAGGCTTGGGCACTAACACTAAACTTTAAGCACTAACACTAAACTTTAAATTCCTCAGTGAACATTTTCATAGTTATATAGGTAGGTTGAAAAAAGACACAAGTTCAACCACTAGAGAAATAAAAAAACTTGTAAAAAAACCGTTATTTTTCAATTGAAGGCCCAAAGGATTCTTGGACTTGGAGGAAAGAAAGGGAGGGAAAAAAAAAAAAATAAAAACTCATAATGCATAGTTCAAATTAAAAAACAAGGGGGGAAAATTCAGATATTCCTCCGGTGCCATTCCATTTAACATCATATTTATAATTTTATCCTCACCTAAACACCTCTTCTCAATAGAGGATTGATTCATTTCCTCTCTTTCTTCATAGTCAGGTTCCTTCATTCCTCCTATTGATTGTATTGTAATTGATATAACATTACTATGTTTTGTTTAATATCAAAACCTAATATAGCTACCACTTTGCATAGGGAATAGTAGTAATGCATATATTATATCTAAAAACACCCCACACCCACAATACAACTTATATAAAGAGGTGCAAAAATTTCCCTAGCACACAACCAGAGAGCTTGAAAATGAACTTAGAAAAACAGTTGAATCTTAAACAATTAAATGCTATCATTCTTTATGCTAATTGGTATGGTTTTGGATGTTGAAGCAAGGGCCAGTTGAATAAACAAATTCAATATCCTTTTTTTTTTGGGAAGACCCCACCATTTTTTACTCACCTCCCTCACGTTCTTCTATAGGTGCTGGAAATCATAACATATCATAACTGTGTTAATTAGTGTTGGGTTAACTTATTTCTTCTATTGTACACATGACACTGGTTCCTTCAAAGACACCACCTGAAAGCACCAATCCTGTAAAACAGAACAGCAACAAAATCTGTCTCTACAATTCTCAGCTTACCCATTGGCTTATCCACCCCTAGGCTCTCCAAGATATCTTCATCTAAGTTTCCAGCTCCATCCACCTAATATAGTGATTACTAAAGGGCCCATTTTTACTGGTCATTTCATTATTACTTTGTACTACAGAAAAAGCTACAGAAGAAATGGGACTCCATTACTTGACTTCGTAATGGCCATGGCAAGGGGTGGGGTTGGATGTTGGATAAAGTCGGCCTAACTGCTTTCTCCTACTGTATATATGAAAGTGTTTAGGCCTGGCAATTGGCCAAGCAATGGTCCCTTCAAAGAAAGCTTATACTCATCATACTGGAAGCATCAAGTATATATCATGAATCCTGCATAACGAGCAGTAGGGTAGTGTGGAACAGGAAAAAAAAACCTGTTCTACAAGACTCTCTCCATCACTTGACTTTGTAATGGCCACGGCAAAGGGTCGGGTTGAGACCAAACGTTTACTACTGATTAGGACAGCATAGACAGTTTTAAAAATTTTTATCGAGTTAATATAATTTATATACATTTTTAATTTATATGAGATATTTACTTACTACTCACTATTTTGATCTTGTTGTGAAAGCAGAATATCCAGCAAAATAAAACCAGTCCATGCCTCCGCCATATAAGCCACACACACTCTCTTGTCCAGCTATTGCTTTTTCCTCTAAGCCTTCTGCCCTGAGGATAAACTCCGCATTTCCACAACCTCAAAGACATATTTTGTACAGTCTGGATATACTTGGCCTGCACCTGCAGCATAGCTTAACCCTCAGAGTGTCAGATAGACAGCATACAGTAATTTGATTCGAACTCCATTCCAAATTGAAAATCAATTTCTGGAACACATCCTAGTTGCTAAGGGCCTCTGTTGTTCAATCCACTGCCGAAACCTTATTGACAGTAACCTTGTATTTGGAAGCCTTATGAATATGCAAGCTGGGTGCGTTCTCCTCCACCTCTATAGTATAGACCATATAGTGAAGGGTAGTAAAGATTGCTCATGGGCAGGTTACTGTTCTTAGTTCTGATTTGGGTTTTGGGACTTTTTTGTAGCTCAAGAGAATATATAAAGACATCCAAGTACCTGTTTTAAAATAACATTATTGTTAAAACAGCTTTTCATACAGATTTCCTATGAGTTGATGTAAAGTTGTTAAATGCAAATCTCTCCATCTGGGACAACAATAATACACAACAGACAACAATAATAGACAATAGACAACAATAATAAAACAAAATCCTATATGGCTTCTTATTGGGGCTGCACCATGCAAAACATAAAGACAGAGATTTAGCTAGCGGGGAAATTACCACGCTATATATGTGCCAGAATAAAAATTTAGATTTATTCGTTAGGTAAGCAATGGCTTCAAATTAAAAATGTTCATGTTTGACAGGAACGAACCTTTCAGTGTCACTTAGGTGACGTGCACACCTTAATTAAGAACAGGACAGCTCAGTTCACATCAAGCTGCTGTCACCAAGGCCATGACACCTGCTGGGTTTTGTGGTTTAGAATACCCACATTCTTAACTTCTGTTTCCAATCACAAATCTATTCTTTGAGAAGTTTCACCAGTATATGACTTTATGAGAACCAGGATAGGGAATTTTATTGCAAGTGTTTGAGTTCTGCTAATATATGTATGATTTATCTATTCTGGTAATGGATCCCATCGCACAGGAAAGGCTATAAATTTCAGAAAGACCCTGCACAAGGTGGATGGGGGGAGTCTGGATCTGTGCCAGGGGAAAGTCGATATAGTGTAAAGTGTAACAATGAGATAAAGAGTAAGGATGTAAATTGGGATGACGGTAGAGAAAAGGAAATACTAAGGAGACAGTAGAGAAAGAGCAGAGCAGGCAGGACAATCATGGCAGAGAAAATTCTGTATACAGGCTAGGTGGCAGACAGTGGGAGAAAGGTGAAAATGAGGTCAGAGATAAGATGGTCAGACTGCTATATGATATATAATAAAAATAATATAAAATAAAACAAGGGATTCAACCCCTAAGTCAGGGGTGTCACACTCAAATACACCGAACTTAGACAAGTAATTTCAATAGTAACCTTTTTGTTATAATAATAACAATAATCTTCTATGAAAATCCAACCATTCAAGTCCATGGCTTGGAGTAGCAAGGAAAAGTACAGAGGGAGAGTGCTGGAAATGCCAGGCGCAGCCAATGCGGGGCTAAATCTTATGAGGCCTGCAGCTAAAACTCGCTCTTCATTGAAATAGCACCGCTACTAACATTCCTGGCATTATTTGCGTCTATAAAACAGTCCGATGCGGGGCCATGCATGGGCAGAGAGCCCGCTGGTCTATAGACGCGAGTGATGCCGAGAATTGTAGTAGCGGTGCTATTTCAATGCAGCGGCGGGCCAGCTGCAGTTTATATTTAGGATTCCTTTGGGGCCAGATAAAAGGACGTTGGGGGCCAGATTTGGCACCCCGGCCAGAGTTTGACACCCCTGCCTTAAGTAGAATTCTTTCCAATGTCACACTATCTTAAAATAATTTTAACGCACAAAAGCTACAACATTTTAGAGGGAAAGTGTAGTGTAATTTTAATTGGAAAGTATTTTGAGTTTTTTTTGCAATGTTAAAAAGCATTAATTATATAAAAGCATTTGATTTAACATTCATATTTTGCATGTTTTTGCATATTTTGGGTATTTTGTACCTTTAATAAAGTTGTATTTCCAAAAATACCCTCACTTAATAATAATAATTATAGAATAATAATTACCTTACTCTATGATCCAGGATTTCTTCCTGTGGCATGTTCTGTGCTGGTTTTTTTTCATGTGAAGCATGTATATCATGGCCTAATGCATTCCTATGGGTAGCCTAAATACAGAGGCCTCCACGTTCTCAGGGTATGGCTTACTTTACTAAAAGCGAGGGTTTCTATGCATTTCTATGCAACACTATGCATTGCAAGTGTTAAATGCTCATTTTTGTCTAATGTAGACATACCTATCCTTCACTTCCACAGGCTTTTTTTCCAGCTGTTTGACCATTCCCCTTCAAGCTACTTCTATTCTTCTCTCCATTGTCATCAGGTATAATGTAGGACCAGCAGTCCTGCATTGTAAGTGAGGACATGAGGGCCCATTAGGAGGCTCAGAGAGAGAGAGAGAGAGAGAGAGAGAGAGAGAGAGAGAGAGAGAGAGGAGTAGGTCATAGGAATTTCTCATTTCTAACCATTTTTTAGGATTCCATCTAGATGTTGGTAGATCACACATGATGGTAAAGACACAGGTCATGTACTATGTATGATCAATGTACTATGTGTGATCAATTATAGTAAAAAATAGGTAATAAGGTGGTGTAAGAGCTATATATATATCACCTAGGATGCGGATTGCGGTGGTTGATGGCTCCATAGAAGATTGGTGAGGAATGTAGGTCTCCCTTTAGGAGGCCGATCACAATGTTCCTCTGTAGGGCCTGGAGTCTGGGCTGGGGAAAAGTTTGGGTAGGTCCAAAACCTGGCCACCCAATCCGCTACACCACCTGCCAGAATACCTGGCTTATTATAAAAGGATAGGTAAATCTGACAGGAAGTGTCTGCAGCTGTGCTAGACATTTGGGAGACCCTGTATGTTGTTGTGTATTAACAGACTGTTGCTGCTTTCTGTCAAGAGTGCTATGAGGACTCATGCAAACCTGAGTCAGAGCCAAGGCCTACCCTGTGGAATTTATGTTAAGCTGAAGCAAACAGGATACTTGCTTTGAGGACTTTTTGTTTGCTATTTGTTTGAAATAATTGTAGGACCAGAGAATCCACCAGTGGCACCTTCTCACCCTACTAAAGTCAGCAAGACTCTAGTGGTGTGCACCCTAACCTCAGCCAAAAAAACAAGACACCTAGAATGCCCTTTCATTTAAACATTATATTTGACCTTAGGACCATAATGTATATAAATTTTAGGAAGTTTATTAAACACTTTTTAGCATTCAGCAACTTTTAATACAATAAACACTCTGGTCAAAAAAAAGTAAATTGCATCAATTATATATACTGTATGTAACAAACTATATATACCATACTGTACGGAAATCACTTTCATCATTGTACCCCTTTTACACCACTTCTCACCCACATCCACCACTCCCTTCCAACTATACACCCTACTTCTATGCTTTGATTGCAGAAACCCAACATTGCATATCTTTTGTTAGCTGATGCCAAAAGATAACTTTAAGGTTTCCAATATCACAATAGAGAGCTTTTTTTGACTCGGTTGAATAATTTCTTTGTACTGACCAATGCACTGATTGCGTTCTACCAGTTTGGACCCCACTGATTTTCACTAGCGGTCATGACATAACGGACAAATGCCATCTAAGTTTAGAAACTTTGACAAAAGAAAGGTGAATGTTACCAATCCTTCATACCCTCCTGACATGGACCCAGACCTGAAGGACTTCATTGTAGGAGTGTTTGGAATAAGACTTTGTTAGATAGTTGGTCATTTAATAAACAATATCCTGCGTATCACTCAGGATGAAATTCTATAAATACTGAATCTGACAGACAATCTGCTCATAGACCTGAACATTCACACATAACTTTCCCCATCATCTATAGATCTAAAGTCATCACAAATTCTAGATATAAACCTAAAAAAGACACTGGGAACGTGGATGCAATATCTGCAGCACTCACTATCTCCATCTCAGATACATAATATTATAGAAACTCTTGGCCACACAATCTGGTATGATAGGAGAGCTTTGGGAGAAGTTAATTAGAGCTATGTCTGATATAAGGGTGCATGGTTTCTCGAAGGGGGGTTACTTTTATTTTATTTTTTTCTTTAGGTTTTTGGGAAGGAGGACAGAACAGTCTACGGATTCCATGGGTATACCCTAGTTTTGGGACTTGGTTTTGTCCCACGGTTATGTGGTTATTTTTCTAACTTTTCTATGTATAATTGGTCACATAAAAAAAAATATATATATATATATATATATATATAAAAATTACAAAAAAATAAGGGGCAAAGGCAATGTATGATTGTGTACTTTTTATATCTGCTGTAGTTTACTTTTTTTCATTTTCTTTTGTATGCAGGATGCATAATGCTTTTATGTTATTCACGCTAGGTTTCTTGTGGCCTAATACACTGTTTTTTCTTTTTTGCTTTTTTTAACTGATTGTATGGTATATTTTGACTGTAATGTTTTTTACTATGTGTGTCGTATCTTGTCTTGCCTTCATTAAAAAGATATAAAAAAAAAGACTCAACCTTTACAAAAATACATCTACCTCTAATAGACAATGCTATCATTTTCAGAAATTTAAGCTAAAGACATCAGTTTTTAATGCAAGATGAAGATTCTTGTTTCATAAGGGTTTCTTTTTCCTTCCTAGGGATCAAGCTTTTAGCCTATTCCATAAAAAGTCTAAATAAAAATTATTAACTATAAACAATATTAACTAAACTATGTGAGCAGTGTTTTATGTTCAGGTGTGTTTTTATTTGCCTTTTGTTTACCTTTGCTGGTTTATACATTTGATATTGTATTACAATCTTAGGTGAGTGGGCTTGGGCTGGGGACTGTCCCCAGTGTGAAAACTCACTATTCTATATACAGTATTTTTGTATTATATCTAGGCAAGGAAGTAAGGAGAAATCTTCTCAGCAAGACTTTGAAAACCCAATCTGGACAGTAGAAAAAACAGTGGTCAATGGGAATAATAAATATCCCTGTGTTAGTTGTGACTAATAAATATTACTTTGTTGCTGGTCAGTGGGAGCAATAAACATCCTCATCAAAGTGGCAGTTACAGGTGTATATATCCACCCAAAAATAGGGCAAGTGAGGAGGAAAGAGGGGCAGCTAGGAAGTATGGTTGTGTATATGTTTATAATTATATGTTTTGTTCATTATGTATTAAGGATCTTTTGGCAATAAATAATTAGAAGCAATGAAACCGATACCCATCACACCGTGAAGGCTGAGGTTCTGGATGAATTAATTCCAGTCATTGAGTTCAGGAGTTCATAACTTGCTAGCCATAACATCTTGGGTCAAAGTGCTGGTCACAAGGGAATCAAGTCATCATGTCTTGGTGCTAGTCATCCCATAGGCCTATCATATTCTATCAACATAGTAGCCGGCACCATGAAGGGCTGGGTTAATCCTGTGCTACCCACATGTAAGCTATCAAGCCTTCCCAGGAGCCTAGTTTTATGTACTTAACTTGAAAAATTGCTTTGTATGAATGTTCTAGAAGCTATTAGTATTACAAACAGATGCATTTAATATGTCCATCACTTTTATTTATCTTAAAGGACCAGGACATAAAATATACCTAAACCAAAATTACTAAAATCTTATCTAATTAATTTAGCACTGATTTTCTAGCCCACTATTTAAACAAGGAGAATGTTCACATCTTTGGGAACCCCTGCTATATTACAATAGCCACAGCTCACAGTAGATTAGCATGGTCCTCAGAAGGGAGAATTTAACCAAAAAGATCATTGGTATCAGTGGTAATTGACCTGAGAGGTCCAAATTGCCCATTGGTAAAGAAACCCCTAGCAACCTCTGGAGGAACCCTGGTAGATTTCTGCCATGAAGGTCCTTCTTTTATAGGATATCCATGTCTTCCAGTTGTGCTCGAGTCTTGCCATCCTATCACATGCATCCTGTATGGATGCTAACACACATTGCACAGACATGGTTCACCGGTGGTCACCATCAGAACCTTGAAACATCACTAGTGCAGTAGCCTCCATTAGCTGGGTACCTTTTTAGTAACCGCCTGGCTGTTTTTTGGGCGGTTACGGAAAAGTTGGGTCACAACACAACACAAATTCTGGAGAGAACACGGCTAGTGTGTATATATTTAGGAACTGGGTGTTAAGGAAAAAAAATTGGTGAAGACAAGTATTTTATATAAAACCTTAGCAATCATTTATGATGCACAATGCTATAGCAAACTAATTGTCATTCAGATGGGGTTTATCTCTTTCTTGACTGCTAAATGTCCCTTTTTCTCCCTAGTATTAAATAGATAGGTGCAGCCAGCTGGAACTTTGGTTTAATTTTCCATTTAAAAAGTCTAAAACAGCCTTAATATCTGTAATATTTGACAAACACAGTGACGTTTATGAATGAAGCCTTTATGTAACGCGGGGGATCTTTCTTCAGTAAGGTTGCAGGATGAGAAATCAGTAGCTGAAATGGGCCATTTGGTTTTCATCTGCTGTCAAAACTTGCCCTTCCTTCTGGTCTGGATGTTTCTCGGTTCACTCTTTTTCTACATGGGAATGACCCTGAAACTCATCCAGCTTGCACATTAAGCTCATTAAATTAGGCCTCCCTTTATATGAAGCATAAAGGACAGCTGTGAGCAGGAGACTTATATGATCTCCCATGGCTGGGTCACACAGCAGCAGTAAAGGTGACATTCCTCCCTCATTTTTATCTACATTTTTTTGTGTCTGTAAAAGTCTTAAATTCATAAAATGTATCAAAAGCAAGTTATTTGTGCTTCATGGGTTCTTCTTCTGCTTGAATCATTTGAAAGAATCTTATTATGCTTAGGGGTGGGTGACTGGCACAAATTTTATAGAAAAGTTGTATCGGGAGAGCCACTAAGTCCTAAAGTTTTAGTACATGTCTCCAAAAAAGAAAATTGCAATCAGGCAGGTTCTTTATTGCAGAAGGGACAAGTTATGCTCCATCTGCAATAAAACGTACCTGTCCGATTGCTGTCTTCTTTTAGGATGATACCAGAATATGCTAGCCAAAGATCAGAACCAGGTGAATGATGAAGAAAAAGATGGTGGCACCTGTGACTGAATGGGCACAGGTAAGTATATTTAAAAAAAGTGCAATTAGGCAACTAAAGGCATTTTATCACAGAAGGGATATTGCCTATCTTGTCTGCATTAAAGGACCTACTGGGTTTTACGGGTTTTGGATTAGTTATGCTTTGAGGATATGAGCTAGAGACTCTGAGTTTGCCAAGTAAAAAATCGTTCATGAGCCAAAAGAGCCATTCCTCACTTAGGTAAAACATTACAGCTCATTTCAGAGCAGCAAATGCAGTGATGTAAATCTCACCATGGCAAACACTAGGGGTGGTCAAGTAGGTGGGGCTACATTTTCGGCTTATGCATAACATTATATAACTTATCTGTTACTAATTAATGAAATGCATACATAAACACACACACATATATATATGTATTCAGTGATACCTCAGCTAACAAGTGACTTGTCTAATAAATGTTTCGGCTATCAAAGATTTTTTCTTCTGAGTTTTGGCCTCGGATAATGAAGATGGACTTGGATAACTAATTAATTTGTGGATGTGAGATAGTAAACTGCACCTAAGATGTATTTTAATATCGTTTTGGCAAACCATTGGAATTCCAGAACAACTTATCTCCGTGAGCCGAGGTATCACTGTAAATTGGGATGGGGGGGATCTAAACAAAATAGTTTTCTTCAATATTTATATAAAAAACAGTTCATAAATCAAATGAAAACAGCATCACCACCTTTTCATACAAAAATATTACAGCTTCTTCCACCCTAGCAGAATTGCTCTCTATTATTCCCGGCTCATAGCCAGGGTTTTAATTTTTTTGTAGCTCTACCTCCTGGTGGCTTTAAAGACAGAGACAACAAGATCAAAAAGAAACTGGGCTCCTGGCAGGGAAACATTTGCCACCTGAGTCAAAAAAAATAAATGATGGTCTGGTGGCTAATTAGACATTGAACATGCCAAAACCCATAATAAGTGGCACACAATGGGCATTATATAGTTACTTCCATTCTGGCCTGTGACCACTATGAAATAGAAGAAAGTCTTCCAGAGTAAACTTTATAATGTAAATTCAGAGAGCAGAAATGGAAAGTGATGTTAGAAATTTTTAAATGAAATGTGTACTTTAGGATTATTACTTTAGGATTATTTGCCTTCCACCATGCTCACCAGTCAATGAGGCACCATTACAAAACTACATTTGGTACATTTTTTATAGTTCATGGAAATCTGTCCTCTCCCTCTTCCTCCAAGCCACGTATTTCCAAAAAAAAAATAAATACTGGGGATCAATCAGTGAATTATTAGTTAAGAATGATTGCCATGGGTTCTACCATTTTGCCTTGTTCCTAATATATTTAGTGGGAGCCTAGTAGTTTATACTCAAAAATGAATTCCGTCCCGGTTCATTAATAAAGGAGGTTGAATAAGGATACATGAACATTTCTATAAAAAATGTACATTAACTGCCCTTTAAATTACAATCTGGATTTAATTTTCATCTTAAAAATTGAATTAAAATTGTCAAGTGCAATTATGGACGTTAGCGACGGAGCATAAAAGTGTATTTTTTGAGACTGTCTCGCTCAAAACTTCAGCAAATGTCGGTGAGTTTTAATTTCCTGCCCCCGCATAATTTCCCCCAGCCTGTGTGTCATTAGAGTGTGATAGTCATCGGGTCACACTACAGTGACAGTATATAGGGGTCACCGTCTCTCCTTATCTGTCTCTACAGGGATAAAATGGAGCTATTGTCTTGCTGGTGGAAATATTTTAGGCTTGAGTTCACAGGCCGGGCGGTGGCGTGTGACACAAACCCCTGTCACTTGTTGACATTTTGGCGTATGACGGTGACACGAAGAAATGCAGGGACAATGAGTGTGAGCTCAGGGGGCTAGGGCTTTCATACTTGCCCATGGGGAGTTTGACCTTTCAAGCTGCAACCGACTGCTTACCGTTAATATATCCTTTTATGCTTTTGCCATGCAATCATAATCTTGTGTTTATTTTGTGGTCGTTCTTGTCTCGGGTGAAAATCTGATGTCCCCGATGTTGTTCCTCAATCAGAACTGATAAAAAAACCTTCTGGAGCAACTGCTGTTCACGTCAGATTTTCACGAGACAAATGTCCATTGAACGTCTGTAAGGGGTTTAAGGCTCAATTCTCTTATCTGGGCCAACTTATCTGTGCCTTCTACTATTTGGGATTGGTGTTCAGAAGGTGCACTCTGGGCCACCTAACTAGTCTTGTTGCCGTCCATCCTGTTGAGACGTCAGCTTGCACACTATCCGTAGAACCTACCTTATGTAACAACAGGTGCCCAGGTGTAGTAAAATCAGGTCTTGGGGTTTAATATTCACTTCATTAGGTGTAAAACCAAACGATATGATATTGGGCCTAGTGATGTTGGATTTTGACTTTAAATTTTCCTAAAGTAAGGTTGTCCTTTAATAAATCCTCCATCTGGTATAATACTTACATTCTTCCTGATCCAACAACCTTTGGCTGGCACCTCCTCATTCTGTAGGTGCACCACCAACCATTCATTCTCATAAATGATCTGTACTGCAAGGTAGCACTGAAGAGCAAATATCAATGGATCGGGAAAAATGGTAGATATTATGCCAGCTGGTCTGCACTATGGGTGATAGGGATTTATTGAAGACCACCTTTACTATATGTAAATCTGTTCTTTAGGCATGTGGAGGTGACATTACAGGGGGGTGGCAATAGGACTAATCAGTTGTTTTTTTATTTATTATATGACAGCTTTAAAAAAATCAATAAATATATAATAATTGATCATATAAATAATAAATTGATAAAGGGAACCCTTTTACACCAACAGGTGCCTTTGAATTATTCCTGAGCTCCACTACTAAAATAATTTTTTTATATCACTCCTTGTGATATCAATTCCAAGCTTTAAAAATTATTGCTGGGAAGAAGAATCAGTAGACATGCTCCTTCCCCCAGAACTATATCACCCAAGAGCCTTATCCCTGACTCTCAAAAGTCAAGGCCACAGCATTGTTTTGCTGGGAAATAAATTAATGCATGTATGTGAAAAGGGATAGAAAGTGGTAAGGAATAGATGGAGGTCTAAAGTTTGGAATACTAATAGAGATTTTAGCACAGCAGGGGGAAGTTTGCCTTTGGAAGTTATGAGCTGGCTGAAGTTCTATCCAATCAATAGGAATCAAACGGTGAAATGTTCATGTATTACAGTTGGTAATTCATACATATCACCATATACACTTATATACACACACACACACACACACACACACACACACACACACACATGTTTATATATATATATATATATATATATATATATATTACAGTCTGTACAAGTTCTTTTATACTCCTGGTATATCCTGATTTAGAAACCATCAGCTTATCTAACCATGTTAGGTGAAACACAAAATCCTTACCATGCAAACACGTGAAGATATTTGGAGTCAATCCAATGGCTTGCGGCAAATTGTCCAAATTCATTCAGTGATTGTTTTAATTAATGCAGCATGAGTTAGTCTGTTGTGGCATATAAGGAACCAAATATGTACTAAAACACATGTTTTGGAAATGGCAGAGAGAATTTCATTACACATAACTTAAGGGAAAACTTTTCATCAGTTTTATACTTGATTGTTTTTTCAGTTAGTGTGGATCCTACATGGTAAATGGAATGTCTGGATTTTTCAGCTGTCCCCACATAAATAGAATTATTAAAACTATTTGCAAACAAGGATATTGCCCCCCAAAAAAACTTAGTTCTGGTCTATGACATTTTTGGGTGTCACAGACGGCTTGGCTAGAATTGCAATGGGCTGAAATGCATTAATAAAGAATTTTGAGCTCTGCTATAAGAAATTTTAATATCACCCCTGCCACCTGATGGTGATGGAGTCTGGGGTAATTTTTTTAATATATAGGGGCAATTTATTTCCAGAGGCCTTGTATTAGGAAGGTGGGAGCAGAGAACTTGACAAAATGAATACCTTCTGCTTGACATGTAAAGGCCAATTTAACATTGTAGTTTGAGTTGTTTTAATTATTTTTGTATTTGTACTTCTTTTAATAAAATACACAATGGGTTGTTAGTATTTTTGCCTTTGCAGCACCAGTTCCTAGGTTTGAGTTTCGTCCAGGGCACTATCTGCATGGGGTTTATTCTTCCCCTGTTTGCATTGATTTCCTCCAGCATGCTGCTCTCACACAGTTAGGTTAATTGCATTCCCTAAAATTTTCCTTAGACTGTGATAATGACATATGACAATGGCAGGGACATTAGATTGTGAGCCCCTTTGAGGCACAGGTAATGACATGACTATAGACTTTGCAAAGCAGTGTATAATATATCCATATACTGAAAACACAAGTTAATATTATTGGGGTTACGGAAGATCATTACCTATTGGATAAAGCATAAAATGAAATAAAAATGACAATTGTTTATGCTACACAATTCATGTACCTAATATCATGTTAAGATTTACAGCTCATTGCTAAAGCAATCAAACAAACAGCTCCTTATGGAGCAAGCTAAAATAGTTGTAGCATCTTGTAGCAATAGATTGCACATGTGCATTATGCAAGATTGATTGGCAATATATTCTACTACATGCTACTTGTGCAGCCATTTTCCCATCTGTTTAGAAATCAATTATAATTAATCACTAGAAATATTAGTAGTATGACTCAGCTGGTAATATTCTCCTGTGTGGTTCTATTCTAATGCCTGCCAACATATAGTCAAATCTTTCAATAGCTTTGTCTAAACTTTGTCCAACTCCTTTAGGTTTACTACTAAGCAGTGTATAGCTACTTACACAGGTCAGATTATAGTTTTCAGGCAAAAATATGACATCTGTACAGAGGTTTTTCATTAATCCGCCATGATGGATTGTCGAAGGCCCACTCAGCAATGCTTTCAATGGAGGAGAGTAGAGTTGGTTACTGCTCTCATTCCCCCCACTCCATAGAACAGAAAAGAAAGGAAACGACCACTGTGAACTCCTATGAAGTAGAGTGGGGTGCAAAGTTTGGTGTGGAGTGGGGTGCCAAGTGTGGTGCCGAGTGGAGTGCCAAGTGTGGTGCGGAGTGTGGTAACAAGTGTGGTGCGGAGTGTGGTAACAAGTGTGGTGCGGAGTGGGGTGCCAAGTGTGGTGCGGAGTGTGATGTCAAGTGTGGTGCGGAGTGGGGTGCCAAGTGTGGTGCGGAGTGTGGTGTCAAGTGTGGTGTGGAGTGGGGTGCCAAGTGTGGTGCGGAGTGTGGTGTCAAATGTGGTGCGGAGTGTGATGTCAAGTGTGGTGTGGAGTGTGGTGTCAAGTGTGGTGCTGAGTGGGGTGCCAAGTGTGGTGCTGAATGGAATACCAAGTGTGGTGCGGAGTGGGGTACCGCTCTCTGGTCCTCCCCTCTCTACACTGAATAGCATGGCGCTATGTGCACAGCTCTCGTTCACCCATCTGTCACTGGAAACAGACGTTGAGCATCTTTAATAGGCTTAAGAGCCTAACTAATAGAGTAAAATGTGATACACTAGTCAGTAAATCTTCTGACAATTTTGTTGGGCACCATTGTTGGCCCAGTAGTTAGTTGTTCAACTGACTCGGCGCACAATCAGAAAGCCAAAAACAGCACACACGCGTATTATACTCAACAAGGGGATGGGCTAAATGACAGGACAATGGGAGCTCACAATTGGAATTGGTTGATAGTTTATACACACAACATGGTTTGTGTTCTTTGGATCTACTTACACACACGTCCAATCAAAAACCCAGAAATCAGTTGACTGATCATCAATGGAACCAGAACGGAAGTTTCGCTTTTGCATACTGGGCCTTATATCCAATCAGGCAGGACCTTGCGCTACAAAACTGTAAGCACATACATGAATTGTATTTGAGCTAGCCAATCTGAAGTCATTGACCCAAAATTTATAAATCAGCTGGGGATATACTACAGCCTTTAAAATGGATCAGGCACTTAACAGGTTAAAAGCAAGCTGCAGTAAACTGTACTCAACCAAACACCCAGCGGCCTCTCTGCTCGCCGTCAGCACTAAATATTCACCTCTGTGGGTGGAAATTTGCCCCTGACCAGAGAGGATAACACTGGTTAAGGTTCAGCTTGAATTCATTTACAGGATTTATTTTTTGGCAGAAGTGAAATATTTCTTTTGAGTTTCACCTGCATATAACCTCATTTTTCCAAGCTTTAAAAATTATTTCAGCATTCCCCCAACGTACACCTGTCAGGATCCGTCCGCTATGTGAAATAATAATCTGATAAGAGCTACAGATAGGCGGGTAATTAATTCCGTTTCTATGTTTCCAATTAAGATACAGGAATTGGAAGAGAGAGAGGAGTGTTGGGCCCATGCGTAACATGCTGAGGCTTTATCACTAAATTAACCAAGGGAAATTTTTCTCCCCTGTGGTGTGCTGTATTAACCGGGAGATTTTCAGTCTTCTCCTGAATCAAAGTAAATTTGCAGACAGATTTAACTTACTGAATTTCATATGAAGGTGAGGCAAGAGAATAAGTCGCTTTCAATTAGCAGAGTTTATAGCAATTTTATTTATCTCTGTGCTGGTAGGTTTATTGGAGAATAGTACTGAAATGTTATTCTGATGCACGGATTATTATTGGTGTTTAGCCCAACGTCCTTTCCCACATTTCCAGATATACCCAAGTGTAGGGTGGGCACTGAGAGGAGCTCGTTTGTTATATAAATTGTGGGGATCAAACTAATAGATTGATGGTTGTTAGGATCAGTAATAACTCTAACACTTTCCAGTCTGTGGGAACGCTACTCATCGTTTACACCTGTCTGAAAGCTGGGTTGTTTATCTAAATAGTGAGCAATGTTTCCATTAACTGGAGGTTGTTATACATGTTATGGCCCTCAACAACCACAAGACAATGGTACCACCTCTAACAAGCAGTCACAAAGCATTTGGCAAAGTACCCAACTGGATGGCAGTAACTACTTTTTGGTTCACCATTACATTGAAGATTTAACTTTAATTTTACTTAAAAGTATACCTAAAGCCAAAACAAGTTTTAGATAGTCTTTTTCTTTGAAAAAATAATGAAAGAAGTCCAGAATTTTTTTCACTTCCTAACATTAGGCCATCTAGTCAAAAATGGTAACCCAAATTCCTCAACACAGAAACGCTTCCATCACCAGTCCTGTAACATATGGCCTGTACTCAGTCACCATGCCTGCCCTTAATGCCCCCTATAAAATCATCTCACCGCTTAATGTACCCCATCACCAATCTCTTTAATGCATGGACCATGCGTCCCAGCTCATCACATTTCACTGAAGTTTTTATTGAAACCAGTCACATAAAACAGGAAATCTATCTTAGAAATTGGATGAGTTGAAAGATGCATAGTAACCTTTTGTCAGCCAAATAAAAGATTAGATGTGTCTGCTGATCAAAATGAGATAGGACTCAGTCTGTGGGGCTTTTATCGGGTTTCATCTCATCCACACGTCAGCTGCAGTCTTTAGCCCAAAATGAAGCCGGCGGTGGAAGTTTCAAGTGCACATCTGTTCCATTGTTCGGTGCGACGCAAAGTGTCCGTCCTGCTACACATGTTTTCTGTCTAATGTTTCCAGTGTTGCCTTCTTACTTACTAGATGTGCAACCTCTGTTCTAACAGCCCCCAGTAGACACGATTTAAAGGATATCTGCTTTCAAAGGAAATTTATTTGTCTTTTTTTTTTGGCTGTGGACAAACATGTCATACGCCTGTTTGGTTCTTTCCAAAACACTGATTGGAAATCAAAGGGAAGTGTTAGTGGAAGAAATATTAAGAAGAATATGACATGAGTAAGATGGTTGGCTGCGATTTTATTGCCGCAGATGTTAAAGAGGGGCTGTTGCAAAAAGAATGCTTAAACATGAACTGCAGATAAAAATGAATTAACTATTAAACATTGGAAAAAAAAAACAGTTTCTGACATATTCCTAGATATGGAGCTTTCTTCTATACCGCCATTATATTTTCTTAGTCCCCTAGGCTTCTAGTCTTCAATGGCTGGTATCACTCAACCCACTTTCCCTTACCTCTATGTACATTCTCTTTCCTAGATATATAGAGTTTATACTCTGAGTGGCTATCACATCATTATATGAATGCTTTCAATGCATAAGGGAGGGCTGTCTCCTACAACAAAATGAGTAGTAGAAGAACTGGTGATTAGGGATGAAGTGAGTTGCACCAAATCCAATTGGATTAGTCTTGGTCTTTCTTAACCTTTGTATGAAGTTTTCAGGTGAACCTCACTAAACATGTTTATACCCACAGCTCCCCGTGCATTAGCATAATCATTATATTGTGAAGTTTTTTTATTTAAAAAATAGAGACTGGTGTGTACATATATACATACTTGTACACACATACGTACATATGCCGAATTAAGTAATACTATTCAAATGAAACAAACATAGTAATAGCCATAAAACAAACAGAAACAGGGTAAATGGTAGTGACCTCTGATTGCCAGTAGAGCTGGCAATATGCTACTGCTCTGTCCTCCAAGAATCTCTGTATTTATGGAGAAAACCCCAGAGTTTTATGGGGCATTTATAGGCCAAAGAAAATATTTGTCAATAGCAATGTGTCTTCCATCTAATTATTGTTCTGTTATGTTATCAGGTTGACATAAGCATCCTTTATTCAATATGAAAATAGGACCAGCTCAATGTTAGTGTGGCATCCCATGTCTAAACAGTGGTCCCATGTGGACTTTAAAGACTATGTTTCAGTATTTTAATGCAGCTTAAAGTTTACATGCAACAGTCAACAACTCCTTGGATGCATAGTGACCTAAAACGCAATTTGTACCTTAGAATCTCATCTCAAAACGTTTTCTATTCTTGAAGGCCAACCTACATCCTTCATTGTGAGATCACTTTTTTCCAGTCTCTTTCTAGAGTTCTTGTATACATCCCCAATAAATAAAAGGTTACAGCAGAGGAATTTGGTACGCCAAAGGAGTTATATCTTCATGACGATCTCAGAACACCTTAGAGTATCTAAGAACAGTAAGTTTGTGAAAAAATCTGTCTAGTGAGCCGCTCAAGTAAAAAGAGGTTAAATATTATAATAATAATGATGGTTAATTATAAGTGCAATGTGCTCCAAACCTTCTCTCTCCAAGCTTTATGCTTGAATTAATTGCATTTAGAAGCATTAGCCTTTGCATTAGCATTAGTCAAGTACATTTTACTTCTCTGTGATACTTCAACTTGATGACACAGTGTTACTTCTAATAAACTATAAAAGAAAATGTACCATCAGGTAATCATCAATAAATGCAATTAGGAAATAGGAGACACCATTACCTCGGCGATCCCTTTTTTTTGAGGTTAAATAAAGATGAGCTAGCTTTCACAAAGCATTTTCAATCTTCTCAAGTGAAGGAATTACTTGAAAAAGGATGTCAAAGACCACTTGCTTGCACAATCTAGCGTGCATGGCAATATATGGTAGATGTTCTGCTACTAAAAAGAATTGGACGTCCATTACTTTAATATGACAGCTGTTGTCAATCATTGGCCAACCGGAGATTAAATCCTTTGGACAACATAAATCACCAACTTGCCAACTTGCCTACTTGCCAAAAGTGATGTTTTATTTATGGGTAGAGTTTTATATTCTGAGTATGCCTGTGGATTTCTACATGTCGTGATTAGTCCAAGAGCAAGCTCTCTTTCCATTACTCCCCTCCGTTCCTATACCTAGACAATGAGATCTCAAGAAAAGGTAACCTGTCAATGTCACCATCTTCTACCTATTGAAGACCATGCAGAATAGAGTGGAGCATTTGTGGAGCCCTTGTGCCTGGGACAGTAAGGTGGGCATGGGATTTCTTTAAAGGAGTCCTGAAATGTAGTAAAAACCCAACAGAAGTTTCATCTTTTCTGACCTCTAAATAAAACTGAAAAAAATAAACAAATACTTTAGAAACTGAATTTGGTAAAAGGAAAATAGTTGTAAAATTTAAAAAGATTATTATAAACCGTAATTAAGGTAACGGGTGAGGCACCAAAGTATGGGAGTGGCCAAATGTGTAGATTGCACAAACACTGGTAAAGTGTCATGACAATTAGGAGAGGATTACAACCGTCGAGTCAGAACACGATAGGAGCATCAATTAAAAATGTAGTTTTTTCTTGGATAAAAATGAGATCCATTTTCACAGTTGAGATGAGCAAGGAATTTGAGTGATAAATGAGGGAAGGTGTGTAATAGGAGAGAGGCAGTCAGCTGTAGGTTTGGGCAGTCAGAAGGGTAATGGGACTGTTCACTGTGCAGAAAGCTGCAATGGAATAAGAAGCTTCTTTATGACAAGTGTGAGGATGCAGAATGCAGAATGAAGCAACCGGGAGATTACCGGTAGTTAGAAAATACAATGAATACAAAAGGACTTGGGATGCAAAAGATCATGTATTATTAGGAGAATGAAAATACTATCCATGTGAAAAGCATGGTATTTGAAACTGAACCAGAGGAAGTCAAAGTTGGGAACTATTTTTTTCCTTTTCATGTATTTATTTATGGAGGGCTTGGATTCCAAAGTGGTGTATTGTGTATATAGTTGCTTGGTTAATAAACTAATTATGTCCATTCTACTATCACTAGCAACCACTGGAACAGCACACAAGAAGAACATTTTTTGGATTTTAGAATTTGAACTCACTTGGGTCCGAGTGCAAATGGCTGAGCCATTATAACATCACTCCTTTTATTAACAGGCAGCAAACTATATATCTTATATGAACAATGGGACTAATGATACCAGTGGGCTGACCCTCTACTTGAAATTAGTGATATGACTTACAGTGACTTGTCCTAGTATGACATGAGCCATGGCAGTTTGGTTTGTCAATTGTAATTTACCTTCTGCACAAAAATGGTAAAACATTGGACAGATCAAAAAATGCAAGAATGCCATTTATCCAAACTTAACAAACATCCTCAATGCCAAGAGGTAGCTACAAGATCTGCATCCATATGGATTTTTCATGCAGGTGGTGTTCTCATTTTTTTAAAAAAAACTTTGACCTTTTTAAAACTTTTTTTAACCTGAACCTAGTTTGTAAAATACAATAAAAATGTGCAATGTGATAGAATATATTTGGTGCTGTTTGAGCACAGAGTAGCCAGGGTCTAACAGCCACATAAGTCTAGAACAGAGGTAGGCAAACTACGGCCTAGCCAGCATTCCAGTCCGGCCTAACGCCCCCCCTAGTTATTTATTGTTGGATCCGGCCTAATTGAATTGTCGCGTTATCGTGAGTTCCCACAATATCATGGAGTTTCCACACAGTAACCCCAATTACAATGCCTAAAGAGCAGAAGCAATGCGCAGCTACCAGTCTCCGGAAAATTGACCTCGAACGTTATGTCTTTAACCCCGAATGGACTGACGAATTATTTTTCGTCCAACACGGCAACAAAGCCCTGTCTTTAGTGTGCAACGACACCAACGGCACTTTCAAGCGGTCGAATCTCAATGGGCATATTGATGCTAAGCACACGCACATGTACAGAAACGTTTATTGACCCACAGTCAGCTGCCACATGCTCAGTTTGCAATGTTGTTAGCCCGTGCCAAGCGTGTGATTGCAATGTTTGGCAGCACTTATTCGTGCGAGCAGCTTTTCTCCAAGATGAAATTTTGTAAGAACAAGCTGCGCTCTCAGTTCACTGACAATCACCTTAATGACCATTCTGTTGCTGAACTCCTCATCATTAGAACCTGATATTGTATCTGACTCTAAGAACATTCAACATCATGTTTCCCATTGATCGTACTGTATTTTAAAAAAAAAAACCTTTCCTTGGACACCTTGTTTCTTCTGGCCTAGCGTGCCTTCTTGACCTCCTGAAACGGCCTTGTAGTCCAAAAAGTTTGCAGACCCCTGGTCTAGAACATCAAAAAGGGGCATGTAAGCCTAGGACACAGCTCAGAAAAATACAGATCCTAATGCTGTGTATATATTTGTTCATACAGGGTTCAACTTTACCTTGGAAATGTGTAGCTGTCATTGAAGAACTTGTTTATAAAGGAGGAGGGTTTACTGACCTGGGAACAAGCAAAAATGTGTGATAGTTCATATTTATAGCTATCAGTGGCTGCATTCTGATATTAAGGCAATGTGTTAGGGTTAGTACAGTGCGTGGCATTGCACTGTATGTGTGTTGTGGTGCATTGCTATTGATAGTTAATTGCACCCCATTGCAAAGTGCACACAACAACAATAAAATGCTTTGCACACAGCAGTGGGCTGTGCTATAAAAGAACAGAGTGGGATCTTTGAGGTGAGTTGCTGCCAACATCATGCACCATAAGCAATGAAAACTTGAAAATAATATTCATGTGGTTATGGTATAAATGAACCCGTACTAGGCAATAAATAGCAAAGACAATAAAAGTACAAAAAAGGCCAATACCATGGAATGTGCAAATACCAGTAAGCTTTATTAATGCCCCGTGTACACCTAATGCACACATTCTGATACTTAAAAACTCATGTTGCTTGACCTCCCAATATTTTTAATGAGTATGGTTCCAGTGGGTATGGGTTTAGTTCAAATATGTTTTCTCATTCAACAATCATGGAGAGTTCCTAAAAATCCACAATATGTATATCTTCATTTGCTGCAAATGCATGATTACAGATGCACAAGCCTGGTAATAGGTCTTTGCCCTTGGCCTAGCCAAAAAAAAGAGTTTTCTCTCATGTCTATGGATGCTGAAAACATTATTCAAGAAAACTCACAATGAAATAAAAACATGGAACTGCATAGGTGTGCTTCAAATGCAAATTGCAGAATCCCATCAAAGCACTCTGTGATAACTTCTGTATAGAAAGAAACTTTAATGATAACTTACTTAACTTATTTACATAACTTTCCACAGATTATTGTACTCTGGATCATTTACAGTTGGAAAAAGGCTGAAGTATATATAGGTGCTGGGCAAGGGATAGGTCAAGTTTCAGCAGACTATGACTGAAGATAAACGAGTCTGCAATGGTCACCAATGATCAGTTTCCACTTTACTCTCAGTTTTACTATGCAAATCACCTGTATAAACAAGTACAAATAAACCCAATAACTTGAACGAGACTGTTTCTAGTATCTACTGCAGTTAATAGCTTTTGCTAGCTTCCAGCTACACCTCGGGCAGTGTGAAATGATCTAGTTGCATAAATCCAGAGCAGCGTTACAATTTAGGTAGTCTGGGGGGTGATGTAGGGTCAGGATAAGTTTTCATTAAGATGTTTGTGATTAGTGTATGTTTATAAAGAGCTGGACTGGGAATGTGGCTGCCTTAAGGGAGGCAGAAAACGTTGGATAGAATTGTAATCATACAGCAATACAACATGTTCTGAAGAAACTAGCGAAGTTGTAGAATTAGCTGAAAACCTCCTTCTTAAGTATAAATTGGAGACAAGACTTTGGGGAATTGCATGGAAGTTCTAATAAACAATCTGTCTTTCTCTATTACATATTGCATGTCTGTGTATTTCACTGGCAGTTATGGAAATGTTTGCACTGTTTATACTGGGTTATATAGCGTAGACAAATAATGGAGGAATGGCTAATGATTAGATTCAGCGCAGCGTGGAGACTGCTCTGAGGAATGTCCGTATACGAGTAATTGGAAATAAACAGATGCAGAAGTATAAGGATTATTGTCATAGCTTTCTGATCATGTTGCAGTATTGGAAGGCCTAATTTGAAATTTTAAAGGACAACTGCCCCTTTGGTACTATTGTCCTTTGATCACTCCCTTCCCTCCAGTGCCTAGAGTGCAGCCCAATAGGTCATATACTGAGAGCTCCCATAGGAAATTATTGGGCCCCATATTACCTTCCTGGGCCTCTTCACCCCATGTCTAAATGTTCAAAAATGCAAATGTCAAGTTCTTTTGATCGGGGCCTGGTACAAAAGTACCTCTGCCCCCCGTTCATGGACCCACTACATATATTTACCCTCAAACTTGATTCAGAAATTATTGCTGTGTGCCTCTGCGCATTCTTGCTAGTAAAAGCATTGTTAGTATGCATGTGTGCTAACTGGCGCCATTCATTCCTATGGGTAAGCCATATTCACCATGAGTACGACTGATCCAATGGAATAAATAGGACTGTAGTGCACATGCACATGAAGAAGAATGTTTTTGCTGGGAAGGCTGTTGAGCCCAGTGAAAGGCCATTTAATAAATTTCCTGGATTTAGCAGAAGGGTATATAAAGTATCTAAACTGGTGGACAGCACTGGGGTAAACTGATGAAAGTACAATTGCATCAAAGGTATAGTTGTTCTTTTTCTCAAAACTGCACATTAACCATGCGGGTCAAACAGTCTTACTTATAAAACCAATAAATACTAGATATGGAGGAACATGTGACTTACTAATTCATATATGATAGTCTTGGTGTTTCATGATAGGCCGCTAAACTTTGCCTTCACATGGGACCTTGCAAGTGTATTCAGCAATAACTTGTTCTTGGTGGATTGATTTTTGAGCTTTTTTTTGTACATGTGGTTTACTGTTGACTAGTTAAGGACCTTTGTCAAACTCACAAAACTTGGTTGGAGAATTTTCCTTGTATTTGCTGCCAATTCAGGACTGTCAAAATGACAGCCTGGTGTTGCCATGTAAATACAACAGCTACTGCTGTGGTTCTATGCCTCGGCCTTTAATATAGTACAGTACCCAAAAGTAATTTAAATGCAAGTAGGTGGAGTGCTTGGTTGCACGACATCCAATAGACCTGGTAGTCTGGCAGATGTGAAGATTCTGCTGGTGGTTTTACTCTACAATAGAGATGGTGATAACAACAGAAGTAGGTTTATATTACCTTATTTTTTCTTTTTTTGTAATTGTGAAATATACAACAGTGGCTCTGTAGAAGCTACCATGGAGTAAATCAACCCTCTCCCTTCTATGCACAACCAAAATAACATTATAATGGGGACAGATCTTTCAATATTAAACCGCTTTGTGGGCAATTTTTGCTAAATCAGATTTTGTATAGGAAGTAGCTTTGGGTCACACATGCGGCTAGTGTGGAATGTGATGTTGAAGACGATACCAGCTTTCAATAATACATCACTCTTAGTCCAGAAGTGAAACAAATTGAGATTTGATTCAGTCAGTACAAGGCAAGAAATATGTGGACAATTTAGCCATTAAACAAACCAATTTCTGTCTTTTATTCTGTTTTATTTAGGGTCGGATAGAAGCTCTACAATCTTCCTCTGTGGTATCCTGCATTAAGAAGGAAGCTTTTGTGCTGAAAACTTCTCACCATATATGATGTAGATAGTACATTGAGTCTATCACACAAAAGGAGCCCTTTAATGTCCTCAAGACATTGAGCAGCCAGTCCCGACCCATAGAAATATTTATGACATGGAATTTGCCAATTTGTGCGTCTGTTGCCAAGTGACCTTTAGCATAGAGGCACAGAATGGGCCATTGATCTCTAATTTCCTATAAAGACCCATTGCCTCTGGAATAAGTCCAGTTTGTCTGTATACCTTATGCCGACAACAAGCAGGCCGACTGCAGTCTGTGACCTGTGCACTTAACATTTATTTCCTGCTTTAGTTCTGGTTTTTCTGTAACTATATTCTGCAACATATTACTAAAGCAATTAAACATTAATCACAAGCTTGACTGTATAAATGGCTGGCACAGATTAAAGCCCAACTCCAAGTTTAGTAGAAAATACAAAAGTCCCTAAAGTTACGAAAATAGGAAAAAAAAAGTTTCTTGATGCTATACTTACCTCTTTTCTGATTTTATTCCCCTTGGGTGTGTGTCATAATGCTAGCCTGGGAATACAAAACTACTGAAAACAAGTGTGAAACTTGTTCTATGTAACGGTAAGCAAGGGCCACTGGCATAGAAGCCACACTTGTTTGTGGTTTGATTGGAAAGAGATAAGAATTTCCTTTGGCTTTTAATCGGTGTCCTTGTTCAGGAAATTTGTTCTTACTTACTATTCTGATACCCATCAATTGGACAAAAAAATAAAGTTAATCTCCCTTATGGAAACACAGCAAAACAATCCTAACAAAGTTTCCAAGTTTGCCTTACCTATTGATGGTGTCCCTAATGGTGGGTTTTCCCCTAATTCTTGTATTGCCTGACATCTGCCGGCCTCCAGCTTGGTTCATTGTTGTCTAGTTTAATGTTTGCGGTTACCCCTATCAACCCCCTATCAACCAGCTAAGTTTTGGAAACTTAGGCTAGTTGCTTTAGTTTAGTTTTTTGGACAGTCTGGCCTGTCCAAATATGGAGACCTCAAATGTAATAAAAATCAAATGTTAGAGTGATTTTGGCTTTTTTTCAACAGCATCATTGGCATTTATTGGGGAGCTGTTGTTATTGGAACAGAGCTATATTGTTGGAAAACATGAAAAATGGCCCATCATCATGTAATTTCCTAAAATAAAAGTAATGCCCACCAAACTGGTTTAGAGCTGGGATGTTAGCTTAGTGGTAGTTCACTAGTTTTGGTAGTTTTCTTTTGGAAAGTCTGACCTCTGCAACTTATCCAAGTACAAAAACCTCAAATGTGATAAAAAACAAAATGTTTTAGTGATTTTGAATTTTTTCAGCCCCCCTAACTATATATGGAAGAACTAAAGTTAGGAGAAACATTGAGAGAATAAAAGAACCTCCACCAGCCACGTAATTTCCTAATTTCCTAAAGACTGATGCACACTAAACAAAAGAACCTCTGTAGCGGAGACCTTCTTTTTAAGCCATCCTGCAATGTGACAGTAGGCAGTGTAAGCAAATCTTCCACAAATCTGAGATTTCTATTACAAGCTGTGCTTATTGGGTATTCAATCTGTCTCTCCTGCTTACCATCTCAATTTCATTTATCAAGTAATAAATTGTTAAAAGATTTAAAGCGACTGGTGTCCAATTGCTTTATCGACCACTACAGGCTGAGGATCCATCCCAGAAATTGACAGTGCTCAAAGCTTTAAAAGGAATTGAGGGCTGTCGGAATGTAATTTATTTCAATCTCAGGGGTTATAGTACTGTTTACATATCAATATCAGTTCATGTACTGTAGAATTTTAGGAAAACCTTTTATTTTTTGTTTTAGGATTAGAACCTCTTCCTAGTTTTATTATTCTCCTGTTCTTATTGGGGATATTGAAGTCGTAGAACCACCTGTGACCACTCTGCCTATAGCACTCTGTTAGAGTTGGTCGGATAAACCCATCGCTTTCTCAGCATTACAAATCTGAAGGGCTGGAAAGATGTAAAGCCACCCTACTTACTACTACAGGACAGTAATGGGATCATATACGTCTCTTTTTGATATTGATAAGAGATAAAGTGGATAAAAAAAATGGAAAAGTGGTTAATATTATTATTAATAATAATAATAATAATATTAATATTAATAATATAACCTTATAAAATAAAACAGAAAAAAATGAAAGACCCACGCTCCTGGCATGCACATATATACATATATAAGATACGTGTTTATATGTACACATATATGTTACATATTAAGTATCAATGTACATATCGGAATGATAGGAATAATTTTTATTTATGGCTAACTCTAAACTGAAATAAAATGCTTTGGTTTTGAAATATTAAAAACAGTTGTAGATATTTGGCTTTATGAAAAAGCACGAGCTAGTGTTAGGCCATGGTGGAGAAATTGAAAAATGGAGAAATTAAAATGGAGAAATAAAAAAAATAAAAATAAAAAAAAAAAACTTCAACTAACTCTGCTAAAAAAATCCTTATCCTTGTGCTAAAATATTGTGATTTGGGCTTGTGGTGTTGAGATATTATAGATTCCATTGAAGTAACAGTGTACTGTGGATTAGATAAGCAGCACAGCAGTGGAGGGCAGTATGACCATAGTAATATTGGTTGGAGAAATATAAAAAAATGAATGCTATAGCAGGGTTGGGGAGTGTATGCTGTCGAAGGCTTCATTGACAGAGAGGGAGGATGATTGGCCCGCTCAATGCTGTGTTGAGGAGAAAAGCAATTTCAAGCTGACTCCACAGCAAACACTTAAGATTCTACACTGGGAATAAATCTTTTGTCATCATATAAAGAGACATCTGGCTTTCCAGAGAAAGGGAACGTCATTGCAAGCTTGGCGGAAGCCTGCTTTTCTTGTACACATATAGCTGCTTTCCATGTACGCCTATTGGTACAAACAAATATAATTATAAATACACTGCCATTTGCATGGATTAAAATACACAGATGCCTACTAATGCAAACCTGTATAGACATGGTATAATATAAAGCTGTAAGAAGGCATAGAGAGTGCGTGCCAAAGAGGTGGCAGAAGGAACTGGCACAGAGAATGCATATTTGCAAATGAACTATAGATTTAATTTTTATTAATAAGGGTGGACACGATGTTGGATGCTTGTCTTCCTCAGTACACATCGGTAAAAATATGTTTGCCAACCGTCCTTTGAATCCAATGATCAGGTTGTTCCTGCCATACAGAACTGTGTACGCATAATACAAGATTGTTCATAAAGTGAGAACTAGAACTAAACTAAAATTAAAAAGAATCCTATAACTTAATCTTCTATGCTTATTTCCCAATTTGGTAAATGCTTTAATGCAAAAAGTACCTTTAGATATTATTTGTTGGTGAATGCTACAAAGTTGTAAAATTATTGGAAATTGCAACCTGTGACAGGGAGTCCTGTGTTCCTGGATAGAGAAATGCTATCCAAGAATAGGGGATAGTGCTCCCTGATTGGTTGAGGAAAGCTTTCCTCAGCCAATCAGAGAGCACTAGAGGTTTTGAATGGGAAAACTTGTCCCCATTTAACCTCTAGTGCCCCAGGGATCGCACACAGTTCTCAATGAATGCGGCCGGCCACGGCCTGATGACGCTTGAGCTGTCATCAGGGTTTACCTTTCCTCAGCCAATCACAGAGCACTAGAGGTGATAAATGGGGAGACTTGTCCACTTTTAACCTCTAGTGCCCGGGGATCCCACACTGACGGGAGGATTCCCACGGCTGTGCAGGGGTGGGATTCATCCTGTCATTGTGGGATAACTTGTAAAAAAATAAAAGTTAGGAAAACAAATTACAAACAAATTTTACACACAAATTTGCGCCATAGTTCCCGTGTTTTTCGGGTCGGGTCTATCTGAATTTGAACAACCATATTCGGGTCGAATATAAGGACAACCCGAATTTGAACACTAGTCCTAACTGTAAACTTGTATCCAATTTTAGAAATAGCACGCTGGTTTTCTTTAATGGAAAGTAATAAATTGGCTAAAAATTGGCGATAGGTGGCGGTTTAATTTCTAGAACTGTTTTTTCCCAACAGGTAGGTTAGTTGGCCCTCCAATAAAATGGCTTTTAGACTATGACTAGACTTTATTTGCCCTTTTTTCTTCTCTCTCTTCCTTCCAAGGACGTATACAGATGCCACAGTAGGCATCCTACACAAATCTTGCTCTCCATTGTGTACATCTTCCAGATCCATGCAGTAATCCAGCGAGAACAATGTCTGCACTTGGCCACAGAAGATTAACTGTATTTGCTGGTCTCTTTTTAAATCCTGAGTGTTGTAATATTTTTATTTTATAGGTTTTTAATTCATTGTTTATACACATTTAATCTAATTTAATTTACTAGCTACTTTCTTGGGGTCTTCTTAATTCTACAAGATGAAAACCAAAGTTAGAATAAAATGAACTTTGGTCTTTTCTCACCCTTGCATGCTATGGTACTATTTAATTGATGACATATCTAATTGTTTTGTCCATGTTCTGAAACGCATCTGTTGTCAGCAGTCTGACTTCTGCTCGGTTTTCTAGAATCCACAAATTATGTTGGGGTTATTAAAATGGCCAAAGTCCAACTGGTCCCAGAGTCTTGCCAATTTGGTAAGCTCATCTCCCAAAGTCCAACACAGGATGGAATGCCTAACAGTGAATGGGCCTTTATATTACACATACCAGAAAGTGAGGGCTATTTACTAACATGGGTGCAAAAGTTCAAGTATGTGTAACTCATGACAATAAGGGAGTCACTGGAGCCATGTCAATCAATTGCAACTATGGCATGGCTAAAAAAAGAACTAATAGATTTTTTTATACAAAACTCTCATAGATATGTGCTTACTACATATTATAAGACTTATCAAGGGCTTATATAGTGCCCAGTGCAAATGTGCTTGTTTGCAGAATGATGTGCAAAAGATCATTTAACAAGCAAACTGGGCATGGTTTGTTGTTTAGTTTTTGTAGGTCTGTTTAACCTGCTGACTTTCTAGATTGTGGCAACCTTGGGAAATCCACTAGAACAGATAATATTTCTGGCAGAAATTGAATTTGTGAGTAACCATTAACAATGACAAGCTTATCAAATTGGAAGAGTTGGAGCTTTAGGCTAGGTACATACGTGCAATATTTGTTGTTAGAAAATGAATGATTAACGACCGATCAACGATCATTCACAATTATTTTGAACAATCGTATAATGCACAGTTCTGTACATGCCGAAATGATACGATTGTTCAAATATAATCCACCAATAATGTACACACACTAGATACGATCGTTTGAATGATGCAGGAAGTGACTTGTACCGGAGAAAGTGTACTGCAGAACCATCCACGATCACTGAACGACCGTACACACAATAGCGAACGATCATCGTCCAATCAGATCTGGCGGGACGGTCGTTTGTTTCCAGCGACATTCCTCATTCGTCGTTGACCAGTCGTTGTGAACTTTTTGGTTAACGATTATCGGCCCATCAGTCGTTAATCGTTCATTTCCAATGATAATTATTGCACTTGTGTATGTAGCCTTATTTGTCATAACGACCTGGTAATTAGCAATGAGAAGAAAGTCTTCAAGGCTTGAGGCTGCTGTAGGTATGTGCACCTTTAGGTTTGTGTTCTTCAAAACCTGCAACAGTTTGCTATTCTTCCCCTAGTCACAGGATCACTTTGAAGGAAACCAGTGCAGCATAAAATCCAGGGGCTACTAATTCTAACCTACATCTGGAAACACTAGTTTGGTTGTAAAGAAAATATCCTCAGGGGAAGTAATTTGGGGACGATGACCTGGAACAATCATTCAGGTTAGAACGACATTTGGGTTGATTCACTTAAGGCATATAGGCCATTCCCATTGCAAAGTAAAATATCCTTTGCAAGGGATCAGGTAAATAAGGATGAAGCTCTGCTAACTTTAACCATCCAGTCATGTGCAAGAAGATTTCATATTTGGGTGTTCTTTGCATCATATTCACTAATCTAAATGAATTATCTCTTGCAAGGTGTCAACGTGTTTTCAGTGAAACTGAGCAATGATAGGCTCCAAAAGCTCTAAAATATTTTGTTTTAAATCTCAAGAAGTATAGCGTGACCTCTTTTATTATGATGGAGGGACATTTCCAGCAATTCATCCCGAGGTGCAGGCAAAAGTGGAGATGTAATCATTTTCTTGCTATTCATGTCCACAGGGAGCCTATGAGAGTCGCTGCCACTCTTACAACTCTGCGCCTTAGGCAGGATTATCAGCAGCATCCTGGATGTGAGGCTGCCATGGCTTCCAGCAAGGACATCTATTGACTTTAACTTGACTGCTGCATGTCTGTTCTCAGCTTGACGTTGTGCTCATCATTACTGTTCCTCTATCCATTTCTATTGTGCACTTCTCCCCTTTTTTCTTCCTCGATGTCCAGACTGGCAGCCTGTTGAGATTTCTGTGTCTGAACTTTAAATAAAGCATCAGATATACATCATATCAGCACCGCGTTTTCTAAGCTAAAATAACATCTCCACAGTAGTCAGAAAAGCCAGATGTTTGACTCATAAGCCAGCACACATCACTATTATTAGGGGCTCTTAGGGCCCACTGGCCTACCATTGCTATCCGCTGAGCTGCAGGCACAGATAGATCAGTATTCTGCCTTATCAGCCAGTCTTCAGTGATCTGTGCCCAGGCAGGGGAGTCTGGGGCGAGAGAGAGATTAACTGAATCATTCCATTGCACGTTCCCATATGACATATGTCTGTGCGAATACACATTCACATTTCAACGTGGCACACTGCGAGAATAGATGAATACCCAGGATAGATCGCTTGCCAGATGAAGCCATTTGGATAATACATTGATATGCAGCGATGACACTTTTGGCTATTACTGTAATTGCACAAAATATATTAGATATCGGGAAACAGATATGTTATATTCTAGTGACTTTGTGCATTGGGAAAAGAGATATTTTAAAGGGATCCTGGTATAAAATATAAAACATATATCAAATGTGATATTTATGCTGTAAAGGGATTTCTCTGCTATATTTATACTCATTGTAATTAAAGCATTTTCTTACTTTATGAAAAACAGGTTAGAAGGAGAAAAGAGAGGGGCTTAAGTTGTGTATTGTAACAGTCTGGTGTCATACATCAGTACAATAGTGTGTTACATCACAAAAGATCATTACCAATTGTAGAATCATGGGGTGGTGTTTGGCTAAGCTAAACAGTTGCATTTTAGGCTAGAAAAAAGGTGTAAATGAAAAACGGTGTTACCTGACGCGTTTCACCACAAGGGCTTCCTCAGGGGTATATAACAAGTGTAATGTATTGTCTAAGTGAGGTGGAGATGTTGTCACAGATAGGTATGGCACAGGTGATAAGGATAAATGTTGCTAATGATGTGGGTTTAATTATTTCAGATGATGCCTTGGGTTAGAATGTAGTTTAAAATATGGATATTTCCTGATCTTTAAATGCATGAAATGCCAAGATGAGGGAGGAGGGCGGTATAAAGGGAAATGTTTTTCTGGAATTGGCTGTCAAAGGTAATAGCCAACTGATAGCCAACTCCAGCAAAACACTTTCCTTCCTCTCTCCTCCCTCTCTCCTCCCTCTCTCCTCCCTCTCTCCTCCCTCATACCTCTCTCCTCCCTCATCCACGGACTTGGCATTTACCCCTGAGGAAGCCCTCATGGTGAAACATGTCGGGTAACAAGACGTTTTTCATGTACATCTTCTTTCTAGCCTAGAACGCAACTGTTCAGCCTAGCCAGCCACCACCCAATGATTCTACAATGGGGAATGATCTTTTGTACTGTAACGCACTTTTGTACTGATGTACTTTTGTACTGATGTATGACACCAGACTGTTAAATCGCCTTTTAAAACTTTACACAACTTAAAACAAGAGCCTTTCTTTTCTCCTTCTTACCTGTTTTTCATACATACATAAAGAGGAGCGGCTCAAATATATTCCAATTACCTTTGATGGAAAATGGAAAGGAATCTGCCCCCATACCCCTGAATTTCATATTATTTTCTTACTTTATTTTAATTTTCATAAATTTACATGTCAACATGAACAACAGATCCAGAGATTTGGGCAAAGTTATTTATAAAACTTGTGTTTCCCTGTAAAAGAAAAGTTAGGATCTCATTGGGTTTCATTGACACATCACTTGTATGCACTTCTGTATGCACTTCTGATGTTAGGTATGATTTAAATCTCAACCTCCTGTTGCATTATCCATCAAATATAAAAACTGAAAATACAACATGATATTAGCCACAGCTGGTGTGCAAGCCTGGGAACTTAAAATAGCCTATTTATCTAAATAAAAGCATGAGCACTTGGGAAGAATTTTGATTTCTTTATCTGCTAGAAAGAAAAGACGTGGTTTGCCATGTAACTGTTAACCCTATAAACCTATCGCCTGTCACGGTCAGAAGGTCAGCACTTTCTCCAGGCTGTAAATGAGACAGCGCTGTCTCTATAGGATTCTCCTGCAAAGAAGTTTAACGGGTAATTGGTCGAAATTTATAAGAGGCTTCACAAGTGCAAAGTTTATAATCTCTGACTTACTCTCAGACAAGAAAACACCTGCTTTATTCATTCCTCTACAGCCTGCAGTTTTCATTAGAGAACGGGATAATAGGGGAAAATAAGCCATTGTGTATTCACTATGCACCTATTGGAGTAGACATCCTGGGCGGCTGTTCATAATATAAATTTATCCACAAGTGAGGGAATGCGGTGTTCATACCCACCAATGGAAATTTAATGCCAACTCTTTCCTACATACTAAGATAAGGACAAACATTGTCTTGATCATGCATGATGTTTGCAGTTTTTATCCAGAAGGTAGGGATGCCATTGGACACCATACTTCCATATCAGAACATGGGGCTCCTTCCCAACCATGGCTTGTAGTATGGTTCCCATTAGGACATAGCTGATCTTATTTAGACATTTTTAGGTAAATGCCAAATACCAGTAGCTAACCTATGATCAGCCTGTGTGATGTAGATTTTATCAAGACACAGAATTTTATCAAGATTATCAAGAATTGTCCGGAGCAAGTGCCTATCCAGCCTTTGGACCACCCCATGTGCTGTGTGATGATCAACAAAATCATGGCCAATGAACAGGTTCACGTAATTAAAGACAGTCTACAAATCAGATTCTGTAATAAGTTTTTTGAGGATTTTTGTTGGAGGTACCTAGACAAGGGAAAGTATGACCCATGCCAGAGCGTGGTCATGGACATGGTCAGAGCATGACCTGTGAATTGTAGCGTATACCTAGATAGCAATCCATTTCCCTCTTGGACTCTGGGCCCCCTTTCCACCCACAATTTGAGTTGTGTGTTCCTATGTGTTACGTTAATGGCATGACTGCCCTTATTTTTGCACTAAATACAGGTTCATAGTCATGAAAGGGACTGTGTCACCAACATAAGCAATGGGCAAAGCACAGGTTGAATTTATGACAAACAATCTACAATTTTGCTAACATACATATATGTTTAAAGTAGGAAGAGTGCTACCTATAGTGCTGTGGTCAGTGGAAGATCAGTGTAGAATACATTGTAGATGCTTAAGGACCCTTTACCAATAAACTTTCTTGTGGGTACATGGGCCCTCTTTATTAGGAGCACCGCATGTGTTGTAATATTATGATATAGCTGCCCTTATTTGGACTTTTTAGGTCCAAGTTAGCCAAAATTACGATATGCAATATATGTAACTTAGGGAACAGCACAGGATTATTTTATGGAAGATAGTTTACAATTCTGATATGATATATATATAGTATTGGGATATATGTGAGCACTAAATAAATACATTGAAACAATCAGACACGGTAGGGACAACCAAGGTCTATGGGACCATTGGCAGCTGTGAATAAGATCATTTTACTCAAGTACGTTTTAAGTGATGTTAGCTCATTTAGCACCTCCATGGTCTTCCAATCTTAGCCTGTTCACAAGAAACGGGGTTAACACATTGTGCCCTTTTTTTTGTTTGAACATCTGCAATTTAGAAAACGGTTACATTATAGGATTAGTCCTTGGCTGTAAGTGTCTGTGGATATGCCACATACACATGTAGTGCAGTCAGCAGTACACCTTGTCCTCATTAAAAAGGTGCAGGTCACAGCCTGTGCGGCATGTCTGCTGGAACAATCATTGAATGGTGAAAATATCATACTATTTACCCTGAGGTCCCATTTACTGTTCTAGGAGTACTTCTAACTGGTCTCTAAATCACAAATTTTCCATACAGCTATAGCCTTTTGTCCCATAATATTCATTGGTACTCAAAACTAATATTTCTATTTTGCTATATGAGAGCAGGTTCATTTTTTAGTGTGCATTATTATTGCAGTGGTCACACACATTGGTAAAAAAAAAGTGGATGACCCTGTTGTAGCAAGAAGAAGCAGCAGAGCTTAGAACTCCAATAAGAACGTTTTATTTTATGAAGACAATAAGCAGCAGACCATAAACAACACCATAATACATAGAGATTATAAACTGTATATAGACTGTCCCTTTAAATATAACTTGACCTCATGGCTAGGACTTGTCTACTTGCATATATTGCATCCAGTAAGAGTGAACATAGTGACCACTTACATTCTTTAACTGGACAGAAGATAGAAAGTTAGGTCCTGAGAACAGAATTTACCTGCCCAGTCTATATTGACAAGACAATGGTCTTTATGTATTTAGGCTCCCTGGTTGATTGGTTGGGTTAGATTTTGCCTCTAAAGTTAGAACTTACCTTTGTTCCTTAAGATATGCAAAAACATGCAATCTAACGATCTGAAGGAGTTCTGCGCTCAGCACACCTGTAGGTATGTGCATCTCAATGCATTATCATATGTGCTCCATTGGGTACGCACATGCTTGTGCTAAACTGGTTCCAGGTAAGGTAAGTCAATATTCAGCATCCCACACTGCTTCCTTGCTGAATGGTGTTCAGTTGTTTGTTGATTGGCCTGATCTGTGTTCCTGTTTGGTCTGTCTGTTCCTGTGCATTCAGGACCATCCATCTGCATAGTAGGGGGACTCCTCAAGCCTGTACCAGCCCTGTAGTTAAAAGCACATTTCAGCTATCAGATTTTGTGTCCCTCCAGTGCCCACATGCTACCTGTCACCATCATTAGTAGTGTTGGTGTTCAAATTCGGGTTGTCCTTATATTCGACCCGAATATGGCTTTTCAAATTTGGTTAGACCCGACCTGAAAAACACGAGAATCAGCTTTGCAAATTCGTGTGTAAAAAAATGTGTTAAAAAAAAAGAGGCGTAAATTATTGAATGTTTGATTTGTGTATCTAACTTTTAGTTTTCTACAGGTTATCCTACAATAGTGAGTGATAACACTCCTGTCAGTGTGGGATCCCCGGGCACTAGAGGTTACATGAGGACAAGTCTCCCCATTCATCCCCTCTAGTGCTCTTCTTTCAGCTGAGGAAAGGTAAACCCTGATGACAACTCAAGCATCATCAGGATTTTCCTTTCCCCAGCCAATCACCGAGCACTAGAGGTGAATGAATAGGGATACTAGTCCCCATTTAGCCTCTAGTGCCTGGGGATCCCATGGAAATCTCTATTCAAGAACACATACTAAAGTTACGCTAGGGCTGCAAGAGCAATCAGAGGAGCGGAGCTGTCAAGCTCTGCTCCCCTGATTGCTCTTGCAGTTCTACACAGTCCCGAAAAATAACTTTCATTTTCCACCCATTGACGTTACTGGTGTTCAAATTCGACGTTTGATCACCTGAACAAAATCGCCCTATTCGATCGGATAGCCGTCGAATCGAATAGTGAGATATTCAACCAACACTAATCATTAGGTTAACTTAGGCTGGATATGTTACCCTCACCATCTCAGGCATCCACCAAGTACGTGACCATATGATACATCTTCTCAGCCTAGACAAACTTTCTGTAGAGGTTAGTGCTTGTTTTTTTAATGATAAGATGTACAGCTGCTTTGAAAAACTATACAGTTGTATATTGCTTTGGGAATTTATTGGAGCAGATTTCTTAAGTTAATGAAAGTTCAAATTTAATGCCCCTGGATTAAATCGTTCAGTGGACACATCATTTCTGCATGTTCAAACCATCCACATTTTTTTTTTTTATCAACGCGCAGCTTTAGATATTGCCAAAACACATATTATTTCTTTTCAGGGTAATAGGTGACTTGAGATTCTCGTTCTGCCCATCTCTTGACAGGCTATAAGTGCTGATTGTTAGCCAGATTGTAAAAGCAAGGCCCAGCAGCAGGAGAGCTACAAGACTTTAGATGGGATGACAGGTCGATATGTTCATTATGTCTCTCTGCTGCCCGAGCTCATTTGGCTTGTGGTTTTCTGCCTAAAGCCTCCTCCACTTATTACCTGCAGCATACTTCATAGAACAAAGTGCTGCCAATGATATAATTTATGTGATCTTGTCAGATGCTTTCAATCCATCAGTAGTAAAGATTATCGCTTTTACCTCCCCCTCCACTCCCATTCATTTACCTGGATGCTCTCTAGTGCCTCGTCTCTTCTTGAAATCCCAGCCAAGACATTTTAAATTAGAAAGGTGTTCAGCTCTCTTTTTGTGCTGTCTTTGCAGCTCAGAGTGCTATTAAAAATAACAATGATAATTGATCTATCCTAACAGGCAAAATCCTTTTCTTGTGCAAAATAGAGCTACCAGGATTTTGAGCTAACAATCTTTTTAAACCTAAGAAAGAAAATCAGCAGTTATTCAACTTATTTTATATTTAAATCATCTGCATTGAAAGAAAAAAACATGTAAAATTGCAAAATCTGCTTTTAAAGCAGAACTATGGCTAACAATACACTTAACAGCCCTCCTTGTCCCGTAGGCCAAATTATTGCCCTATGTTCTACCATGTTTTACCATTTTATTTTCAGTTGTGGTTACATGCTCACATTTTTTTCACATTTGTGAATGGATAGGGTGCAGTTGTGTTGAACTATCCATCATCCAGCACGTCATGGTCAGCTGAAGTTTTAGGAAACCCAACCAACGCAAATGGTGGCAACTGGGTAAGAGTGCTTAAGCATTGTCCTTCAAGAGAGGAAATGTTGAAAGAGGCTTCATGATGGAATGGGATTAACATTCCATTCTGCAGTCTTACAGGGTAATTACTATTGATGATGGATTTCATGTTTGTTTTTTATGGATAATGTTGTGTATATTTCTCTGTAATTCTTCTATATGACAAAGCTGTACTTGAGGCAAAAAGCTAATTACACAAATTCCTACATGTGGGAGTGGGTTTACCTGCCAAAGATTATGTTTTTCCATGTGGCTATCAAGTTGATGTACAAAGTCCAACCAGACAGTAGGACCAGCCTAACCTTTACCTACAAATAATACAGCCTGGTTAACTCCCATCCCAACCCCTGGCTGTTCATTGTACAGGAAAGGAGAAGCAGCAGCCTCAAGAGCTACCCAGTACATTAGTGTATTGGTCAATAGGAAGAATAGCTCTTACATTGATGGCCAGTGGAAAGAAAGCCATCCTTACACATAGCCAAATTGATTATTGGTATCAGTTAAACTGACCTGGGAGTCACAAACTGCTCATTGTGCAAGGAACTCCTAGCAACCTCGGAAGGACCATAGGGATCTATGGAACCCTAGTTGAAAAATGTTGTTGACCATTCTTTCTCCACTCTTAACATTCCATAATGCTCAATAATCATAAAGCTTTTTTCTCCAGTAGGTATTCTTTTTTACTTTAAAATTTAAGCACTTCAAATGCCTTTTAGCTTGCCTCAATTTTTCACAAGATAACATCAATATTTAGACCTCTTCTCCATCTTTCCCTTATCATCAGAGGTTCTTAATGTATTAGTAGATCCCTATTCCAGATGTTTCTTCTCTGAGATAACCAGGGTCAGATCTTCAGTTCCACTTTATTCTTTTATTTCCTGACACAGTATTACGGGTAATCTAAAGTGTAACCCAATTTCCTGGTACCGTGTAATCTTCTGTCTGCTCCTATAGCTTCTTTCACAACTTTTTTCTTGACATAGAATATTCACCATATCTGGAACTTATCCATTTTTTTCTGATACTCTGCAATATTATACCACTCCACTCTGCACGGTGTGTTTTATGTTATATACCTGACTTTGTACACTACAAGGTATGCTGTATACTGCACTCTGTACACTGTGCTACGTATTCTATTTTCCAAATGTGGTGCAATACTTTATGTTATAAACTCTATTTGCTTCGACTGTATACACTGCCATATAGTATAAAACCTGGCCATTATCTGTTGTTCCTCTCAGATTCACCAGAAAGCAGAATAAGCAATTTTATGTTGTCATAGACCAGGGGTCAGCAAAGTTTTATGGCCACTAGGCCATTTATGGGGTGGCCGGGAGTACACTGGGCCGGATCTGACCTAATGGATCCGCCTACCACCAGGGAATGCCCCCTGAAGTGAAATCCCTTCCCTATTTACTGTGGCGGCGGAAGTATCAACGTTGGCCGCAGTAAATAGGGGAGCCATTGCACGGGGGCGGCACCAGAGCCCTGGAGCTCCAGCGGCTCCGGTAGTTCCTAACGCCCCTTGGCCAATCCGCCGGCAACCCGTGGCTCTAGGCCGGATCGTCCAGGGGGCGTTAGGCCGGAAAGAACTACCGGCTAGGCCGTATCTGGCCCAAAGGCTGGAGTTTGCCGACCCCTGTCATAGACCCTTTGTGCTCAAATAGGCAAATCTTTGCTATATCATTGGGTTATTTAAGCCTTCTTCTCTTCAATCTAATGTATATACCAATGTATATTTATACAAAATTTGCATATTCTTTTAGGCATTATCTTTAGAATAGGTTATTTCCTTCCTCAACAATTGGGCACACTTTTAAATATAACACGTTACTGAAGGTGCACGTCTTCAAAACCCCCAACTCCCTGTAGCCAAGATAAATGACCTTCTTCCCCGCTCCTGAGTTCTTTACTGTGCTTTCCTCCCACACAGCCTTTGCGAGAAAACCTTGTGACTGGTTTCCCTTCCTAATGTATATGAGGGCTGTCGCCCCATTTATTCCAGTTCCATGGCTTATAAATGTTTAGGCTACCAAGACTAATAAAGCACTGCACATTGGAAAGAGGACATCCAGGACATTTGGGTAGCTAAAGCAGTGTGGTTCTGGGCACAGCCATACATTGATGGTATTAGGAGCAGGAAATCCAATTAAAAAAAACTTCAACATGGCTGAGTGGTTGGGGCTTTTTAATGGGCAACTTTTAAGAGGCAACTTCATACTATTTCATTCTGAATTGTGAATGCCTGCACACTAATGCAACTTGTGTGAATGGCCCATCATTTTCAGAATCCAACATCTAGCTGAAAATACCTCCTCTTGGAGTAGCCATTTATAATTCTGTATTGTTAAGGTTTTGTATATATTACTCTCACATTCTTTTGGAAACTGCCTACTCTTGCACAGTTGCTGTGTGTTGATTAGCACTGTTTTCTTAGCTGTGGGTTTAAATCCCACAGGAGACACTGTCTGCATGGATGTTCATGATTTTTACTTTTCTTTTTACTTTTCTTCATGACTTTTACTTTTCTCTTACAATCCAAAACATATTACGAAGTCAGCTAGCTATCCTTTATCTGAAACAGCACCTTGTGTGGTAAATAAAAAATAAATAATAAAAAAGAACCTGCATTACACAAGTCTTTTACAACAGCCATCATTAGTGTATAATTTTACAAGTCTTGTATCGGCGCGCGTTTTCTATTAATTAAAACCGTTCCAATACACGCAGGGATTTTCTCGAAGCAAACCTTAGTCATGTTTACATAATCTTTCCGTTTTTCATTAGTGAATTAGCTTTATTCATTTAAACTAACCACAGACACACTTTCATGGTCAGGAAGTACAATTTTCACTGGAATGCACTTAATCTACGACCTTGAGGTATTTTCCAGCTGGGTTGGAGTTAAAGAAGAGCTCCATTCTAATTACCAAGGAAATAATGAAATCATTAATCATATCGAACAACCAGATTTACCTACATTTACGTACAACTAAGCCAATATTCTCACTGTGTACTTCCTCCCACTATACATCAGTCTAATTAAAGATGGTCAGCTGAGGGACTTGGTGGACAAGAGAGGCTGATCCACCTACCTAGGTAGAGTTGGTAGCTATGAAATGGGTAAATGGATGTGGGATTGGATAGGCTGAGAGGACCTATCTTAACAAGTTCAACATTTTTGTAATAAGCGTCAGATGCTAGTAAATGCTTTTTTGGGTTAACTCCTACTCTCATCAAAGGTTCCATGGATCCCTAGGGTTTCTCCAGAAGTTGCCAGGATTCCGTGAGCTGTGGCTGTCTTTCCATTTGTTGGTGACTCTATAGTTCATTGGCCAACACCACTCAGCAGATCCACCTGCATAAAACCAATGATCTTTTTAGCTTTGTAAGGGTGGCATTCTGACCACTACTGTAAGGGGAGCATTCTTCTCAGTGGCCACCAATTCAAAGGACATTTTCCCATTTATTGATTATAGCAGGGGTTCTTCGACACCTGAAAATTTTTTTAATTGTCCCAATTGAGAAAGGCTGCTATAGTGAAGATAAAGAGGCCAGTGCATGTAAAAAAATTGTGGGCACTGTGGCATATAGATCTGTAACTCGGCCCGTTACCCATCGATGTACAATGTGCTCCAATTCTCTTCTCATTTTCCTACTTACTTTTTATTGCATCAGTCCCCTAACCTTCACAGATGCTGGCCTTAAACAACGTAATAATATTGGTCCCACAATGTACTAAGAAGCTTTAAGGAGCCAATTAAACTTCAGCTTGTACGTAGCCGGCCAGTATAAGACACGACACAAGACTGGTTGCCAATGATTACTACACATTTTACCTGGCTCTATATGACAAAAGCTTAGATGAACTAAATCCACAAAGGGAAAGAAAGAGGCCATTTATGTACATGAGAATTTCCACTTTTTTTAGAGTCTTTTGCTATCATACAGCCTCATCCTGTAATTCCCCCGTAGAGAGACATCATGCTGACAGCTCACAGTCACAAATCGCTGAGGTTGTAGATCTGATTTATGTCACTTGATATTGCCCATTTATCACTTTTACTGTCTGTGTGCTTCCTCCACTGAGCTAAAATATATTCATGTTCCCTTTTTACAGTTAAAGGTGAACTCCAGTCCACCCACATCCTACATGAATCATGTCCACTCAGTGTTTATGACTTTCAGAAACAATACCAACCCCCCAAAAATGTTTTTACTTACATAAAAATAGTTTGTAAAAGGCTGGTACATTGTTATTGTACCCTGGGGGGCTATTCACATCTGTTTATCTTACCTGCCAAATTTGTATTTTACTTTGAAAAAATGTGGTTTAAATAGACATCTCATTTTTTTTTCTATATAGGTAGAAAATAAATTTATGGTATTGTGTGCATTTAAAGAGAAACTGTATGGTCCCATTTATACCTAGGAGTATGCACAACAATACCCCACAGTTGCCAGTTCTACCCCACTGTTCCCATCCTAGGGCATCCACCAATGCATTCAACAATGATTCCACAAACTGTTTGAAGTAGGTGCCACCATTTCTTTTTTCTTCTTTTGTGACTGAAGGATGGAGATTACTGTCCACCCATTTCTCCATACATGTACAATGATCCCAGTTGTGACTCTTCTTAAATCTTTCACGACTGACTGGGGGTGGATGTAGAAAGTCAATTCCTAGTTTGGGCATTTAAACAGAATTGAAAACCAAAAGGCCAGTATATCTCAATAAAGGGGATACTATTGGAAAAGTAAAATATGTAATCATGCATCAGAAGAGAACATATTCATACCCCCTTAAAAAATGTACTTTCTGAGTTCAGGTGCACTTTAAATCATAGCAGTTGGGTTGACGTCCAGAAAACACCATTTAGAAATGTCAATGGAGTAATATGCACGGGTGTAGCCATGATCTGCAATTTAGGGCCTGGCCACACCGGCAATCCTGGCAACAACAAGCAAAATTCTAACTTTCTACCATCGTGTTGTTCCCTCTGTGGCAAAAATACTGCAAATCTCAACAAGTCTTGCCAAGGGAGATGCCACCGAGTGACTTGATTGCCAGATCAGCCAGCAAGAGAGCAACACATAGGGCCTGATTTATTAAAGCTCTCCATGACTGGAGAAGATACACTTTCATCGGTGAACCTGAGTGATCCAGCAAACCTGAAATTCATTTCCTAAAAGTCATACTCACGCCTATTCTCTAAACTTGTGTTTCTCAACCAGGGTTCTGTGGAACCCTAAGGTTCCTCCAGAAATTTCTAGGGGTTCCTGGAGCAATAAGCAATGTGTGCCTCTCATGTGAGCTTAATATTTTTTGGCTATCTGTAGGGGTGACATTCCTGTTCTTTATGACCACACTAATATACTGGAAGCTGAGGATATAGTAATTATAGAAAGAGTTCATTGAAGACCTGAAAGTTATTTTGGGTTACCCCATGATAAAAAAGGAGAAAGGCTACTCTAAATCACAGAGAGTTGTAATTCCATAGAATTTAGAGATCAATTGGATGACAGTAAAATCAGAACATATTTTTCAACAACATCTGCAGGTATTTTTTTTAAATGTAAACCCCTTCAGTGTTATACTTAACAGACCAAAAAGAAAAGTTCATTATTAGGATTTACACTTTAATCCCAGAAGGTTTGTTTAGCTTTGCAGACAAGAAGAGTTACATTAAGAGTTTCTTTTTTTTTTGCTTTGAACTAAATTCATACTTCTAAGAAGAATAAAAAAATGTCATCCAATAACATGGCTGCATTATTATAACCATATCATTGCTTACTGACACGGGAAAATTAAGACCAAAAGGATTTATGGAGCAAGTGAAGTCCTGGGTACATTTTAATTAAAATCCACCTACATTATTTTCATCCTGCAATATTTCACTGCCTAATACTAAATTCAATTTCGGGTTCAGAACCCTAAAATCAATTATATTAGATTCTTGGTGGCAGACATGTTTAAATTATGTTTCTAAAAGGATTTTTTTGGGAGGGTGGGGGTAAAGAGAACCAGTAGCAAGTGTACTTATTGAAGAATCTGAATATTTTGTGTTAAAGTAGAACTAAAACCTAACCGGATGCCATTGATGTATGGTGCATCTTACACAATTGCCATTTCTGGACCGATTCATACTCGTGACTACATTCCTCTTGTATAGAAAAGTGATATAGTCTTGTATAGTGATGTATAGAAAAAAGTATTGTGTGTGTTTATGATAAATGGCCAGCACAAGAAGGCATGTGAAAGGGTGGCAACGAAGGAGCACAATTTGAACACAATTGTTGCCCCATAACAAATAGTACCTGTGAAATTAGTGGCAGAGGATGGCACCCTAAGCAACATTTCACCCATGGTAGACAAGCATTACAGGCTCTCTTCTACTCTTGATTTATCTAATTCCATAAGAGACTGGACCTGACTTATTTAAGCACCCCAAGACTGGAGAAGATTGACTATCATGGGATTACCTGGATCATCCAGGTATAATGGGTGCTTTAATAAATCAGGTCCATTAGGTAACAACAACAGGTTTTAGTTCCTTATTGAGTGAAGAATAGATGGAATCAAATGTAACATATTTATTATTGACTTGATCTAAGAGATCCTCCTCAATTGCAACCTTGCAGACAGCACAGGGAATAAGTGGAAATATCTCCAAATAAAAGGAAATTGAAGATTTAGGAGTTCCCCTTAAAAGATGTCCCCTCTACTCCTAATCCAGTGGCTGTTTAATTTTAGGAAAATGATCTTTATTATTATATATTATGGGGATCAGATATATATAAAATATTTCTTTTGGTTATGGAATATCTCATTCATATTCATAAAACATGTACAATAATAATTGTAGGGACTGATGACTTCCGTATGAAAAAGAAATAGGAACATGATAAAGGAGAATCAACACAAAAAATAATTTAAAAAAATAATATTAAAAAAAATAAATTTTTATTTCATAATAAAGTAAAAGTAATGTAATTAAAAAAAATATAAACAGACTTACGCAAATACAATTTATCCAATCTAAGATCAATGTGATCAGCTTAATGGTCGAATCTATTTTATTGATTTATCATTAAAGTAATCATATTATAGTGATTTTTCATTTTAAATAATATAATAGTCACTTTAATAAAAATATTATTTTTGATCTTACTAATTTCTGGCCTTTTTACTAATGAATGTAGATTTTTAAAATAGTAACCTGATTGCCATTTTATAGGGGTCTATACAGATTTCCATAGAAAATAGTGAAGGTTACTGGTGTTATTTTAAACAGCCTGATAGATTGTAAGCTGTTCGGGATAGGGTCCTCTCCTCTTGTGTCACTGTCAGTATTCATCTGTCATTTGCAACCTTTTATGTATTTGAACATCTCTGCGTAATATGTTGGCGCTATATAAATCCTGTTTATTATTATTAATAATAATAATAATAATAATAATAATATTGTTTACGTGTTCCTCAATTGCTGCAATGGAAATGAATAGGATGCATTTGCTACATCCAACTATGTCAACCGCTTACTCCAGTCAAGAAAAACTAGATCACGTTTTTATTAATCTGGCATTAAAAAAAAAATCAGATTTAAAAAAGCGAAGAAGTGGCAAAGTAGGTCTACTTCAGATCTGTAGTAAGATCACTGCGTGCTGAATACTTCCTAAGTCACCACCACAGACAGCCAGATATCTTGACCTTTTTTTGTTTCTTTGCTGTCTTTACACTATTATTTTTGTCTGTCACTTTTTTGTTTCTGTAGAGCTATGGAAGGCTAGTGAACAGTGACAGATGGCCATTGTCACCCCCTGGTCCTGTTTGTCTCCCCATGAGAAGATCAGACACACAGATAAAGAAATCATAAAAAGGATTTTTTTTTAAATAGCACAAGCAGATGCCCACATGGCTATCCCAGACATAAAGAAGACTTTGGGTTTTGGGTTGCATCCATAAGGAAGGGACAGGCCGTATAATAGACCAAGGCTTTCAGGCCTTACAAATGGGAAGACGGATCTCTTGTGAAGCGTCCGCTAAGAAAGCCAAGCTTTAAATATCAGTGCGTGTCACTGGATATCCTTAATCTGATATCCTGTAGAGCCGTGCTCTCATCTGTCTTTCTCTGCCTGCAATCTCCTTAATCTCAGTACAGGAAACCTGAGAGGCTGTGCATAGGGAACAACAGAATTACCTATCCGCATATGCAAAATGGACACTTATGAATTTCTGCGGATAAATTGGTCCCGGAAAATATTCCCATGGTGCTCCTATGTATCAGCCTGGATTATTTCACTTTGTGCTGTCTGAGTCAGCGAGGATTTGGCGGCTGATTCTAACACCGGGGTTTGTGTTTCTTATTTTTCAGTTACACAGAGGGGGTAGGTGGTTAGCTATTTTTTGTGTACTCGGCACTGCCCAACTTCCCATACTATTTTATTTTAATAGTTTGCCTATTGGTCTACAACTGAGTAGCATGATCATAAGTATCAGTGGAGGGATGATGGGAATGAGCAAGGTGCGGTTAATTTTTTATTTTAATATTTTATATGTTAGGGACCTGGTACAGATATTTGAGACCTGGCTTCCCATTCAAGAGTTAATTTTATTAAACTAGGAGAATAAACTTTCATAAGAATTAAAAGGTCAGAACAGCCAAAACTAATATTGTAGCGCTTAGTAGATTGTGTAGCGTTAAACCACTGAAAATCCCTCTGGAACTTTATTGGTGAGATCTCTGCAAAGAGTTCCTCGGTCTGCACACCTGCTGTGGCCATTATGAGGAGTTCCCACTCTTCCTGTTGTTAGATTCTCCATAATATAAAATGAAATGTGGGAATTCAATCCAAAGATATATAGCAGTGTTTCTCAACTTTTTTAACATTGGGAAATCCCCTAAAATAAGTTTTAGGTCTTCAGGGGACCCTTGCTATAATTACTATATCCACAGCTCACAGTACGTTAGTTTGGTGGTCAGTAGGAAGAATTCCTCTTACATTGTTGGTCATTGGAAGAAAGGATTATTTCACTTTGTGCTGTCTGAGTCAGCGAGGATTTGGCGGCTGATTCTAACACCGGGGTTTGTGTTTCTTATTTTTCAGTTACACAGAGGTCAATGGCCTCTCCAGGCAGCCACCTGGGTTGTCAACTCAAATAAACCATAGAGGGTCCACTGATCTGACACTGCATGCAATGTATGTAAATGATGATATATTTATACAAAAAATTAATAAATGTATTTTATTATTTCTTGGGACAGTATTTGTAGCTAATCAGTGCAATAATGTTCTATGTTGTCCTTGAATCTGCTTGACCTTCTTCTCACTTTATGGTATTAACTATTTTTTGTGTACTCATGGCACTGTCCAACTTCCCATACTATTTTATTTTAATAGTTTGCCTATTGGCCCTAAAATCAGGCAGTATAGAAAATCATGACTCACCCCACATAGACTTCGGAAGAATTAACTGCTATGTTCAAGTTGGCAGAATTTCAAATGCATTCACCCTTGGCAAACCAATTCCAAGCAGACTAGTTCATACCAAGTTCCGGAACAAATGGAATTAGGGGACAAATGGTAAAAGTAATTATGTTGTTGATATTACTCAAGTGCCAAACTCTGTGGTTAGCAGCCTAGTATCTTGCACAACTTTTTGATACTCCTCTAAGAGTAACATACGGTAATTGCTACAAACTAGTAACAAATGGCTGCCTATGCTGTGAGATACACAAGTAAAGCAGCACAAATTCCGAGCAGTGCAGGTCCGCCATCAAGTTGGAATCTGCATTTAATCCCCAAGGGATATTTCTGTACTAGGACCAAATCAAAAATGTTGACTTTTGCAATGCTGGAACAGCTGCTGGACAGCAGGGGCCCCAGGAAGTTTACCTATTATGGGGGCCAGAAATTTCTGATGGGGGTTCTGGAAGCAGTCTGTGGTCAGCAGCATTTAAATTCTACTTAATATAACTTAGTAGCATGATCATAAGTATCAGTGGAGGGATGAAGGGAATAAGCAAGGTGCGGTTAATTTTTTATTTTAATATTTTACATGTACAGATATTTGAGACCTGGCTGCCCATTCAAGAGTTAATTTTTTTAAACTAGGAGAATAAACTTTCATAAGAATTAAAAGGTCAGAACAGCCAAAACTAATATTGTAGCGTTTAGTAGATTCTGTAGAGTTAAACCACTGAAAATCCCTCTGGAACTTTATTGGTGAGATCTCTGCAAAGAGTTCCTCGGTCTGCACACCTGCTGTGGCCATTATGAGGGGTTCCCACTCTTCCTGTTGTTAGATTCTCCATAATATAAAATGAAATGTGGGAATTCAGTCCAAAGATATATAGCAGTGTTTCTCAACCTTTTTAACATTGGGAAATCCCCTAAAATAAGTTTTAGGTCCACCACAATTGTGGGGCAAGGGAGGTGTCAGCTGTACCCATGGAAGCATGCTCAAGTAAATTTAAAACATGCCATGTGTTAAAGAATCACCTCCATAATAAATAAGCATTTTAGGTGCTTACTTTTAAAAAGGACTTTGTTCCTAAAAGTAATAATGGTGTGGCAAGAATATAGTGTAAACTTGGGCTACGGTTTTACTTTAGGGGCAGTAGTTCCAATCCGAAGGAACACTAAAATGTTTTAAATGTTATTGTACAGCGCTACGTAATTTGTTGGCGCTATATAAATCCTGTTTATTATTAATAATAATAATAATAATAATAAAAATAATGGCCGTCATGGCCTCTAATTTAAATACTGTCTTGGAGCAGCACTGGTACACTTAGTACTGTGTATATTTCCTATCGGAATTAACTGGTTTAGTCACATTACGTCCATGCTCCTACATCTTGCAGCTGCATGTAATCTTGATGCTTTGGGGACCTCAAAAGTCTCATTTTGTGCCTGTCCCAAATTTATAATTGCTTAAAGACAAATTTGCCCTCAGGGCTATCAAACAAACATTATGCAACATTAACCATATGGTCATTTATCCATTTATCTGCAATATAATATTTTGAAACTGATCCAAATATTCCTAATGCCTCAACTTCTAACAAAAGTACATAATGAACGTATTTGTTATGGTCTTGTTCTGGCTACTGAACCTTATTGGGGCCTCTCCACACCAACTGTATTAAAAAAAAAAAGATTAGGTATTTTCTATTATAAACCACTATACATTTGTGTTGTATATTAATTTGTACACAGTATACAGATATTGTTTTGCAAAAACAATTGTTAATTTTTACTTTTATTATTTTATTGTAATACTATTCTACACTGGTTTAGGTCAACCTCATCCATTACTTGATGATCACATGGTCACATTCAGTCGGTGTGGTTCAGAAAAAAGTTGGTATGGTTTTAGCTATAACAAACTCACACAATTAATAACATTTTTCTAGGTTACTTTCAGTAATTTTCAAGCTTCCTAAAAATCTCATCATCTATCATTTTGTGTTTGTTGGGATATACTTGATACCCAAGACATGGTAAAGGACACCCAGTATAAAATGATATTTCAGTTTTATTGAACATTATTACATAACGAAGCATCAAATAGACCAATCCAACGCCCATTGAGGACACATTGCTATGGTTGTTCAAAGCAGTATATGAATTCCCTATGGGTCTATGTACACATATTCTCCAAGGTAGTCCATGACTTTCCTATGGGTCTATGTACACACATGCTTTATTCACTTTCAAACTGCTTTCTCCTTAAAAACTCAATGCATTTTATAAAGGAAGTCAGATTCAGATCAGCAGAAGATCAATTGCAGGTCAGTTGTACCTCTCAGTAAACTATTAATGATTTCAGATACAGGTAGAATTCATGCAAATTGGTGTCTCCCCAGCAATATATGGTGTAGGACCAATAGGGTTTTAATTAATTACAATCTTTATTGGATTCAGGTACAGTCTTTAATTTAATATAATCTTTGGTCCTTCATCAAATCTCACTGGGATGATACCTAAGAAATGTATTTATGGCAAAGAAATGGTATGGGCCAATACCTAACTTACTGATATTTATTGTTGGGATAGTCAGCCCATTGAAATACTTATAGTATTGAACAGGCAGAATTCATCTGAAGTGCATTTGTCCATCTAAAAAACCCAAGCCTTGCTGACTAACCAAAAAAGTCATCCGGTTATCAGGAGCAAGATATTACCTTGACCAATTGATGTCTGCTTGGATGTCAGCATGGAATGTGATGAAACTCCATCTGGACGATAAATACAACTTCTTGTACATGGCTACTTCACTTTGGTTAGTGGGTTCTGAATGACTGGACTGGAAGAATTGGCTTTACACCTCTTCCACTGGGTTTCCCTATAATTAGCTGGTTCAAGTAGGCCAAGAGCAGTAAGGGTCCTAGGAAATATTTAATGAAGGTCAAGTTGTAATTGCACAATGTAAAGTGGAGCAGCAGCCAATTATCATGCCTTTTACACTGGCTAGAGGTAAGCCAGGTGAATTGGGTTACTATAATTTGGTTCTAGCACTCGTTTCCTTGCTTTCCTTACTGAATCAGGCTTTTAATATAAGGGTTAATATTTTGTGGTTTGACTTTAGGTGTTTTTTTTTAGTAAGGACCTGTAAGGTCTTGGAAGTTTATAGGTAATTTAACTTGCAGGGTTTTTGCATAGCAGGCTACCCTGTGACTTCTATAAAAGCCTATGCAGAGACTGGTTCTAATAAACATTAAAGCATTTTCCCAGGCCCCTGCAGTCCTTTACTTTTATACTCATTAATTCTAATTGTGCCAGATTTTTCTAATGAACAGTATAAAAGTGCCACAACAAGCTAAAGAAAAGTTTTTTTCCCCTTAATAATCACAATGTCTGTGTAGAGATTAGTCAAACTGTGAGAAACATTAGCTTTAGATTGGAAAGCTGTCGGGTACAAACTGCTCCAAATCCTCTTACGCCGGTTTATAGCATTTCTTCTAATCGAATTGTGGTTTCTTGAACACATTAGACTTCATAAGTGTCTTATAAGGTAGCTATGTTGTCCTGTTAGCCAGACACTGCATTTATATAAATCAGATTGGTGATTGTTCGGTAACACCTCAACATCTCCTTCCTAGGTTGTAATATTATATATGCAAACCCAATCAATAAAATCACTTTTAATATAAAGTCCATATACTTTTTAAAAATCTACAGAAGCTTTTTTTGACCTTTTACCATGGGGAAACCTTTTTATTTAACTTTCAAGTCTTAGAAAACCCCTACTACAATTACTATATCCAGCGCTGTACATAAGCATGGTGGTTAGATAGAAGAAGGCTAACTGCAATGAGTAGCACAGTAGTGATATCCCTCCAAATCTCCAAAGAGTAGTCTACCTTTAAGATATTAAAAACAAAATCAAATTACAGAATTTATTTTTTTCAATGGTCTGTTAAGAATAAAGGATATTTCCAGGGACAAAAATAGGCGACTTGAATGGATCCTGGAAATAATCCAAGTTAAATTTGGAAATGGTGTAGAATATTCCTATAAACTATTCCCTGGTCTCGTTAGTTATCTCTCTTCACTTTGAGAAAATCATGGATTCAGTGAATGTTTCCCACTTTAAGATCATAATCCTATTATAAGCTCTAAAGACTTAATAGCACTGAGTAATTACACTGTTAACCTTTTGAAGTTTGCTAGAGTTCCAATCCACATTCCTGCTGATAAAGGTCTATAGGTTGTGCTTTCCAGTTCTGATTCCCTATTGTGGGCCGGCTACTGAAGACCTGGACATTTAACCTTTTCATGACCAATCATAACTATAGTTTAGAGTAGCATTTTTTGGGGGGGATTTTTAGACATATTTATGCATTTTCTATATCATTAATTAACAATGCTTAGTTAGCATATGCTGCAACTTTATGTTATAGTTGTAGGTTTTTGTTTGACATTTTTAGGCTTTTAGAAATGTAAGCAGACATTGGTAGCTGGATTCAGCATAGGAACTATAGGGAAAAGTTTGCCGCTCTGTACAGTTGCAGGATATAAAACAGACCCACACACTGCCTTCCGTAGGACATTCTACGGTTATTTTTACTAAAATATTAATATGACACAAAGAGTGGAGCTGACATAAAAGCACAGTATGTCATGGTTCAGGTATGCCTATCGTAGCACAATGTCTAAATAAGGATGTGCTTATCACATATTGATCTGCCCGTGTATGGACACTGACAGCTTGTAAAAGATTTATGGTATTCCAGCAAATGTTATCTACTTAAAATGACTAAAATCCAAACAAACTTTGCAAAGAACATAGCAAATACTCCTGCCATTGAACAACACAGTAAAAGAAGAGAAACTGTTGCATAAAGACTGATTGGAAACCAGAACTTTTGGGAACGTCGATATCCTGTGCCTGTTGGGTCAGCGAGAAGAATCAATGGGACTGATTTATTAAAGCTCTTCAAGGGTGGAGAAGATACACTTTCATCAGTGAAGTTGGGTGATCCAACAAACCTGTCATGGATTACTTCAAGGTCATTAGCTATTTGTTAGCAAATGTTTTAAATCCTGGACCAGATCCATTCCAGGTTTGCTAGATCACCCAGCTTCAATGTTGAAAGTGTATCTTCTTCACCCTTGAAGAGCTTTAATAAATCAGGCCCATTGGGTAATGCATGGGACCATAGGATTGAGAGAACATACAACATCTCCTTGTAACAAAACCAAAATATAATTTAACTGTTGATAAATAAATTAAATAAACTACAGACAGTAACATGTAATTTAATTGTCTTACTTTTATTGGGTTTAAAATAAAATTAAAACCCTTTTTTTTAAAGTAACCAACTTTAATGTTAAAACAAACCGAAGGCTTAGCCATTGGTAACCATTTAAAACCAACATTAGAATCAATAAATGGCATTGTCTACCGACTTTTGTGGATGACATTACTTTCAAAATGTTGGCTTGCTTGCCAAATCCAGATGACAGTAAAGTGATAAATAACTGAGAGGCTCACTGATGGATGAGAAGATGAAAATGGCACTGAAGTCAATGACAAGTTAGCAGGTGAACTTTCTCTGCCAAGTAACTTACACCCTACCTACAAATACTAAAAAAAAGACAGCAGAACCAGCCAGTGGGGCACACATAAAAATGGGGAGTCTAGCAGCTTCAGAGAACCTCAGAATCATACACCATGACCTTCTCATGACACTCAAAGAAGTGTTCATTTCTATTTTTTCCATTCATAACATCAATGTTTGTATTGTATTTACTGTAACTTTTGCAGGGAATAACAATCTGATTCTTTAAATCTAATTACCGTGATGTAGGGTAATATATGTTCGCTTTTACATTTTGTGCATCTGTTGCAGTCCTTCTTTAATTGAAATAAATAAGCCTCTGATTTTCCATTATGGTTCTCATTCATCAGGACCATGTTCAATTATCAAAGGGGCGAGAGACAAGATGCGATCCCTGACGCCACGTCTTTCTTGTCCTACCAACATATTCTCCTAATGACACTAATTAGCCAGTGCATGGGGACATTTGTGGGTGTCTCAGGGGAAGGGGGGCAGCTGGAGGTATAACGGAGTGCTGACTGGACAGATCAGAGAGGAGGGGGGATCTGAAAAAAATGGATATCAAATGGGAATGTATGAAAGGAGAATATGAGAAAGGTAAATATAGGAAGTAACTGAAAGACAGAAATGGGAACAAAGAAGCAGAACAGAAAGTGAGAGGAGAGATGAGAGAAGAGTGAGAAAGGTCAGAAGAATGGAATACAGTGGGAGTGCTGGGCTTAACCCCTAGTAGTCTTGGGACGTCTCCAGTAAATCAAATATAAAGAAATATAAGAGCCCAACATAGAATGAAAATATATATGTTGTGCATTTTATTTCTGTGTTGTATTTATCCCTTTGTAATTCCCTAATTTAGTTATTTATCTTTTATGTTATTGTATTGTTTTCTTGATTTTTCAAATAAAGAATTTTAAGTTAATTAAATATCCAACCTTATGAAAGCCTTTATTCATGATGATGATAGTTAAAGAGAAGAATTGTACTTTTCTACAGTTTTACAGTTTTTTATTTTGTTTATATTTTGAACAGGCTTGGAGTGTCCCCCTGGATTTTTTATTACCCCAACATGGCATGTTTTTTTTTTTTTACCAATACCAATATGGCATTTGGGAGACAGGGTCAAGCTCTACTAAACTCTACCAAGCACAAGATACTTGGTGGAGTTTAGTAGAGTTTGACCCTGTCTCCCGAATGCCATATTCTTTTTGGTAAAAAAAAACCATTGCCATGTTGGGGTAATAAAAATTCCAGGGGAACACTCAAAGCTCCCTCATGCATGCAGAAGAGTCTGGCATTTAGGTGCCCTAAGAGTGTCAATCCCATTCATCTGTCCAATGCCAACCCATTAATCCTATATCCCCCGTGCATACCTTTTTATTTATACTGCAAGCACAATGCCCTTCAAGAAGTATTTTTTTAATTTAAATACATGTAATTCTTTAACCCTCTTTATACTCCCTATTATTACACCAGCCGCTAAATATTTGCATTTACCTTACTGTCAGAGACAAGAATCTGATAAACTGTCCGATGCTTAGATGTACCTGTATCTGAAGTGCGCTACAAATGTATGATCCAATATTTTATGAACTACATTAATAAAATTGTTCATTAAAAAAAACAGTCATATGTAGACCTATAGACTTCACACATTGCGAGGTAGCAGAAAAATAATACATTACCCTTTAAAAAATACCACAAAACAATGCAACTGAGTATATGAAAATGGGAACAAAATTGTAAATCAATATTTCAACCTTTATACAGACTCTGGCAGATTGATCCAACACACAACAAGTCAATATTATAGACAAAGATTCATACTGGAGCAAAACAGTACTACTATAGCACACACACACAAGTAATATTTTGTAAAAAAAGATTCTTTCTCCTACGCTTGCTTTGTGCTTTTGTTATATTTTCCCTATTTATATGTTTTTTTTTATCTGTCACCTTTGACAGCTCTGATCTAACCATTTCAGCTCTTGTACATGCTAACACCTTGGGCACTTTTTATAAAACAGGGAATCTGACATTCCCTCAAAAATTCCCTGGTAGAAATATTCCAGGTGCACGTGTTTCAATGGCAATAATTAATTCCTTCCAGGGAATGTTAGATTCCCTGTTTTATAATTAGAGCCCCTTATGTAAGAAAGCATTTGTTTTATATTGATTTAGAAAAAATGTAATGTAATTATATATACTAAAGTAACACGTATTGTATTTGTATTTGGGAGAAATGCTTCTGACAACTTGATTTGACAAAAAGTATTCCATATATTGTATCATTTAAACTTATTACTAACAGGGAACAGGTAAGATGCCACAACCTATAACATTGAGAATTATTAACACAAGAAAGGCTTAACGGACATTTAAGGTGCCTTTTATAAATTACCATCTACATATTATTTTTTCAAAAACATAATTTATTAGAGTTTTTTTAAAATTATAAAAATTATAATACATAAAATTGATGAGACCAAATGCATATTATGCATGTTCATTGTAAACTGCTGTTTAATAAAAAAAAATTAATACATTATATTCCATATAAACCAGTCTGTATCACATGCAATTGAATATATATATATATATATATATATATATATATATATATATATATATATATTTATATATTTATAGTTTAGCAGCATTGTGAAGATATATAATTTGAATTCTATAGAGAAAAATTATGCTTTTTTAATGTTTGGTTTAACAAGCATTTTTAGTTGTTTAACAAGTCTTAAACTATGGTGGAAACACACCTATGCCTAGAGGTAACATATTACCACAATACAGGTAACGTGCCATCCATGGTGCAATGTGTTGCGGTGCCAATTTTTGCCGATTGGAATGGCGCCCTTAATTACCTTGTCAGTGCACATCGAACCACATACATTTAACACATCACTACTCACAGGAGGATGTGTTTGAACAAAGGGTTGTGCATGTGGCAAACCGGAGTTAAGAAGTGCAAATTTTATTCTGTGAATGAACCTATTTCATAATGACACCAAAACCATGCTCCTGGTAAAGAGAGAATGGCAAATACAAATACAATTTTAACTTTTTTGTATATATTTGTTAATGCAACCTTCCATGCAACTATATAAATGTTAAAAAAATCAGCCCTCTTCTGCCAGGAAATAAGGAACCCCCACAAACCTGAGCGAGAATTTTGCCTTCCTGGTCAATCAAGGTGGCCAAAGATCTGGAACCCATCCATGACAGAGTAGGGACAGGTTAGATTATTTTAAAAATTTAAATCAGGCAGGTAAGTTTATTTTATTGTCGAAGGGACATTGCTTACCTCTTCTGCAAAAAGGACCTGCATGTGTACAAATTTTTACGTGTTGAACATTCTGATTTAGGGGGCTTCAAGATGTTAAACAAGTGGTTTGAAATGTAAACTTTAGTTTGAATTTCAGTATTTTGAATACAGATAGGTGCATGAGTTCGGCCACATGGACTTCAAACCAAATAAATTATCTAAATAAAAGGAACAATTGTGAAACACTAGTAATAATATTATAAAGTATGCATAAAAACTATAACAACTGTGTACTGAAAACAATAAAAAAAGGTAAAAACTAAAACTTTTATAGTTTGATTATAGACTAATAAATTGTTGAATGGTTTAGAAAATACACCAATGCCCTTAGATTTTAATCTCCGGAAATATGCTGATGAGCTATTGAGTATCAAGCTGGGGAGTTATTGTTGAACAGGAACCCCATTGCTGCTATTCATTGGAAACTTTTATCCAGAACTTTGCTCCTTTATAATACCCTGTCTATGCTGACAGCTCTCCTACTACCTGTCCTTGATGTAGACATTCCTTATATTAAGATCAATTACACTATTGTTCCAACAAACAAAGCCAAGTGTCATAAACAGACGTCTGTATTGAGATCCATGAATTGTAGTATTTCAATAAATTCCTCCTATATAAATATTTTTTTGCTTTACACTTTAAACAGACACATTTTTTAATTCATTTGTTAATAAGTCATTGGTTGTGAGTTTTAGTTTTTCCAAGAGCTTGGTTTTAAATTAATAAAAAATTCCAATTGGAAAAAACAAGGTCAAATACATGTTTATCAGTTTGCATAACATACTGTGATCATGTTTTCACCTGGAGGACCACACAGATGTAGCATACCTTAGATCCACAATACAATACAGTATGTGTGTGTCCTTTAAGACTCTTTTAAACCCGAGCCATAATTCAGAGCAGTTGATAGCGGTTATCAGCAAGGGCTACAGGTAAAGTGTTAGGATCAGCTGGCTCAGCATCCACTAAAAGGGCCATTAATCCCCCTCTTTCAAGCGTTACATCTCGAAGGAGGCTTTTGTTAAATATAGAAGCCATTATGCCTGCATTAGAGACTGCACGGGACCTGGTGTTAATACAGAGCGGGATTCATTTCTATATTATATTGAAGATGATTGTACAGAGAGGATATACTGAACAATAAGAAGGGTTTTATGAATTTAAGTGTATAATAATACTAGAGTGGAAAAGTAAGCAAGCTTTTATCGAGTGATGAAATGGCTGTTTTCTACATAAAAAGAGATCTGGATGAGGTTTTTGACTCAACTTCATGTTTTTTTACATGATTTCAGAAACATATATTACCACACGAAATTAACATTTACTGGTAAGACCTTTATTTTATCATTTCACATTATTTTAGCTCAATACCTGTTTTTTATCATCCCCAAATGGTTCAATCTTTTGATTTCCAGAACAGATACTTAGCCTGGAGCTAGAAGTATTTTAAGATATTGTAGCTTGCAGTGATCTGTACATTTAGTTTAATATAGTAGACTTTAAAATAATACTGGATAGGGAAGAAAGAAATGAGAGCTTGAACCAAACAAGATGGGCAAACCTAGGGGCATAAAAACGGGCACATTGATCCTAAATTCTGGTGTGTTTTTTAATTGAAAAGTTGCTTAGACAATTTAGGCATCCGCTCCATCAGTCTTGAGGGTGAAAGCCAATCCGAAATTTAAATAACTACATACTGAAACATAACAGTTTGAAATAATCGGTAACTGCCCACTATGTGGTCAACATTCAGAGATTCCAATTATTTTACCCAGTTACATCAGTGTTTCTCAACCTTGGTTTTTGTGGAACCTTAGAGTTGCTCTGACGATTGCTAGGGTTTCTTAGATCTATAGTAAATATGTGACTCTCAGGACAGTTTAACAAATGATCCTTTTAGCTATCTGTAAGTGTGATGATGTCCTTCCCGCTGGCCAGCAATGTAAGAAGCATTCTTCTCTTTGACCACCACATTAATGTATTGTGAACTGTGGATATAGTAATTATAGCAGGGGTTCTCTTAGAAATAAAAGTTATTCCAAAAGGTTCCTTCAAGTTAAAAAGATCAATAATTGGAAGTGTTACATCTTCGTATATGGCCTTCTTAAAAATATACAGGTGTGTATTAGTGTTAGGGTGAAGGAATTCCAACTTCACAGTTTTGCAATCACAGAAATCTGTTACATACCACCCTTATGAAGGGGATTACTGCCACCAAGTAAACCACCCGTGAATATCAGTTTACCTACTTCTTTATTCCAGGTGCTCTCCAGCTATAGTGTACACATGTCATTGTATACTACAGGTATTGGTATTGGCATATTCTGCCAGTAGTACAAGCCAGAGATGGATTAAGACAGAATGGGGCCCTAGGCAGGATAGCAAGTTTGACCCCGCCATCCCTTTGATTGACATTCAAAAGAATTGCAATAATCTAAGCCATCTGCCCTTGAAATCTCAGTATGGACACGGCCCTTTGCCATCAGAATCCAATTACCAAGCACATCCTCTCTTGTAAAACATCAGGCAGGTACAGAGATTTGACTATTTCTGCTATCCAGGAGCATAGAGGTTGTAAATGGACATCCATTAGGCATTAGGTGCATGCCTAGATTGTTTTTTGGATGATCTGGCTTTAGCGAGGAAGTGTGGAGTAATTGGCAGAACTGATCAATCCCCATGATCATTCTTATTCAGTAGTCTACAAGCCCTAACAAAGCAGAAAAAGGTATTGACAGTAATGTGGCAGGTTTATTATAATGGGGTACTGTGCACAGGTGGTTGACTTTGGCAAACTCATGTAGTACAGCAATAAAATGCAAACACCTAGTAGCCTTTCTCAAACGTTTAACTGTTTAGAAACCCCTGTTAAAACCAATTTATTAAGGGTCAGTGGGAAAATGCCCCTTTTACAATGGCGGCTTACATTAGTACCTTAATAAACCACCTAGTGGTGATGACCTTAGAAATGGAGCCATCATCAAATGGGTAAAGAATCAGCCACAGATTAAGGAACCCCTAGCAAATTCTCTGTAGTTCCACAGAACCATGGAGAATGGCTGAACTAGTTGGCAATGCTGGTTGCAACTTTAATAACTGGGTATCAGTGTTGTCACCTAATGTAAGTGAATGACATACCAACAGGGTTTCTGGAAGTATCCCTATGTATTTTGCCCATACATAAACCATAAGCACTAAATTATTACATTTAATGCTGTTTTGGATTCCTATTACTACCAGGTAAGTTGCATGTCTTTGTATTTTCTAACCTTGTGTCTTTACAGCCAGTGTTTATTCTACCCACGAAATTGAATTTCTAGTCTTCACATATATCACATTCACAATATCTCCAAAATCCTATTGATGTTCATACATGAAGGTTGCATACCTGAACTTGCCCCATCCACAGTGAGATGTGGATAATATTTCACATCCAATCAATCCCTGCTCTCTTACTTTCAATTCTTCATCCTGGCTCACAAGGATTTAGTTTCTATCTGCATGATCAATCAATACGCTGACAGTTTCCTAACTCTATTGAAGGAAAATTGAAACCGATTGTTAAGAAAAAAAACATATATGTAACTGAGGTTAAAAGCTTAAGAGGACAGTCCCAAAAGACCTCATGGCGGTAACATGTTTAAAGCGTTAAAATGTCAATCTTACCTTGAGTTTAGCATGGCTTAGTGAGAGAACAGAACTTTATCATTTGCAGCAGAATGGGTATTGAAAACCCACAGTGATGTCACTGACATGTACTTTGATAGCTATGTAAATTGCCATTACATTGTCAAGAGTATATATCTTACTACAGGTCAGAACTTTTTTTTTACTTTTGAAGTTATTTATATGCCCAGTGGGTCATACACTAATTTATTCCATCTTGGGATACAAGTTATATAATATTGCTGGGAGGTCTGGTTCACACCTTTCCAGATTTCAAAGGGCCCTCTAGTATGGTCAAAGGTTCACCAAATTAATGGAAAGGGAGTCAAGTCTATGGTATGTGATAAAAAAAATAAAAAGAATGATGGACCCCAAACATAAATGTGTGGATGTATGTCACTTCTTTAGTACTAGAGCTGCTCGAATCAATGAAAGTCTAAAGAAAGAGGCTACTTACACACGCTCAATAATTGTCATTGGAAAGAACCTTTCACGATCCCATCCAACGACAAAAGACAGAACGAGCACTGTACATACATCTGCCCTATGGAGAGGGAGAACGAAGGAGCGGCATCCCGCTGCGCTCTCTCCCCTTCACTTGTGCATGAAAATCATTCGTCGTTCGTGGATCTGCCGGGTTGAATTCATGAACGATGTTGGACAAGCACTGTACACACGCCAGATTTTTATCCAATGCTAGCCCTGAAGTGACTGTTAGACTGATCCATCTTACATGTGTACCTAGCCTTACCATACATATGAGTAAGTAAATGTTTTATCTTCACATACCCCTAAGTGGTGCAAGTAGATCATATCCTAGGACCCATCTACCCCCTCCCCCTATACACACCCAACAGCATGGTAGCATGGCTTTATATTCAGTGGTTACACTGAGCACACCACATCCTGTGAATATGAACTGTAGTCAAGTAATGACTGCTGCATAATTCATTATAACAATATAATAACAGCAAAACACAAGCATCTTCTAAACTGCTAGTTTGATTCAGCCCCAGACACCAAAATACAAATATACAGATGTTGCAAATTGAATCTTTTTTGGCAAACAGAAGGAAAGACAATGTTGCATTTTTCCAACAGAAATATTTGGAAAACTTTCAAAATAAACTTAATTGTATTAAATATAAATATATGTTATAAGGGTTTTAGCTTTGTAAAGGGTAAATACATGCGTTCCCAAGATAGGGACTACATGGGAAAAGCAAGTTTGTAGCTATAAAATGTCCAGTGTTAAGTGAGGACATTAGTCATTTGTAACTTTGCTCTAAAGATGTCCCTAAAGGGAATTTCATCTTATCTTATTGTACACTTTATGCTTTCTAGTCATTATAGCTGAATGTAATTTCAGTGCAGAAGGAGAATCAGTCAAGCATGGCAAATGGAATAGAAAAATATGTAGGTAATACTAAATTCAACAGGAGCAGTTTGGATATATACATGGCACTCTTCAATATCCTTGGCTGCTACGGACATTAGATTACTAAATGGCTAACCCTTTTTATACGTTTTTTTTTTACATTTTTTTTATTGTTTTGTGTTTTGTTTTGTTTTATTTGAATGGAAGGACCTTTTCTGATGGTCTGCACAGGTAAGTAGATTTCCCTGATGAAGCAACAGGAAATGAGATTATATATCTCCATAACTTTACTTAGAACAGGTGTGCCTATTGGAGAATTTTCCATCTCCTATTGCACAGATGACAACTCAGAATCTTGGATTTCCCTTCACCTTCTCTGTAAGTGACAATGGTGACCAACATATAAACCCCATCATCTCTAAACAATACTACTATCTTTAGCTCCATAGAATTATATATCAGTGTTAGTGTTGGTGTTCGAATTTGAGCTGTCCTTATTTTCGACTCGAATATGGCCGTTCAAACTCAGATAGACCCGACCCGAAAAAAACGAGATTCGACACCAAAAATCTCGATAAAAAAGTGTTAAATAATTAAAAAAAAATGTTAAATTAATTTATTGAGTGTTTGTGTTTATTTAACTCATTTTTTTACGGGTTATCCTAAAATGACATGATATCTCTTAAGCTGCGTACACATGTCAAATTTTTCTCGCCCGATCGGCATTGGCCAGATATCGGGCGAAAATCTGGCGTGTGTACAGCCCAGGTCGTTCATCGTCCGTGGATCCGTCCTGGCGGATCCACGGACGATGAACGATGAGCGATCCTAATGCAAGGGAAGGGGGAGAGCGCACAGCAGGGTGCCGCTCCATCGCTCTCCCCCTCCCCTCTCCATAGAGCAGAACGGTGCTGTATGTACAGCACTGGCTCATGCATCTTGCGGTTCTTATCATTGGAAAGGATCGTGAAAGATCCTTTCCAACGACAAGAATTGCACGTGTGTATGCGGCTTTACTCTGTAACACACTTTCCAGCACAGTAATATTAGGATGCATTTGTTACATTTTTCTTTTATCCACTGCGATAAAAATGTAACAAATGTATCATATTACTGTACTGGAAAGTATGTTACAGAGTAAGAGATACTTGTAGGGCATCTTCTCAATGATTGCAGCCAAGGCTCCAATCATTGAGAAGAGTCTGCGATCCCCAGGGCACGACAAGTAATTATCCTGTCGTGCGCCAAGGATTGTAGTGGAACTGCAGAGTTCATCTGCAGTTCAGTTCCCACGGTCACATGACCATGGGAACTTTGCAGTCCCAGCTGTAACTGCAGGCGATCCCCGGGCACTGGAGGTTTAATGGGGACAAGTTATCCCATTCATCACATCTACTGCCCTATGTTCTTGGATAGAGAAACTCTGATTGCTCTTGCAGCCTTTAATAGTCCCAAAAAAATAACCCGAATTCTCCCACCATTGACTTCAATAGTGTTCAAAGTCAGCATTCGATCACCCGAACAATATCTCACTATTCGATCGAATAACTGTTGAATTGAATAGTGAGATATTCGACCAACACTAATCAGTGTCCCATATGCCATTGTGGGTACTCTGTAACTTTTTGTTTTAAAGTGTAGTCTGTATTTGTCATATTTGAGTAGTCTTATGCCCCGTACATAATTCAGACTTCTGCAATCTTTTTTGATCGTTTCCAATGACGGATGACTAAATGAGTGCTGTATACCCAGCGTTTTTCTGTTCTATATAGAGGGGAGGATGAGCAAGTGGTCCCCTGCTGTGCTCATCTCCATTGAAAAGTACAGTGGCCTTTCCCAGTTGTTCATCAATCCTAATAGACTTTTTCTCTCACAACTTTTGAAGCTTAGTAAAATTCCCAATGATAGGACTGCAAAAGACTCTTAAAAGAGCTGGGAAAGAGATAAAAATACCATCAATGCATATCTCATATGACCAGCAGACTTTGGCTTGTCCCAGCTGGTTGGCAATGATATTGAGCTTAGTGGCATGCAAGTGAGGCAATGTTCCTACACATTTATTTACATTCATATCAAAGAATCAATGAAGCTTTTTTCCATAAATTGTTGTTTTTTAAGTTATTTCCCCTAAAACTATGCAGTCAAGGTAGTTATTACTTTTGAACAAAGATAGTTGTCTGAGAAAGAATAAATGGCTTGGTATATAAATTGGCAAAGGAATTTCTTTTAAATATTTAAGTGACGCTGAAGTGTACATAAAGATGGAAACATGATACTCTTAATAAAGCTTTAAAGCTGTTAAAGGTTTACAGTAAAAATCCCTGGTGCCAAAAAACATTGTTAAAGCAAGGATAAGCTGGTCCGAATGGGATATCAAAATTAACTCTTGATGAGTTATTATATGTGATTTCTGGAAAATTTTAACTTGAATGAATAGAACACCGTTCTTGTTATTTCGCAGAAGTTGTGTTCAACTGGTGTTCGACAGGCTGGCATGAGGCTTGGTGGATTCATGGACAATGATTGGAGGAAAAGCAGAGTGAAAGACAAATCAGCCAATCATTGCGCTGCTTCTAAAGGCTTGGGGGGGCCCAGGACAACCAAGTCTCAGAGGTTGGGGTTGAATGATGTTGGCTAGCAGATTAAGGTCTCCTAGCAGTAGAAAATCTCTAAAGTGCTGGCTTTGTTGTATCTTTTAAATTAAATGCTTTTTTGTCTTGTTTTTTTGTCTTGGAATTCTGCATTAAAGATTTCCCAGAAAACCCATTTTTTACAAGACTTTCTAGAATTTCTATCTCCATGCTCATATGGTTTGGCTTTTTCTTAGAAAGCTGGAAAAGAAAAGCGAGACACTTATCTATGGTGAGATTTTCATACTCAATGTAAAGAGCTGCTGGAATTGCTACTTTAGTTATTAACAACACTTGACACTGACCATATTATTACAGGAAAGGCAGACCCTTTATTGAAACAGTCACTTATAGGTGTCAACAAGGACCACTTAGATAATTACAGAAGATATAATATGGATCTGAAATTGAGTTTTGCTTAAAACTCTTGTAATTATTACAGCTGACCTCAGATTTTTCTTTTTTCCTATTTAAACAAAAAAACTTCACTTTTTTTAAAAAATCATATTTTTTTTAGAAAAAAAAAAAAAAATAAAATAAAATCATATTTACCTGGATGTCCTACAAAATGTATCTTCAATTTTTTTTAGTCATAAGGTATTTATATAGTTTAGCACTTAATTAGGGAATGGTAAGTTGTGATAAGTTAAAAGAATATCGCAGTAGCTTAGGTAATGCATATGCAGCACAACTTATTTGCCTGAACATGACTTAGGAGAATGTGCGGGACTGCTCATGTGCATGCCTATTTGCCCAAGCATGGCACCATGCACAGGGGTGTGTATGTCTCTGCATGTACCATGCAGCCACATTGCTGCCATGCAGACCATTGTAATGCCTCTACCTCATTCCTCCATTGATGAACGATCTTCAACTTATCCTGTGCCAAACCTAACCTTGGATTACTCGTTAGGACTTGGATTTGGCATCTGACTTGCTTATTGGATTACCCCTGTTTTTTGATCACAAGGACTTTGATTTCCTAGACCTGACCTCGGTTTGAACCTTTGACTTGAACCTTCTTCTGGTCATCACCTTGCATGACACCTGACCCTGCTTTTGCCTTCTGTCCTGTATCTTGCATGCCAACAAGTTGCTGATCCTTAGCCTGTTTCCTGACCTGTGTCTGCAAAACATTCTAGCAGTAAGTTATTGGCTACCTGTGACTACGCTGTTTCATCAGCATCCATGATCCTTTGGTGCATCTGCCTCCATTACCAGATTCACCCAATCAAGAGAGGCAAGAGAGGCTACCTCCATCTTTCTGGGCATCCACCAAGTTCAAGGTAGCAATGAATACAAATCACAATCAGCTGCTGGGACATGGAATCTATGGCCCCTGAGCTCATCCCAGATACTTACTGGCTTGGATCACACCGTTGGCTTTTCGAGGTGGTGGCAGGTTAGAACACCCATTGGATGCCTGAGTTTGAGTACCGGTATTCCTTTCATTGGATAAAAATTCTGCTGCCTGTGCCCACATTACATTTTACTTCCTGTCTGTCCAAAAGCCTGTAATAGAAGGACAAGAAAGAGGGAATCTCCTTAATTTTTGTCCCAATGGCAAGTAAGGAAAAATCTCCCCAATAAGAATAAAAATCTCAGAGATCAATGATTTCCCCACTTTGCCCCAAACTAAAACAAAAATCACATTTGCTGGAAATTGGTTTGAGGATTGCCTATACATGAACTGGACAAGTAGCCACAGATTCTATACTTCCTCATGCGGTATTGATTGGTCAGTACCCCACTACAGACCATGATGACTTTGCCAAAGATATTGTACAGGTTCAGACACAATTTCACAACTGACCCAAACATTTCAAAGTGATATTTGTTAAAAAAGAAGAATGTATGGAAATGATGTAGAAACAAGAAAGTGAACCAGCTGTCAATAAGTTACAAAATCCAGGTTTTTACTTTTACCATATGGGGAGTGTTGTCCATGATAATTATTTGGAACTCAGATATTATTTATTACAGTCCTTTTCCAAAGCAATTTCCGCCATACAACAAAAGAATATCAATGTGCAGATACTTACCTGTCTATCATCTGATAGTGAAGGTCATGAACTTCCTGCTGAATGACCCAGGCAACCAGATTAGAAGTTTCCACACTCAAAAATATATCAAGACAAAGACCGCAGAGGTTATGTAAAATAAATGGGAGGATTTGGAAGAATTTATTTAAGCAGATAAGTAAATACTGCAGTTCTATACTGCTTCCAAGTCTTTTTTTTTAAGCAGACATTCTCTTCTTTAGAAGGAAAAAAAATGCAAGTAAGATATAAAAATATCTCTAAATACCAATATATCAGAAACATATGCTAGGCGTCAGTATGATAACACAACAAAGGTCAAAATATTAAGGTCATCTTTAAAAAGGAAAAAGAAAACTCTCCCCTTTATCCCATTGTTCCTATATTTTATAAAAAAAAATAAACACAGAATATGGTGGCTCTTTTTTTCTTTTTTAAAAGAGCATTTTTCTGACTTTTATTTGTACTTCAATTCACAGAAAACAACATGCTTTTAACTACATTATTTTTTCTTGGGTCATATTCCTATAGGTACCCCTGACCCCCCTCCACGCCTAGCAATTCTGGTGATGAGTCTATGTTTAGCAGCTTTGTAATAAACTCCCTATAGTTTATACTTTAACTTTAATTTACAGAATAACCCTATGCTTTAAAACAAGAAGAAAGAAATGCACTTAAGGCATGTTCACATTGTTCCTCATTACCACCCCCCTCTATACAAACAGCAAGTGATGTAACATTACCATGTTCATGGGCTGTGCTATGAACTTGAAAAGATGTATTTTTGAAGAATACAGCATCGGCAATTGTTGTTCTGATATACTGCCACTTTGTAAGGAATGTCTGGGTGCAATTATGCCTTGTGGCAATGGGAACATCCAAGACCAACTGTGCCCGAGAGTTGAGTATACAAACATATTCTATACTATTTTTTTTTACAGACTTATAGAGTCACTTTCTCAAGACGTTGTGAAAATTAACATTGACTTGGTTCAGTAATTGTTTAGTTTTCCAATTGTTTATACTAGCACAGACATAAGTCCAGGTGAGAACTTTGACTTATCCCTCCCCTGGAAGGCACCACCTGAGAAACATTTATTACCTTTCCTCATGAGACACAAACCTCTCACTAAATCATTCCATAATATCCCAACTTAGGTTTCTGAGGTTTGGAACTCATTAACACTCTGCAATCTTTTATAGAGTTATTGTTAAACCCTCAAATGATTTGGAAAAATTCCAAGTATGAGTTGGTATGTTTGCTAAATTCCCTAGTGATGCATACCCACAGGTTAAAGCTGAACTCCAGGCCACCAGCTATTTACACTGTTGAAATACCATTGAAGAAGATTGTATATGTGTCTCCCGTGTGGTGTCTTCTTATTTGAGATGTCTCCAAGATATTATTTCCAACTGCTGTAGGAGTAGCAATTGAAATCATACGTTCTGAATAAACATTGTCTTTTATGGTTGGGTTAATATTATTATCATTAATGTATATAGCATTTACATTACTCAGTCCATAATCCATAACCATGTCACTTACTGACAAAGGAGCTCATAGTCCTATTAATAACTTGTAGTCATAGTCATCTACCTAACACAGTTTAATGTAATTATTTTTTTTAGGGGGAATTCAATAAACATTCCAGTATGGAAATTAAATGAGATGTCAGAGGAAATCTGTGAAGATAGTGTTCTGGTAGATGAACGTTTCTCAACCAGGCTTCCTCCAGAGGTTGTTAGGGGTTCCTTAAGCAGTGAGCAGTTTCTTCTTCTAAGGTCACTTTAATTGGCACATTTTGGCCATCTGTAATGGTGACATTCTTACCACTGGCCAGCATTGTAAGAGGCATTCTTCCTATTGACCCCCAATGCACTGTGTGCTGTGGACATAGTAATTATAGTTGGGGTTCTCCAAGACCTAAAAGTTATTTCAACTGGTTCACCCGTTTTGAAAAAGTTATTTCAACTGGTTCACCCTTTTTGAAAAAGTTTGAGAAACATTGTGGTAGAAAGTGAAACCTGGATCCCTAGTGCTCCAAGGCAAACATGGTAGCTACTGAGCAACCATAGTTAAAACCAGAGATGCTAGGGCAGAGGTCAGCAAACTTTTTTGGCCAGTAGGCTATTTCAGGGGTAGGCAGGAGCACACTAGGCCGTACTCTCTCTCTAGCCCTGCCCTAATGGCTCCACCCTCACCAGGAACGCCCCCGGAAGGGAAATCCCTCTGCTCCGTATGCATTGCCATATATGTTCCCTATTTACCCTGGCGGAAGTGTTAACGCCGGCCGCGGTAAATAGGGAAGGAAGCCACAACACGGACGCTAAAGAGCTGCATGCGACTCCGGCTCCGGTAGTTTGTTCCGGCTCCGCTGCGGGTTGCCGGCCAGGATTGGCAAAATCAGCCAGGGGGTGTTAGTCCGGAACAAACTACTGGCTAGGCCGTATCTGGCCTAAAGGCAATCTACCATTCTAAACCCCTAGGGGATTAGAATGGTAGACAATAAATGAGAGAAGGAGTGCAGAAATAAAGAGGACCAATCACTGGGACAAGATGTAAGCCAACAATTTCTGTAATCATTGTAAAGAATGGTAATTTCTTGGGTGTAAAGCTGATGTTTTGGTGTCAGTAGATGTAATCACACACCTAAACAAGCATGCAGATAACAAAATCACTAAACTGAAACTCATTTGGGCTCAGCAATTTAGAATGTAGTAAAAGGAAAGGATCCGAACACCAACCAAGTAAGCTGGATATTATAGAATCAGGTCACCAATGGAAACTTCTGTTATCTCTTGGTGAAAGGTCCACTTTAGGAATGTTATATCTACATATGTTGACATGGAATATGACGACAAAAAAAGGGAGCTGTGGGATGAGTTTATTTATCTAAAAAAGGGGTGTCCAACTCCAGTGCTTGAGGTCCAGGATATATACAAACTTTTAGCATTTTTCTAACAGACAGTAGTAAAATTTAGTAAGACAAGTTAACAGTCAGAAATGACTCCTGACCTCTATGTGGCCCTCAAGAGCTGGAGCAGGACATCTCTAGCCTACAGCTATTCTTTGCTGTCAAGTCAAAAAGTCAGGTTACCAGTTTATCAGTACAGTCTGGCAGGGTTGTGTGTAAACCTCAGTGCTGGATAGACAGAAATAAAAATCCTTCGGTAGATAAAACAACTCCTATGTATATATTTCATTTGTATTTAGCTTGCCTGCAATTCATCTTTTTTTTTTTTTTAAAGCGTCTTATTTCCTGCCCCCTGTTTAGTTTGGGGCTGTAAAAAAAGCTGTAGACAGGATATATAACATTGCAGATTTGTCTGAAGGCTCTTTTAAAGATGATGGAAATTTCCTTGTCCTATAAGTACATTTTATGGTGGTTTAAATTATTTGGTGAAATTTTCCAGGCCTATTAATGACAATTGTTTTCATTGGACTCTCTGGGACCGAAAAAGAAAATACCATGAATAGCTAGGATTAGCTCTGAATACACAGACATGAGTGAGCCGTAAAAAGTATGCACAAATATTGATAGCAGTGACAATTATGTCGTCATTTCAGTTACAGTTTGGAGAAGAAGTTTTCTTTTCTTTTTGGCAATGATGAGCCAAACTAATGTGTGGGTTAGTTAGGACAATCCATCAAAAAAATGTTTTTAAAGGTAAAGTAATTAGTCCCTTGGTGTGTTTCAGAGCCCAGATATCTCTAGTTTAAAAAAGAATACTATGGGAAACTAAGTATGCTATAAGTCCAGCATGAACCCCCTAGAAGCACATACTCACCATTCTTTTACTCATCCAACAGGTTTATCCACTGAAATGCAAAAGAACCCAGACAGAGGTAACACAAGGACCATCTTCATGCCTTCATGTGACAACTCAAGGTCAATCATCCATCCCTGGAAATAATAATTCAATCATATTTTCCTCTATATAGGAAAAGCACGGGTTTACTTGAAGGTCATAATTTGAATATATTAATGTCCATTTTGCCATGTTTGTTTTCTGAGGCTGCAGTTATTTTCCTAAGGATTGCAGCTAGCCCACTGTACCCTGCCTCATCTGTATTACCTAAAACTCTTACTACACCTTGGACCAGATGAAATCTGAAATCCAGGTGTAAATAAATAATTTAAATATAGTCCTTAATATCCACAAGTGATATAAATACTCTATGCCAGCCCCGATATTGCTTATTATATTGGGTAGTAACATCACCAGTGTGCTGCACATTGTCTATGCAGAGAACAAAGCTTTGGTGGGACCTAACAGGTCCATACACAACAGGCTGCTGCAGAGAACTAATGGGATGGAGTGGACACAAGATCAAGTAACCTACACAATTAGGGAGCTGCAAAAACAGGTCTTCGGTAAAAGAACGTCCGGTATAAACATCAAGAACGGGAGTTGTTTCATCTTGTGCTATTGTACAGATCAGGAAGATATCTGCAACCAATATGTAGGTAGTGGACCCGCTGAATACCTCCTATTTTTTACTTTCTGCAAAGTCTACGTTGGTATCACCACAATGTGATATATTGGTTTGTAAAGCCATTTGGTGCATGCAAAGTAGAATTATATCCTTTGAGGCTAGTGAAAATATTTTAATGAAGCTTGTTCTTTAAGCATTATAAAAATGAATACCTGGCAAACATTTTTTGATCTAACCAAGCTAATGCTTCTTCCAAATGATGGACATGCCTGATAACCTCATGTCAATATCTGATCATTGCTGATATTCCATGATTGAGGCCACTTTTCTATCAATTGCACCTAATAACTAAATTTGTACAGCTTTCTATTGATCCTATGTACTCTGAAATCAATAGCTGAGTCCTCTAATTCAAGTAATTTGCTACTCTTGTAATGTGCCTTATGTTAGTATAGTCTTGGTCTATGTTAGTGACCTTCAGTGGTGTCCTCTTATCACCCAAAGAGAGGATAAATTGCTCTTGAAAGAAGATTTGATCTAACAGCAAATCCTGGCAATCTTTTTTTAGGCAACAAGCAGCTGTTTTAATATAGCATTGTCCACTGTCCATTGTCCACCATCAGGAAACCTGTCCTCCATCACTGACGTGTATAATAAAAGGTGATCAGCAGTAAAGGACGAGGGCAATCAAAAGTGAGAAACGCCACTCTTTATTATAAACAAGGCCATATTATACACACAACCACATTTATTATATTTAATTGCAGTCTAATCTAAAACAATGTTATTAGAAATTGTACGTAAAGCAAGCAGTGACAGAACTCATTTATGCCATGACAGGTTCACTTTAAGTAATTGCTTTAATTCAGAAAGCCCCCAAAAAAATATATTTATGATATTGTCGATAAAAAACAAATCTGCTGACACAGTCTTGTGAATCACTCTCAGACTGAATTGTGGGAACATTTGCTAATCCCTCCACCATGTCTTTTATACACAGAGAGCTTTTGCGTGTGAGTAATCATTATGTATCATGCAAGGAAACCTGATCTGGAAAATAAGATTTTCAAATTGTGGTTTCTGAAACGTTGACATCTTGGTAATGAATTATTTCTATTGAGCTAATTATTTTAATGCTCTGTTTATATTTCTGAGCCTTTAAAATTGAAAAAGCAGGGCATGTTAGACCCTGTCCTATAACTATGTGTACAATTATATCCAGCCTTTAAATCTTTGGGGCCTGGCTTCAGATCCCAGCAGTATATACACTGTATGCTCTCCATCTTTCTTTGCTCCCTAGGTGCTCCAATTTTCTCCCAAAATACAAATACCGACAGGTACGTTTGGTGATTTCCCATTAATTCTGTCGCACATGTGTGTCTGTGATTCAGGTGTGTTTGGGATATTCAATTGAAAGTTCCTTTCGGGTAAAGTGACTGAAGTCAAGTACCATGAGCAACTTGCTGGCAAGAAGAAGAAGCTATTCCTGATGAAACATGAAAATTGCTTTTTATTAACTGTCCCAATAAAAGGAGGCATGTGTGTTGCTTTCATAGCACATTATATTCCACTGTATATTATTCAGGTGACGGTCATTTGTACTAACATGCATGCAATAGAAGTTCCTTACCACGTGTACTTATATAATATCATAGGCGGGGGCATCTGAAGGTAGGGTGGACAGAAGGAAGGGGATGGTGCTTAGAGTTTGACATTAAATTCTAAATCCTGTTGAAAAAGTCTGGGAAGACTGATTGGAGACCGAAAAGAAGAGAAAATGTGTGGCACCACTGCCCATCATGTGAAACAGTTTGTTGCCCTCATTCATCCAGCACTTTTTTTAAATTTTTCAGGACCTTTAGGTGTTATGCTCAAGGCACTTTATGGCCTCCTTTATGGAACTTTGTGATGACCAACTTTATGCACCCTTTAACTTCTTTGAACATTCCTATAGCGCCATTTGAGTTATCGTTGACACAACGTCATGTCATATCTAATTTGTATGCAGAACTTCTATGACCTGGTCTCAATTTGGTGTTTTCCTTTTTGATGCTTTTTCCATCAACTACTTAAATTTTGCAGGTGGTATCCCATCTGTTTTTTGTGCCATTATACTAAAATCTAAAATATTTGGAGAGCTGGGATTATTAAATTTTAGACATTACATTAATGTCTAAAATTATGTTGGTTGAGCTAGGAGGTAGAATAAAGAATGTCAACAATAAAAAATGTGCACCTATTTTTGCAGTATAATTACAGGTTTTGGCTTGTTTTGTTTTAACCTAAAAATGCTTATTTCAAAATGGTTCAGGCTATTTGTTCGTATCTAAAATAAAAGGATAAAGTTGATTACTATAACTTTTTTTTCGAAAGTTTGGAAGGGTGCATATGAAAAAGTAATTGGCAGAAGCACACAGAAGTAAGGTCTTATAAATATTAATTCATTTAATATACTCATTTATTAAACTTATCTTAATGAGGATCGAGAGGGTGGAGAACCAGACAGGCACAGGTACTTGGAGTACAGCACAAATTTTAAAGGCTATAAACTGAGAGTGGAAAACCTCAGGTGGTGTATGTTCCTTGTGTTAAGCTACGTACACACGTCCAATGGTTCTCGCCCGATAATCGGCTCAGGCCTGATATTAGACGAGAATCTGGCGTGTATACAGAGCCCGCTGTCCATCGTCCGAAGGACCGCCCTGGCGGATCCACTTAATAAGTTCTCTTTAGTTTCTACATGCTCTAGTTTTGTCCTCAGCCTCCTTTTTGCTCCAAACTATTGACATTCTGCCTCTTTCCTGTTGCTTGATGGCAGATGTCATTATTCACTGTTTTTTTACCATGTCCTTCAATTAGTGGCCCCAAGACATCATTATATAAGCACCACTCTGAGAGAGAAGGTGCCCACTCCCTCAAAGCCCCTAGATCCTAGATTAGAAAGAAGTTGAGTGACACCATTTGACCTGGTAGGAGACTTTGGGTAACGTATGTCTTTGTATGTTTTTTTTAGTGGATGATGAAAGCGATGGCAAAGGGGGATCCGGAGGCATTAAAAAGGAAGGAAGAGGAACTAAATCTCCACAATGGTAACAGAAACAACATACAAAGTGAAACAAAGGTTCTTACCTATCCCGAATGTGTCTAAAACATTGAAAATATTTTGCCTGGAGTTGAGCTTTAACATGTAGCCAAAACCTAAATATATATAATGAGTCTTTATGAACATTTCTGGGGTTCATTACAGAAATAATTACTGTATTGATCAAGTTACACAGCAATTTACAACTACATTTTCTAGTGACTGTAGGAAATATGTTACAACTTATCCTACAACGGAATTGTTGAAGAAACACATAGGCATGTGCCAAGTTGGACGTCCAAAATTGCTGTATTATTTTTGGAGCAGAAGAAAACTAGAATACTGCGTAATAAAAATATATTAAATACTTAGAAGCTGCTGCCAACTCCAAGAACAATTAACCTGCTTTACCAAATGTAAGTCAGAAAGACAAAAAATGACCCCCTACATGGAATGTTTCTTTTTTAACTTCTTCATATTGACACAAAAAAAGACGTACAGTGCTAAGATTACAAGAAGGGAATTTAGAAATTCTCTGATTAATGTCATCAGGAAGATTTAGGAAAATGATATACTACCATGTATGTTTTGGAGATTCGGGCTACACCCAAAAGAATATTATGAATGGAGGTATTTCAGTTGTTTCAATATTATTCTGAGAACTGTTGACCCTAAGCATCTTTATTTATTTAAAAAATGGAACACTGATTCTCCAAAAGAATGGGATTGGAGCAAACAGAAAAGGAGATAAAAGACTGTGAGAGATCCGTATGAATGTAGTGGAATTGCAACAAAAGGTATTGGGTCGGCGAGAGATTAAGTGCTTCTGTTATAAATATACATATCCAGGTGGTGGCAAGAAATCATCTAGGATCAAGCAATGTGATGAATTCCACATGTGGAGAATAATTCATTGTTTGTGGTTGGAGGTCATACTTGTTGATGGTCAATGCCTGTTCAGGATGAACATACACTAGATGGTTCAATATCAGTAGGAGATGGTCTTAATGGGTTTTCGATAATCAGAAATCAGCTTAGGAAGAAGTTGCTTCAAGACGATAATATCAAATATATAAGGTATTAATTTTTTATCACTAAACAAAAAAACACTTTATCAGCTAATAAGTAAATGGTACATTGAATGGACACAAAGTGCACATACATCAGTTTTCCTTTCCAAACAACTTTGGGCTGTATATGGGCTTCATACAGATAAGTTCCATGAGATCTTTCAAACTGTTGAAATGCTATTCTTCCCAATCTGAAAAGCAAAGATCCATCATACCACTTTAGGGTAGTATTGGAGCTTTAGCTAAGCCCCACAATTCTTTTCCCCCCACACACATTGGCAAACACTAAAGTACCTCTACCCCCTTAAACTTATTGACCCCAGGGACATCGTCAGAAGTTCGTGAGCAGGAAGACTAATTCAACTGCGTCACTAGTTTAGAAAGAATGTATTTGTTAAATCAGTCTATTATTTTCATTGTATTCAATATCCCCTTTCATGGAACGCCCTGATCCAATGAACTGCTGTGATGATTTGTTTTGTCCGTGTGATTGTTTTGGCCTTTGTTCAGTTTTCTTGTTTTAGTTTGTTTCAGACGGAATGTTCACTTGTGAATACACGCACATTACTTTATCCCTATTGATGCTTTCAGATAATCGTTAAAAAAAAGAGCAGATCAGCAAGACTTCTAAGTGGTAAGAAAATACCGAAGAATCTAAAGCTGTTTGTATAGCAAATTGTGTAAAACAAACAACAAATATTAATTAATTGTCATTTGAATTCATCACAATATCTGAAATACTTGTCTGTTTCTTCGAAGGAAAACACTTCCTAGTATATTTCAATAGAATTACTGCAAAGAAGAAATGTCAAACAAAATTGAAAAATTTCCCCTTAATACTCAGCCATCCAGAGCAGTGTACAATTACTGTCAAAGATGAATTTCACGGGAAATGTCAGTTGTAGACTTTTCCTTGTAGTATAAAATGTTATGTCAAAATTAGGGCATCAAAAGCCCTGTGATTATGTACAAACACAAGTTTGATGTATGTTTGCCAAAGAAACACATTGACTATGCCCTGTGATTCCAAATTGTCTGATGATGACATGTTTTATGAGATGGATGTTTGACTGCTGGAAATTATTTTTCTTTCTCATTTGTTGAGGGACATGGGAATTCTTGAACATTTGGGTATAATGCTGCCAACGGGACTGGACAGTGACAAATTAACGAAAGGCCAGCACTGGGTACTATGTTCCATGAGCAGGACACTTTATTTTTTGGTAGTATCCTAGAAGAATGGAGATCTTTACTCCACCTCTCCTGATTCAAGGCTCATCTTGTAACTGAAACTTTCCCCCATCCTGTTCTCTCATTGAGCTCTGTTCTCTAAGTTTAACCAGGTAAGCATTTTTTGCCAATTCTAATGTCAGCTTTGGGCTTTGGGATTTTCTATGAATTTCTTTGAGCTTATTGTTGGGTCTTTTAGCTTGTGTTGTGGTGCTGCTGACTGAATTGAATTTTTGGACATCCCAAATCTTAATAATCTAATAGGCCCTAAAACAAAACAGGGTTTTTGTACTCCACAAAAATTATCTTTCAGTCCACCAAGGCTCATCTGTTGCTGGAGACTGACATATAGTGGTCATGGTAGGGTTACAACTAGTGTTGGTGTTCGAATTCGGGTTGTCCTTATATTCCACCTGAATATGGCTGTTCAAATTTGGATAAACCCGAAAAACATGGGATTCGACGGAGCAAATTCGTGTGTAAAAAAAGTGTTAAAAAAAAATGTAATTTATTGAATGTGTGTGATTTGTGTAACTAGTTTTGATTTTTGTACAGGTTATCCCTTAATGACAGGATGATTCCCACGGCAGCACAACCGTGGGAATCCTCCTGTCAGTGTGGGATTCCCAGACACTAGAGGTTAAATGAGGACAAGTTCCCCCATTCAAAACCTCTAGTGCTCTCTGATTGGCTGAGGAAAGCTTTCCTCAGCCAATCAAGGAACACTATCCTTATATCTGGATAGAGTTTCTTTATCCAGAAACACAGGACTCCTGTGTTCTTGGATATAGAAACTCTATCCAAGAACACATGCAACTAGTAAACGGCTGCAAGAGCAATTGATTGTCCCAAAAAATAACCTGAATTGTCCCACTATGGACTTTAATAGTGTTCGAATTCGACATTCGATCAGCCAAACAATATCCCTCTATTCGATCGAATAGCTGTCGAATCGAATAGTGAGATATTCGACCAACACTAGTTACAACTCTATCACTTTTTTCTTGTCCACCAGTAACTAATTCCGGTGTAAGTGGTAGTATAATTTAAATGTTCAGAATTCCTGTGGATTCCGACTGTGGAGGTTTGCTACAGTATGAGACAGGGTGTTAGCATCATTTATACAAAAACAGGTCTAGCAACCATGCTCAGTATACTTTTCTGTCCCTAGCTGGTAGTGCTATGTTCAGTGCATGTATAAGAATATTTTTACATCACAATTGCCACAAAAAATTGCCTCAAAATACTTGCACTCTAGCACTTTCCCAAAAATACTATTTCCTAAAAATTTTTTCCTAAAGTTACTTTTTGTACTGAAACTACTTTTAATATTATTATTACTACACAACATTTATATAGCGCCATCATATTAAGCAGCGCTGACTTTTCCCCTAATCACTTTGCAGTGAGCACTGTCTGCCATTTTTTGGAAAGAAAATCCAACTTCCCCATAGTTTTGCACTGTAAAAAAAATAGTGCCTTTTAGCTGTTTTCTATATTTATAGGGCGCTGTATGGACATCATTCCTTATTCGGTGGCAGTTCTCAAGAGAAGGTAGAGACCGGCTTGGCAATGCAGCACCTCGCCATTGAATGATCCCTAAACAGGCACTTCTGCCAAAGATCTTAAATTTTAAGATCCGATCCAAAGTCAAAGTAGCTCAGATTTGGATTGGAATTACCTAGTCAAATTACTTGACCACCATTAATCAAGGTCCATAGATAAAAGAGGGTACTTGTCCAGCATGGATGGGAGCATTAGTATGTTGTAGATCCTAATGCCCAATAATAGGAAATATATTGTGTTGTGTACTTATAAATATGTGTACAAAATGCTAAATAAGTGTGCTAGTAGCAGGTGTACCCAATGAATATGAATTGTGAAAATTGAAGTTTTTGCTCTAAAGCCCAGGGAATCATATACCAATAACTGGAAGCGCAAAGAAAATCTTTCATCAAAACACAGAATTTCTGCTTAGTACCTGAAGCCATTTTCATATGTAACACTCTGGGGATCCAAAGTTCTCTGATGGTGACTGCGAACTGTACACTTTCTGCATTAATTAATCTTAACGAAGAACGTTTCGTGAGAAAGTGGTGGACTGATCCCCTGAGGTGTTTCAAACCACCTACAATGCAAACCTACTGCATTTTCCGAGCTGTTAAAGGTAATTATTCGATTGCAGACTAAAGGTTATAGAAGACAGAGGGAGAAGAGATTGTGTAACTTAACCTCCTTAAAGAAACAGGAACTGGGGGGGTGAAATCGGATCCCCCCAGCGCTCGCCTCTGCAATTTCCACTGTTATGAGATACCGATTTGTAGCCGCTTTGCCAAAGACCTGCAAGTCAAATGGGAAATTTAAACACAAAGGTGTCACAAAGGGAACTTCATTGCTTCCTGCCGGCTGTTAATGTGCATTGTTCCAAGGCTGTCTGCAGATGTTTATAAAGCAAATTAAATTAACGTTGGATGAATCTGTGCGCAGGTTTTTTTTTTAACTAATTCAGGAGTTTTAACATCTGGCTATTTTCACTTACTCTGTTTTTTATATATTTGTTCAACAGGTGAACTGAAGCTATTTATCTTATTTCCTGTTTGTATAATATGATATATCATACTCACGGCACAGGATCTTTCAAATTAGCCTTGGTGCCAGATGAGCTTACAGTCTAATCCTCCAACCACAGTCACGTAAACATGAAAAATTAATAAAGAAAGAAAGAATGTGCTGAAATGTTTTATGTTCTTTATTCTTACTCCATTACAGAGTTTTCAGAAGCTCCTGCACAGGACTGCCTCTTGTCAGCTATTCTATATCTTCTGTATATTGCAGCCCAAATGACCTTCATATTCATCTTCATATCCTCCTATTCCTCCTGGAGACCTTGAATGAAGTGTTGAGTAATATCTTTTCACAAAATGTGAAAAGTGAAAATACATTCACATTTTCATTAAGTCCTGGGTTACTGGAGCACAATGCTATTGGAGCATAGTTGTGTATGAGACATAAAGGATCATTGGAGCACAGTGTCACTAGAGTACATGTTTTATAGATCAAAAAAGGTCACTGTACATTGGATCCTTGGTATATGGGTTCACTAGTGCATACAGGGTCAATGGAATGGGATCGATGGGTCTCAAAGGGTTACTGAAGAATGGGGTCACTGGAGCACACAGGGTCACTGGAGAATGGGCTATCTGGTGCATTGGAGTAGAAATAGTGGCTGGAGAGTAGGATCAGTGGTGTATAAGGGATTACTGTGTCACTGGAGCATGGGGTACATTCTCAGTATACAATGACCCCTGGGAAGAAAAATAAGTGGTCTTTCCCCTGTCCCATTTTTATCCCAATTTTCCCAACCCCCCTGCCAAAAAAAAATGTCACTTACAAGAATAGAATTTTTGAAGCAAAAGCAGCTGCATGAATATCATTGAGTGAAGAAAAAAATTACTAATGATTAACAAATAATCATTATATTCATTAACAAAAAAGGGTAAGGATAAGATTAGATTATACTGTATATATTTAAAAATTCAGGATTTTCTTCAACAAATCTTTAGAACATATGAAAGCCATTGGGTTAGATAATTCTTTTTATTATGCATGGATGTGAGATCAGTATAGTACTTTCTTCAATCTAATCATTAAAAAATATACTTAGGGTAGTACTTGTAAACCTCAATGTCTTGCCATGTTAGGCCAACCAAATCACCTTGATTGATAAAATTCCCTTCCAGCAATATGATCATTCTACCCTGGCAGTCCAAGCAATGCACGTGTATACTAAACACTGAACCCATTAATGGTAATTAGCATACTTCTAAGCCTCTAATCGCTGCATTATGTTTTCTTAGTACACGTGCACAGTCCACAGGAGGTTACAGCTTGTCTAGCTTTGGGTAAATAAACTCCCTTTCGTGCGTAATTACTTCTTTCTCTATGTAACCTTTAGCTGTAAATGAGCCTACAATACACTCTAAAGTATTTTTTGTCTTATCTTAAGAGATTTTAAAGCCCGATTATAGAATTACAATAGATCTGACAATTCTCCTAGGTAGTTTGAGAAAGGACAGCTTACCCTGTTTCAAAAGAATAGAAAGTACTAAGCAAAAATCTGAAGGAAAATACATTGGGCCTGATATAATAAAGCTCTCCAAGATTGGACAGAATACACTTTTATCAGTGAAGTTAGGTCATCCAGCAAACCTGGAATGGACCTGGTAGCAAATAGCAAATGACTTTGAGGAAATCCATTCCAGGTTTGCTGGATCACCTAGCTTAACTGTTGGAAGTGTATCCTGTCCAGCCTTGGAGAGCTTCAATAAATCAGGCCCACGGATCATAGGCTACCTACTTTTGTCTCATCCCTCATTATCATTTCATGGCTAGTATTAGACGGGAATCTGACGTGTGGAGGATCCACGAACGACCCTAATGCAAGTGAAGGGAAAAGAACGCAGCAGGGTGCCACTTGCTCATTCTACAGTGCAGAAAGATGCTATATGTATAGCGCTCATTCATGCATCTTTCACTCTTTTGTCGCTGGAAAGGATCGTGAAAGATCCATTTCAACAACAGAAGTCTACCCTGTGTACGTAACCTTAGTGTGCTGGCTTGATTGCAAAATTGACCTGACTATTCAACATTCCCTTTCGGTTCAGAAACCAATAAAAACCAACGCACTGTATACCAATGATATAGTACATAGTAATTATATCTTAAATTTATCCCATGTGTTAGAATCTAACTCTACTTTCTTTTTTAGTTGTACCAACAGCTATAAATTATAAGGGCTTGTCTGGCATGATACAAGTTCAGCTGACAGTTTAGAGATTGGACAGTCAGATCATAATGAATATAGTGAGCTATAGGTGTATTGTACAAGGTTAATCTGGATAAATGTATTATCCTAGGGTTTAATTCTATGGGGGAAAAAAAGTAGTTCATTGAATTAATTCCATCTAAAAAATATTTTTTTCCAGGCTTGAAGCCTTTCTCCAGGTAGTGATGTAGATACCATGACTTCGGTAAACAGAAAAGTGAAAACATTGAAAGGAAGCATCACTTCACCATATATTTAGGTGGTACAGAGGGGTGGAAGGGTTAGGGGGAGTGTGGAGCTCTAATCAAACACTGTTCTTGCTTGGATTGTACATAGGTTCTCCTAATGTCTCCTTTACTCCTTATTCTCCTTCCCAATCTTTATATGTACCTAAAGCCTTCAAAGTATGCAGTCTCCTCTCTTCTTCTCTGTTTCTAGTAGGTAGGTTCCATTTGTCCGGGGTCTACATCACTGCCAGCATTGGCACATCTACCAATCAAACCTAAAATAGGTACTTTCAATCGACCTGGATGGCAGACTTAGCCAGCAGGGGATCTTGGATGGCAAGTGAGTATATTTTGTTTCACATAATAAAATTTTATAATAATTATAATTTCATATATTTACAAGAAACAAGTAACATGAAAGATGGATGGGAAATTTGTTAATATTTGTCAGTTGATAAGCTCCAATTAAATATTTTTTACTTGCAAAATATTTGTACTGTTTTTGTAACTTTAGTAATTCATTTTTATTTCGAATTTCTTCTCTCATTCCAGTAAATTTGCTCATTATTTATTAATCATTTCTGTTCCACTTGTAGTCTTACACTATAAAAAATAACATTTTATTATTTGCCGTGTTTATGCCAAAAGCTTGCATTTCCAAACCAGACTGATGTTGTTTGTATAAGTATTTACAGTTGGATGAATTGCTGTAAACTTCTCTGCGAATTGTGATATTTAAGACAGACATGGGATAGTAAACCCTATATTGTTATTAGTGATTTTTATTTTCTTACAATATGTCTGTTTAGGCTTTTAAAAAATCTATTGTCCCCATAGGAAATTGTGTATAATTTGCTTGTTCTCATAAATGTCTGTCATTGGTTGTTTGCAGCTTCCATGTAATAAATGCAATTTGATAATTTCCCATAAAGTACAATAAATACAAACTCTGGATGAAAAAAACAAGAAACTTGCCTTACATTAGGACTACTCCACTATGCTTAAAAGACAGAAGAAGGGGATTTCCAAAAAACATGCCGTTAGGTTAATTGGCTTCCCCCCCAAAAAAAATTATAGACTGTTTTAAAGATATATGACTAAAGTAGGCACGTGGCTTTTGACTTCCTATTAAATCATAAATTGACTAATATGCATTAGCTTAGTCAAACAAAACAAGGATATGAAATTAGAAGCTGCTGTTTGTGTGGTCAGCTTTGTCATAAAAATTATTGCAGCTATTCTATTTGCATGTCTATTTTAATGATTCGTTTTAGGAGAGATTGTGGGTTAAACCTAATAAAAAGACTTTTTGTAAAAGTGGGTTCTGGTCTTTAGTGCAGGCTGGATATATGCCTTTGCTAAATAGAGATATTTTATCAGTATTTGGTCCATAAGTACTTTATAATATATGTAAGATTCTCCATTGAAAAGCCAACATCACTTCTTGTACCCAGTAAGCTTGAACAATCCGTCTTTTTAAAAGCTTCTTGGAAACCACATGCACTTTGCACTATATTTATTAGTCTCCTCTTGACTATAGATGGAGTACATTAAAGGGAATGTATAGTGGTTTTTATATTTTTTATTTGCTATGGCTAGAGCTAAAATATAATATAAAATAAATATTTTACTTTTGTAATTAAATAAATATTACTGTAGATATAGAATGCAGATGGAGAACTCATATCTTTTTTTATATATATTCCAAGCTATCCCTAATTGCATTGTTCAGAAAAGGCTTTACAAGATTTTACAAGTATAAACTAAAATCTACACATAAGTAAACTAGTCAGAAAAGTAATCTATCATCCCTCTCTGACTCTATCAGATCTCTTCATATAGGTGGAAATGGAAAGGATATATTAAACCATGCATGGTCAAACGTGTAAAAGACGTGTAAAGGAAACCAAATGGTCAAATGGTCTTTTCTGTGGCTTTGGGGGTATAATAAAAAATGCTTTTCTTCAACAGATCTACTTAACATCTGTTTTTAGGCCGTCTCTTTTTCAACGGTAATGTCATTGCCTATTCTGATTTCTTCTGAAGTCATTACCATACTGGGTGCACACATCGGTGATAAATTACTATGTATCCTCCTAAAAGTTTAGGCTTGGGATGGTGTACCTATATCAAATATGTGTGGCCTGCAGCATCTTTTGAAGATTGGGAACGGTGAAACTGGATACAATTTAATTGTTTCATGATATGTAGTTTAAGTTCAGGAGAGTGCTCCTCTGACCACATGTGCATGTAAGATCCATTCGTCCATCCTTTTATTTTAACTGGTGGAGGAGTACACACCATTCATATCTCATTTTTACCTTCATGTATGAAAGGTCCAGGTGCAACAATCTTTTATTTCACTTTCATCTAGACAGATGGCACACCTTGACATGAGGAAATGTAACATAACACTTCATTTATCTACCATTGGACATTCCTCTATAGTATAGCACATCAGTGTTCCAGTTAATGTTATCCCGAGCATGGCACTCAAACCTGGTACAAGTCTTTATTTTTTGACACACTTTTCTTCCTTACTTCTACCTCCATCTTTTATATTTGTTTTCATCCAGCTCTCTTTTTTTAACTTGTTGTACCTCTCTTGCCCCACTTTTAGCAGTCACCACCCTCTACTTCCATCTTCTGTTATCCATGCTTCCCACCTCCTTTGCTTCTTACTCCATGTTTCCTACCTTCTTATAAAAAATATCTGCTTCCTATCTCCATTTTTTACTCCATGCCTCCTACCTTCTTATATTATCTGCCTTCTATCTCTCTCTCAAAATTCATACCTCCTATTTGCCTGTCTACCTCCCATACCTGCTCCACCTCTTCTCATCATACTCCTGGTCTGCTAATAATGGCAATTGCCAGGGTCTAAAAAAGCAGGTGAATGGCTTTAAAGTAGCCATTGAATTTTTTTTATAGGAACAAGTTGCAGTTACCATGAAAAAACTATGAATCTCATCAATTCTCATCAAATAGGATTACACTCATTCACCGTGCAGTGGGCAACTTACAGAAATAGTCTAGCCACTATGGAGAAAAGCCAAATCTGTTTGAATCTTAAGGTTTACTTTTTTTAATATCAGACATTTCATTATCAATATCAGACATTTCATTAGACATTTCGTTAGTTGTACTCCCTATATACACTTCTGGATATAGAGAAGCGAATTGGTGGTTACACAGATCTGGGCAATGATGAAGGGCAATAACAGGTGAGTATGTGCTGCTGACCTATTGCTTTGTCCTGTATAGCCAAATCAAAGATTCGATTTACAATATATAATTCCTAACACTAGTTTGCACAGAAAATGTACAAAGAGGTACCAATACTACTTATGAAGAGTTTTCTGGTTGGTATTGTCCCAGATCAGTAATGCACATTTTCTAAAAGAAGACTTTTTTTTTACCCCTTTCAAATTCTTTAATGAAAAGGAGAAGAGATTCAGAGATTTAAAGAAAAAAAGCTTTTGCTATGATTTCTAGTAAACTGCTTTGGTCTTTTAAATGTTGGTAAATAAGCTATCGGTTTTCTCATTAATACTAAAGATAAGAAACAATGCGATAGTGTTAGAGTCTAGAGACAATGCAAAATGCCTCTCCGGATGACCCTACCAAACAAGCTATTTTCCCTAAGGACTATGGGAGAGTCATACAAAGTATATTCGAGTTGAATTTGAGGCTCTGCTGTCTCTCCAGCATGACTGTCAGCTCAGCACAATTGTCCTCTTGTGAGAAGAACATGAAAGGCAGGAAGAATGGAGAGGGAGGGAGGCAGGATGTAAGAGATGGCAATACAAGGAGAATAGATAAATATAGACGGGGAAATCTGATAGATGCTTCTTAACACAAATACAAAAGCGATGAGTAAGAGAAAGACCTAATATACTGTAATTACCCAAGTATAGGATCAACCACCTTGCTTAATACATATGTGTATTATTGACATTAAAGTAACCTTTTCCAATGTGTATAGAAACCATTGCCATGAATTATTTATCTCATAAAATCCCCCATTGGAAGTCACTATATTACTTTTTGCATGGTGTAAAGAACGTAAAGCTAGGCTATCAATCACAATAAAAATGCATCTATGCTTTCCGTGATTGTCATGGGATTTATTTAGAAGGGGCCGTCCCCAGAATATTGAATCTATTTATTTACAAATACCATTTTTCAATTTTGCCACATTTACAAAAAATATAAATAAAAATTGGAGGGTAAAATTTAAGTGTTAGGACTACAGAACCACCCACCAGGGCCGACAAGGGGCACTTCTTTACCAGGCCCCAACCAATAGGCTTGACTTTTGCAATGTTGGAACATTTAGAAATGGTAGAGGGTGGCATAGGAAGTTTACCTACTATGGCAGTCTTGTCTTTGAAATAGGGATAATGGAATTGAGGAGAGCAGCCTAGAGTAATATTGTTCCTCCATAGATTTAGCATAGTGAATGGCCATTGTCAACTTTGGTTAGGAAGTGTGTTATTGGCAAAATGAGCAGGTTAAACTGAAGAAATACCAAAAAAGAAAACTAATAAAGACATTACATTTCAGGACTAGTAAGCTACAATGTATTATATTGAAGTGGACCAGATCCATTCCAGATTTGGTGGATCACTTAGTGAGAGCCTATCTTCTCCAGTCTTGGATAACTTTAATACGAGGGGGTGCTGAGAAGTTCCTTGCTTTGCCCCCTTCCAGATGAAATAGTAAAATGAGTGTGGGGGCATATGACAGCCTAATATCTTAGTAGGTAACTGTGCAAATATCAGGTCTTTGCAATTCTTAAAACTGTTTTTTCATTTAGTGAGAAGCTGTGATGGCAGAGGCACAAGCAAGTTTCGTTGTTGGAGTTACGGGCCATCATGAAGTTTTTGTTTCACCAGGGAAAGTCAGCAAAGGACATTCACACTGAGATGTAACAAACACTGGGGAAGAAGTGTCCTTCCTACAGCACTGTCAAAACCTGAATATCTTGTTTCAAGACTGGGCATTTCACCATTGAAGATGAGCCTGCAGTGGGCGCCCCCCAACCTCAACTGACCTGGCAACCTGGGGTGCTGTCCATGAGCTGATTATTGAGGACCGGCAAATATCCACAAAAAAGATAGCCCAGATACTTGACATCTCACAGGAGTGTGTTGGGTTTGTTATCACCACTATCCTAGACATGCGCAAGCTTTCAGCGAAGTGGGTGCTGAAATGTTTAACAGTGATCAGAAGAAAGAACGAGTTGAAGCATCCAAAAGCCGTTTAGGCCCATTTTGAAGCTGCACAGGAATAGTGACTGAGGATGAACCCTGGCTCCACATTTATGATCCTGAAACCAAGGAACAGTCAAAAGAATGGCGCCACAGCGGGTCCCTGAGCCTGAAGAAGTTCCGAACCCAGAAATTGGCCAAAAAAGTCATGGCACCTGTTTTCTGGGACAAAGACGGTATTCTGTTGGTAGACTACCTACCTCAGTGCTCTAGTATCACCGGACAGTATTATGCTAACCTCCTGGACCAGCTGAAGGAGGCAATTAGGACGAAACACCATGGAAAGTTGACCAAAGGGATCCTTTTTTTGCAGGACAATGCACTTGCGCACACGTCCAACGTTGTGGCTGCCAAATTGAACACCCTGGGTTTTTCTGACATCAAAGATGCTGCTGAGAGCTGGTTTGCAGCCAAATCAAAGGACTTTTATTTGAACGTTCTAGAAAAGCTGCAACTACACAGTACCAAGTGCATCAGTCTCAGGGGGGAATATGTTGAATAAATGTGTTATTTCATAACTCTGGCTCTCTTCTTTCTGGGCAAAGCCAGCAACATCTCAGCACCCTCTCGTAGATCAGGCCCTTTGTGTCAGATATATCTGCTTGGAGTTTGTGCAGCTTTAATACTGTGCCTAAAACATAGAAACGCTTCAAATCACAGACAGACCTTTTGTCGCCAGAGTCGTTTCTGTGTTCCAGCCATTAGACACAGTTCGTGCCTCGGTTTTGTCATCCTTGGTCTCACAACAAACATCTTACCTCAGGGATACAAAGGATTTCTGGACAAAACTGAATCAATTACTTTAGCACACAATTCTTGTTTATTGTTTTCTCCAAACATTAAAAGCATCGTGAGTATTCCTTGTAAGGAGCGCGTTGCTTCTGTATTACATTGTTCAAGAAAATTGCTGTGCCTGTTATTACATGGAAAATAATTATGTGTGATTTATTAAAGTATTAGTAAACCAAGGCGTGTTAAACACATAATGACAATGCTATATACCTAGAGTTAAAGTAAAAGTACAGGCTGGTAAAACATACATTAAAAAAAGTCTACCAACTCCTTATTGCCCTTGTAGATAGCCTATGTACTTGTGTCCCATGTCATCAAAAAAACAAATGCCCCCTGTTTCCATATTCATAGTTGTATCATATTCTGTTTAGATGGAGAACTGCATATGTGAGAATTAAAGCATTCTGTTCTTATTGTCATTTTATCTGTCACTGCAGTCTTCCTAGTTTGTTTACATTGCAATTAGAACCTTTTCTTCTCCTTACCTCTGGCTGGCTCAGCCTTCATGAGAAGTTGAAACTAAATGAGGTTGTCTCCCTGGCAGGTGACTCGGGATTACCTGAGGTGCTGAATCTAAAGCCGCATAAACACTTGCAATTATAGTCGTTGGAAAGGATCCTTCACGATCCTTTCCAACGACTAAGCACTGCATGATGCATGAACGAGTGCTGTACATACATCACCCTTTTGCTCTATGGAGAGTGGAGGGGGTGAATGACTGAGCGGCACCCCATTGCGTGCCCTCCCCCTTCCCTTGCATTATGCGTCGTTCATCGTCTGTGGATCCGCCAGGACGGTCGTTGGGACGATGAACGACCTGCGCTGTACACACTTCAGATTCTTGTCCGATATCGGCCCTGAGCTGATTATGGGGCGAGAACAATTGGAAGTGTGTACGTAACTTAGGTGACCCCCTGGTCTTCACCAGTTCAAGGAGTGATGGGCTGGTGACTCTAATGGCCACCAGACTACTTTGCTGCAAGGAGGTTACCAGGTCACGGCCCCCAGGCTCTCCATACTAGGGGGGGACAGGGATCAGATTACTTCAGCGTAGGAATGGCAATCAGGCTGGAACATGATAAATCAAGGCAAGATAGTTGATCAGGCCAAGGTCGGGGAAGATGGCAGACAAGGCAAGGTCAGATATTAGGCCAAGGTCAGGGCAGGTGACAGACAAAGCAACGGCAAGCTCAAACAAAGGTCAAATCCAGAGAATGAAAACAGCTAGTAGAAAGGCAGGAAATGCACGGAGGATCGAGCAACCTGAACCTGGAACTGGCTCATTGGCTGCAGCACACACTCCAGTTCAGTTTTTGTTTTTTAGGTTCAGAACAAATTCAATAAGTACAGATGTCCAGCTGCAATATGTTTTATTTTTCTACATTTCAGATAGCCATAAAGAGAAATGGTTAATTTTTTTTTGTTCAAAAGATATATTGGCCTTTCACCACTATTCGTTTGCACCACTATTCTTCATGTGGAACATACAGGACCTCCCGTGCTTTCATTAGTCAAAATACAAAACTACAAAAGTAAAAACATAACATTAGTAAAAGATATCTGCATGTCTATCTCTTTCCATGTCTCCCTACCCCCATGTCAGGATAAAACGGGAGGACGGGGAGTTTTAATAGCTATAACGGAGCTCTGAGGTTAATTGTGAAAATCAATGCAGTGTCTGAATGCTGTTTGGGGGGGAAGGGAGGTATAAGCAGATATAGTGGAGCATTTACAATATAGTAGGAGGAGGCCAGCAGCAGCACAGACTGAGCTAAACAAGACCAGAGTCATATATAATGCAGACAGGGTAAAAATAGCCAACACCAATGGCATTCTCCGAATGCTCATACAGCTGTTAATAATATAAACATAAGTCAGGAAGATATAGTTAAAGAGAAACTCCTATTTAACAAAAAAATTAAAACATCTTTCCAAGCAGATATAATGACCATTCTTTGGTTGTAAATTTAAAATTATGTTTTTGTTGGGTTCCATCAACTGCCAACTAAATACAAGTCAATGCTGGAAGATCACGCATCGATCACAGGCCTGAAAAGGATTCAGCTACATAATTCCATCCATTTGTCATAAACTATAGATCATCTTTCAGTAAATGTCTGAATGGTGACGTAACTCCACTCTCTACCAAACATCTTATAGTACTAGTCCACAGTACATGATTGATACCATTCAGTCCAATTATTACTTGGGAGTAGAAAACGGAAGGTAAGTCTTTTCTAGGGCTCCAAAATACACTCCTTTGTGTCCCTAGAGATCAACATGTTCCTGGTACCCACTTCTTTTTTTCTCTCGCCTAGACTACTACACCTTTCTCTTCTCTGGCATTCAACTAACCCAACTATTAACCCGAACTAGCCAACTACAATCTTCCATAAATTTTGCAGCAAATCTTATTTCCCTTCCATCTACTCCTCATCTGTCCTCTCTCTTTTCAAATTTCTACTATGGCTCCCATGTCACCAGAAATCAATATCAAGCTCCTGTTCTTTTCTCTACAGTACTCTATAGTTCTTATTCCACCTACTTTTTTGGCTTGATACATCATTAAACCCCTAGCCACCCTCTTTGTTCCTTCAATGATCTACAGATGACTTCCTCATTTATAACCTCTTCCCATTCATAGGTCCAAGACCACTCTAGAGCTGCCCTCACTCTCTGGAAGTCTCTTCATAGTCCCAATAGGCTTGCTCCTACTTTCTACAAATTTGAAAAAGCCTACGTTTTCTAAATGCCCTATCCATCTTCATTTGTCTCCTAATCTATTGCTAATTAGCTACCATTTCATACCCTCTTTCTGTTGAATATTACTTTCTTTGACCACTTAAATTGTAAGTTCTGTTGGACAAAGTCCTCTTCCCCTGTGTCATTATACTGTCTAATATGCAATCATTATTTATTGCACAGCTCTGTATAACATGTTGGAGCTTTATAAATAAAGGTTAATGATAACAAAGGTCCAGAAGACGTTCCACCCTTTTCCATATTGATGATGTATTGTAAAGGGCAGCTTTAGGCTCCTTTCTCTTGTACCTGTACCAGCTATGTACACACTTCCAATGGTTCTCACCTGATAATCAGCTCAGGGCCAATATCGAGCGAGAATCTGGCGTGTTTACAGCGCCAGTCGTCCATCGTCCGAATGGATCGTCTATCGTCCTGGCGGATCCACGGATGATGAACAACTAATGATCCTAATGCAAGGGAAGGGGAGAGCGCTCAGCAGGGTGCTGCCCCATCGCTCTCCCCTTCCCCTCTCCATAGAGCAGCACAAGTTCATGCATCGTGCAATCATAGTCATTGGAAAGGATCGTGAAAGATCCTTTCCAACTTCTAATATTGCACGTGTGTATGCAGCTTTAGGCTAAAAAGAATATGGGCTAGTATGACTATAGCCTCCCGGTGGGCTGTATTGTTTATTAAAACAAACTCATAAAACTTTTTAGATAAAATAGTATTGTAAATTGGCATTTCACAATAATTGGTTCACAAAAGGCAAGAGAAATAGATTCTCACTTTTGGCTTATCCCTTACAAAAACCTGTTACAATAGCTAGGACATGGTTTTAGGAATGGACACCCAGGCCCACGATATGGGAATCTCTGATACAAAAATGACATATATCATGTGAATTCTCTGGAGAAACTTGGGGGTCACTAACAAATGGAGTAGAACGCATTCTTTGGATTCAGTTGCTTCTATTTTAAAACACGGAGATGTCAAGATTCCGTTAAGAATTTCCATGGTCTACCCGTAGACGTCTGAGATGTTCTGGAGATTTTAGGCCTGTGACAAAAATGTAATCTAAGTGTTTAAATGAATGTCACGTTTGCCTTCACTTCCTAAGATGATTTTCCTTTTTCTGCACCAGCCTGGGGTTTAGCTAAACATCTCAGGTTGCTGTAGAGATCCTGTTGATATTTTAAGTCAGAATAAAAGTTAAAAATATAGAAAGCATCAATAAGGTTATAATAAAAGCAAATGGAATATTAAAGTCATCACTATAATAGTAAGTAATTAAAAAGGACATTCATGGCATTATTACCTCTATACAGAGCAAAAGGAAACACATTTATATACTGTAGACATCTGTTTTTATTGTTTTTGTACCTTTCGGTCTCTAGCCCTCGTTCAGATTCATAGTGTATTTTTTCTTGTATCTTGATTTCCTCCATATTTATTTTATACAGATTTGAACTATCAATTGTCTACTGTAGGTGTGATTTGTTTTTTTGGCTTTGTCATGGCCATGGAAGTTAAAAGGCTCTTTGGGATATTAAGTTCCTGGGCGTAAAATATCCAGAGAATGATTTAGCTTGCTAGCAGCTGTTCATAACTAAAAACATGAATTTTGGGCTCAGCTAACCTTTCAAAGTCTATACTGGAATGTATATCCTAAACTTATTACATGGCATTCACTGTAAAACAGATCAAAACCCAATCATCAAAATCTCGTTTGAGCTTTAACATGTTAATGTCATCTCAAATGTTATTTTCAATCTAAAATAAATATGCAGCTTTCATTAAAAGAATATGTGGTGGTCTTGCCATGAAGGTTCTCATTCGGGCATTTTCTATTGCAATTGTTTCCTAATTTATGCTTTGGAATCACACATGCTCCTGATAGGAACCACAAGTAACCATGCAGACATACGGAAAGGCATGTTGTTACCATCAAGAACTCTGTCCTAAGCATGGGGACCTAAATCTGGGGCAAGTGCTTGAAGAAAGGTAGGAGACAAAACACCGAGTTGTCCTGTCATCAAACAAGAATTACAAAATGAAAACAATATTTGAATAAAAGTAAATTAATTGTTTCTAATTCATTAAATGATGGTTAGGATTTGAATATGTGTTATATCAAGGCCTTCATTGCCCCATTCTTACTAGTCATTACCATTTAGGAAAACTAGCCCAACTTCTCAAGTTTCTCAAACCCTTCTGGTTGGCTTCCTTTTCTTACCAAGTTAATAGTATGTTGTAAAATACAAACATTCCTAAGGACACTAGAAACCACTTTAGTGACTCTAGACTTTGGCTTCCTCTCAATGGACAGTTGTTTCCCACACTGTGATGGACATTACTTTAACCTTAAATGCTCCCACTTCCACTCTTTTTTCCCTCCAGCGTCAATCTCTCCCTACTACTTCCACAAATGACATACTACATGTGCACATTAACTCAATTCCCAGATTTCCAGATCTTTTTCACTGTTCCTGTCCTCTGTCATCACTATGTCCTATTTTTACATGGTAGCCCTCCAACAACTTGGCAAATGAGGAGACTCTAAGGACCATGCAGCTGTTAAATAGTAAATTTAACGATCCCTATAAATACCTCTTTTAGAAAACATATTTTAGGCCTTAGAATACCTTTTAGGTTTGCAGAGCAGAGGTTCTTATTTGTTATATTAAACCTTTTTTTTCCAGTTTTGATTAAAGTGGATTATGAGTTAAGACCTCAGATTTATATTGCTGCCTGCATCTCTGTTGGGAAGATCAGCTCTCTCAATTTATCATGCTGACTGTCGTTCCATGAACAAAGGTGTAGAGGATGTTTTTTATTGGGAATATGTGACAATGGTCAAACGAAGGATTTCCAACCAGTTTGGGGAGATTTCCTCCTACTTCTTTCTGGTACAGAAGCTCAGGGTAAATGTCCCCAATGGGGACACAGTCAGAAATAAAATGTCCAGCTTTGATGATGTGGAACCAAGTTTTTCTTATTGGTGCAAAAGTAAAAAGTCACACTTAAAAGTTACATTAACCATAAATTTGTCGTATAATATACCCTGGCTATTTTTAGTGTTGATGCTCTAGCCTGTTCACCCCAGCAGAGGTTTTTTTTGGTGTAATCACATAGCCGGGGTAAGTAATGGAGTAAATGGAACTCTGTGGGTCTAAGTTCTATGCCAGATAATTCTTTACAATGGGATGCAGTAAATATCACTAGTCATGGGTTTCAAACATTTCTTATTCTAAACATTTAGAACATTTGGGCTTTGGATAAACTTGCAATTTTCTAAGTTCAATAATTAAAATAAGTTTTTTGTAAGATAGATAACTTGTTTCTAATGGCACTTAAATATTTGCAGCAACAACACAAGGTAGGAACACTGAAGAAAGACACCACATTGGTTCTGCAATATTAATTCTCTTTATTCTTGGTAAACCCTTCTGTTTAGACTGGCTTCCTCCATTCTGATTGTCGCCTCTATTATAAATGATCCCACCCTCTTGGCTCACCCTCTATGACCAGGGAAGGGGACAAAAATGATGTGTGCCTCTATACCCAAGATAGAAAATATCAGAAAATATGGTTGTAGGCCTTTTTTGTAAGGGGTAAAAAAAAAACAGTAATCTGGATCTGGGTGTTATTTTCAATATGAAACAATACGTTAAATCTGAACTCACACTTTTTTTTATTTCCTTTGATTTTACCATATAAAGAGAGCAGTGACATCTTCATTGAGCTGCACCTAACCTGTGAAGAAAGCAGAGCTATGGAGGGATTTCCAGCGGGCCCACCTATTACAGGCTGCCTAGAAAAACTAGAGAAGGGGGTGGATACAAGACCAGTCATGTTGCAAAGTTTATTATTTGTAAATTATTATTATTATTATGATTATTAATAATAATATTATTAATAATATTAAAAAACAGTATTTATATAGAGCCAACATATTATGCAGCGCTGTATATGAAATAGGGGTTGCAAATGAAACTCTAAGCAGCAGCAGTGATCAGTCTGTATTACAGTAAGCTTCTGCACAGAAGCAACACATGCACACATATTGAAAAGAAATACACAAAGCCCATATTCAAGTAAGAATATGCATGACTTTCAAATCTAGACAATATTTGCTTATCCCAGAGTTCAGATTTAAACCAATTTCAATGAGATTAGCAACCTATTTTATCCCTGCAGTTTCTTGTTTCCAAAATTAGATTATGGGATGGTGGTGTGTTCCGTACAAAGTAATGCACAGCGTTAGTATTGACTGCTACGGAAAAAACTCTCAGCTGAGTCCATTAATTCAACACCAAAAAGGCATAGGAGAAAAAATCCGTTAGATATAACAGTGGAAGACGATTTTTTTTCTGCTTATTCCGTGGACAAAGAATATGCTGAGAAGGCGTTCCGGTCATCTCTTTTAGGAAAATATGAAAAAAAAAAAAAAACAGTGATTCATACTTAAGTCATTGGCAAAACTCCACACACTCCCTTATAATAAAAGAGGCTCTTTAATGTGCTTTTGTGATGAGATGACTGCGGGGCCAGCAGCAGCTCAGAAATGACAATGAGCTGGAGCCACTTAGAGAGATTTACACGTGACCTCATTAGGATGTATAATTGTGCCTTGTTCCTAGATATCACATTATTATATGGTGAGTCTGAAGTCATCAGCATTGTACTGGGGATTAGATCATAAAGTTTGTAGAGGTTAATTTAAATGAATAGGCCAGGAAATAAAGTAGCAATAGGCACCCCTTATCTATTAAATGGGAAACTTCCTTGATGTTAAAACTTACCCAACTTCAATCCAATGTTTCTTTTTTATTTTGGATAGATTGTAGTTAGGATTGTAACCTGTGTGTTCCACTGCCATGTTCATGGCCATGTCCCTGTAAAGCTGGCCTTACCTATTGATTGAACAATCTCTATTAGATCTACCAAAATCCAAATTATACAAATTGAATTTGCTGTTTATTTAGCACCCCACTTTGTAAAGCTTTGGTAGATCTTTAGGAGATTGTATAGAGATTGGAAGATTAAATAATAACATTGGTAGCCAGCATTAAAGGTGACTTTTTGGTTCATATAGGCCAGGAAACTTTGGCAAATACAGGTATGCTATTTAGGAGAAGACACTATCAGTAGAATAATGTCACCAGTGAAGCCCCCAAGGGGTCTGTTTATAAAGCCATGAATCTTAGCTTCACAACATTCCCTGGTGAATAATTACTGCCATTGAAACACATGAAGCCGGAGGATTCTCCACCAAAGAATGTTTCATTGAATGCCAGATTTACTGCTTTATAAATAGACCCCCAATGGTTACACAAAACCATCAAAACTGTTGTTTTTCAAGTCCAGATGGTTAAAATAAATCAATCCTCTGATCAGCTGCCATGAGCATCTCCTTTCCCTTTCTGCTAGTATATGTAACTCAGCTTCAGTAAATAGTCTGTAATTGACACCCTATATAACAGCAAGGAACTATTTGCTCCCTATAAAGCTCTATAAAAGACACATAGACACAGAAAGAAAGGAAACACTAATTGGGGTATAAAAATTGGAACCAAGCAATGTCATTGACCCACTTCTTTTATGTGTCTACCAATATTCTGGGACAACTGGTTCATTTAGAGCCAAACTTAGCAAATATTGTCTAAGTACAAGAGACATTTCTTATTTAAATCTTGATGTGCTTTATGTATGTCTTCCAGGTCTGTGCATAAATCCAGAATAAAACCGTGCTACTTAGTCGGAGTTTCTTGTAATAAGGACCAATCAATGCTGCCATCTCTTCTTGTTCAGGTTTACTGGTTTTGTATCCACCCCGTATCCTGCTGTGCGTTGGCCTGTGGGGTCCCTTCTAAAGATGTTCTCTGCATAAGTTATGAGCAACCCAATGATAACATCACCACCACTGTTATATTCTAATTTAGGGGGTTTGTTCTAGTTGAGGAAAACTTGAAAAAGTAAAATTTTTGTACCCAAACTTCTAATCCAAACATATTGGGATAACACTAACATAGTCCTTCTTGACAATATCCATACCTAGTATTTTTACAGATTATAATTTTTACTGAAAAAATGTTTTGTTTTATTTGGTTTTAGATTTGTTTTTGTTTTTCGTGACACAACTCTAAAACTTGTCTTCCCATATCCTACCATGGTGGGAAACTATCACTTCTAGGTTGTCCTGTTCCTTGATATCATCCAGCTTTCATTAATTCCTCCCTCTAACATCATGTGACCACTCTCCCCAACAGTTTCGGCAGATCAGTGGGAGGAACCCGCAAGGTTAACGCTCCTAGAATTGTTGGATGAAATTCTATTTAATTGTTGGATGGAATACCATTGGAATTAGGCTAACCGTTCTGGTGAATAAATCCATTCAGTAGCCTGGGCATCAGGAAAGGTGATCAAACTTCAATCTTAGATAATTTTATTGGAGCAATCGTTCTTAACCCTTTTATATAAGAGCATCCCATGAAATAATTTATGGACTCCAGGGAATCCCTGCTAAAACTTTCATCTACAACTTATAATACATTAGAGTAATTAGTAAGATGAAATTTGACATCCAGACGATTTTTAACACCTCCTTCACTAAACAACAATCTACCTTCATCAATATTCATGAAATAAAAAAATAACTATAGCAAACTAGGTCTTGTACTTGTACTAGGCCTAGTCAGTGGAAAGTATCCCAAAAATGGTGACCAGTGGAAAAAGTGCCCCTCATTTACTATGGGGGGGGGGGGTAGGTGGAAAAGTACCTCTTTACATTGGTGTCTAGTATAGTAAGTGGGGGGGGGGGGCTTTCTGGAAAACTAGTCAGTAGGATTTACCTCTTAAATTCAAATGGGTCAGTAAGAGAGGTGTCCCCTAGACTAGTGGTAAATGGTCCTTTACAGTGGTGGTCTATGTTGTGCCTCATGATAAGTGATGTTGCAACCCCATATGTGCATGCACCATCGTTTGATAGATCGATCCTCCAATGTTCACATCTCATGGAACCCCAAACAATCTCTAGAGGAACCCCAAGTCTCTATAAACCCTGGTTAAGAAAGTCTGTATTAGAAGATGGCAGCCTCATTGCCTACTAGCAATGTGAGGGGCCAAACCAATGTGTGACAGCCGATTGCCAGTATTGGAGCACCATGAGATTTATTATTACCAATAGGGATGAGCGAGAATGCCTCTGACAGTCTCGTGAAATTTTCTTCGAACTGCCGATGGGTCCACGAAATTTCAGCGAACCAATTTTGGGAATCCACAGTCCAGGTTCCCACGATCCCTGGGCTGTACTTATCAATAATAATTACAGCCCAAGGACAGGGACGGTCACAGCTGAACTCATATGACCTGTCAATGGAGATTCTCTATTGAGAGGTCATTTGAGTTTAGTAGCACGCCTGCGGCCACAGCTGATTGGAGGCACGTGCCTCCAAACAGCTGTGGCCGCAGGCGTAGCTACTGAAATCACGGCGATCTCACGGCGAATCAGAAAACCGTTCTCGCTTACATGCTCGCTCATCCCTAATTACAAAAATTCATAGCTGTATATAGGCAAGTGCATTGTGTTCATGATGGCAGTTTAGGTAGTGACAGGTTTAATCTAAACCTAGAGACAATTACATGAGCTATAGAAAACCATGTACAGCAGCCTTAAGTGGTTCACTGGGGTTATATCTTATCCAACGTAGTTTATGATGGGAAATAGTTTAAAATTATGTAACATGATTTCATTTTATTGCTAGTCATTGTAGGCCAGATCCAGAATACATGTAAAATAAATTGGGCTTTTAGGAGGAAAGTAAAGAAGTTGTTGCTGGAATTAAAAGGTCTGGATTTTAGCTTTCCCAATCAAAAATGAATGGCTGTGCCAATGCAATTGAAATCATTAAACTGTGTTAATTTTTATTCTTATTTCTATGTCTTCTGTATAAGTTACAGTCAGGTATAATTATTTTTCAACCAAGGTTCATTTCCTTTGATTTAAGCCTAGCTTTGGGTAAATGTCCTCCTGGAGGTTTTTTTTAATATATATGCTCAGGGTCCGTGTATACAGATCAATACCTCCTCTTTTTCATATGATTTCCTCGGTCCTCTAGCTTGCATCCTAAAAGACTGAAGATATAATGTGCTAGGCTTCATGGTTTCACCTTTGTACTTCATTCCTTGCATTTGATATAGGGAGAATTACCTATCAATACATAGAGAGGTGTCAGAAACAAAACACAAATATCCATGTACACTCACCCCTATAGTTGGCTTTGAATATACCTTACTTCTTTGCCATGTGTTGCTTATTTACCTTTAGCACTGATGGATCACTCCCATACCTATGTCAGTCTTCATTCATTTTCATTTCCAACTGGAGTGCTCTTTTAATCCATAAACGTGTCCTGACCTTAGACTGTTGACTGCATTGTGCTCGTTCTGAAGGTTTATTGGTGGTAAAAATAAGGGTATCATATGCCATAAAACAATGTTATAAAAATGATTAACCTATTCTATTGCAGCCCAAACTAAATTACAGAAAAGTGATGGCTGCAATGCCAGACGTCGGGCATCAAAGCACATTAGTGTATTAGGGCCCAGAATCCTTTGCTGGCTGTCTTTGGTTAAATCCCTGAATATTTTACTGCATACATTAGACTAAAACAGAGCAGCTTACTGTAAAAGCTATATAGCAATAAAGACCTTTAGTGTTTATTATAAAGCAAAGAATTAAGTATAACATCATCACTAACTGGAGAATTATTACTAATACATTTATTAGTTATTATACCCAGGGAGAGCTTGCACTGGGTGGGCATGTGTTCAAGAAATACATTGCAGGGCAATTTAACATGATATTGTTTCTGCTTCCATTTTATTGTACATCTCTCTCATTAAAACACCAGGCAATAATTCTAAACTACAACTGTAACATAACAACCCGTACATGACATAGGCAGAAAAACCTGCAACAGTATTAAAATTAGAGTAGAAATTTGTGGGGTATTTGAAGGATACCTTCACTTTCTAGAAAGAAAACTTGATGCAACATCAACAATTGATGCTATTAAAGCTTTTAAGTAAAGATACCAGAGAGTGTTGATGCAGGGAACATTTTGGAAACAGGAAAGATTTTTTCCCCTGTTGAAGCAAATTGTACAAATTTTGTTTTGCCTTCCTCTGGATCAACTATGTCCATGGGGTTTTAAATCTGGGATATGGTTATTTCCCGAGGGGTTTAACGCGATGGACTTATGTCTTTTTTCAACCTGACTTACTATGTAGGTTATAGGCAAACTATTCTAAAAAAAATCTCACGGATAATTGATAAAATGCCCATAACATTGTCAGTGAGAAAAAAGGGAGCTCTTACGATCATTGTAAAAAAGCCACCTTCATTGGTGTCTTATTTGTGGCTCTGCCAGGTGCCTTTACCCCTGGAACTTTACGGGGCGCCATCACATGGGAGGTCAATAAGCTGCAAGTCAAGGAACCCCCAGCAACCCTGGTTGGGAATGGTTGGCATTAAAGAGGTAATTAACTTGCATGTGAGAGTTTCTTTTTTTTTTAATGAGATACGTTCCAAGATTCTAAAGCTATAGGAATGCAGGTGATACGTCCAAAGGTCTCTACTAGGCATGTGCAAACATAGGAATTAAGAAGGAACCAAGTGACAAGCTCATCTCACTGTTACATTGCTCTCTCTTTCTATAAGTGGATCTTGGACCAGACCCACCAGCCTATTCCTTTGCCAATGTGTTGCCAGTCTTTTTTGCCCAGTATAAGTTTGCTCCCTTGTTACTCAAAGAACACTTTTTTTTTTTTACTTCAAGAGACCCATTTCTTTTCATGTTGGGTGCTGCCATCTTGTTTCTCACACAGCCCAGAAGAGGTCAAGCCTGGCTGTTAATCTCAGACCACAGGTCGAAGAAACCTTTGCTACTCCTGGGACAATCATGTCATTGCACTTTGCATACATTCCCATCCAGGGGGAGTGATTTGAGAAAGGGATTAGGCTTAGGCTGTTGACTTTTAACAATCTACTACTACTATTTGGAATCCCTGATGGAGCAAATTTTTAAGGCACCAGAATTTTTAATGAATGCAGTTCATTTCAACTTTTCTAAGGGTATTGTATTCCTTGAAGCCATCCTATAATGAAACATTCTTATGGGCAGTTCACGGCTGGAGCGTGCCTGGCCCCCAGCTGTTGTGACCATGTCTGGTTTTAACACTTTTCAAACTGATCTTTAACTGTTTCTGGCAGGGGCCAGGAGCATATACAATGTGATATCAGCTTACCAACCACAGTTCTGTGCCTAGGGGCACGTTAAACCAAAATATGCCCTGGTCAGAACAAACACAAGACAGCATGGGCCTCCTAAGCCTTTGCCTAATATATATCACCTCAGTCTCTGGATCTAGTTTACAGATGTTCACTTCTTTTAGCAAAAAATACTTTGAAGTTGTGTAAAATGGTTGAGACATTCCTAACACAAAACTAGTTAGCATTTGATTTAGAACTTTTTAAATTGTTTTTTGACCAGAAACCTGTTTTTCAAAATTGTAATTTGAAAAATCTTTTGAATGATTAGAACGTTATCTGGACCATAAATCTTTGTCTAAAAAGTGACCTAAACTGTATAGTTTGGTTTTATTTAATAAAACATGCAGGAATAAGGGAGGGTGATGCCCTAAATCAATAGGTATGCTTTTTGGTAGCCTCCTGCCACCATAGCACAAATACCTTAAAAAGTAGTTTATAATCAAAGAAGTCAACCTTACAAAAAATTAAAAAATACATACCTTGGCCCTGGCCCAACAGGTGGCACTTTCACTGGCCAAGCATATAAGGGCAACCCTATTGCCACTAGCCACCATTATAATGGGAGCCCCTTGTCCACTGACTAATATTGTGGGAAGGCCCCTCTTTAAGTTCATCATCGTATCAGAACACTGCCACTGATCACCAATGTAAACAAAGGTTTACCTAAGCAATTCTATGGAATGATTTCCCAATGACCAACAGTTGAAGGAAGCATGTTCTCTTACTAACCACTAATGTACAATAGATATTCCCCCACTGACTCCAAGGGGACCCTTTCCCAACTGGCCACCAGTGTAAGGGTACATTTTCCTCAATGACCATCAATGTAATGGGACCTATTCCCACTGGCCACCAATGTAAAAGACTCTCTTCTCCTACTGACTATCAAAGAGAAAGCCTCACCACTGACTGCAAATGTATTAGTTAACTTTCCCACTGACCACCAAAGTAAGGCAAAACTTCTTAACTGACCGTCAATATCCTAGAGCCCTTCCTCATTTTCCACCATTGAAAGAGGGCTGTCCTCCGATGTAAGAAAGCCTTTCCCCACTGGACATCGAGGTAAGGAAGTACTTGACCACCAATTTGTTCAAGCCAACCCTTTTCTGTTGTCCACCAATCTTAAAAACTTTTTAATACTAATTCTTTTATTAAGAAGTGTTTGGAGAAAATGTACCTAAAAAGTCCAAAAATACAGATGATTCTCTTGATTTAGGAAAATCAAATAGATTTGTAAAGATTTGAAGCAGGTCAGTTTGCCAGCAAGACAGGTATCATATTCTTAAGGTTAGCAATAGCGACATCCACCTTTCTTGTATGGCTGCTTTGTAACTTTATTTGGACCAGAATCAATTTCTGCATAAACTCCAGCATGGGTTCTGGACCACAATTCCTTGTTTTATTCACTTGGAAGACCAAAGGAACCTAACACTGTCAAACATATCCAATGCCCATGTTTTCTCTGCTATTGCAGACAACGGGTTAACAAGCCTTCCAACAGCTGCCTCAGTCACATTGATCCAAAAACACTTGTGAGGCTTGGCCGAACATGTGGTAGGAATCTGTTTAGAATTACATTCTCCCTCTATACAGGACATCCTAATTAGCTCTACGAAAACTTGCCGACCTTCTCATTACCAGCTTACGTTACTTCCCATGATGCCTCTCCCTTCGGCTGAAGACCTGCAGAGCTTACACTCTACATCTGCATCTAATCAGCCCTTGTATAAACGCCTTTAATCCTGTAATAACTGAGTTTTAGATCTCATAATAGTTTAAGCATGCCAGGCGAAGGATTCCGCTTTCAAAAGAAACATCATTTACATTTCTCCCTCTGTACTTAGGGGTATTTCGATCTAGGTCTAGCACATGGCTAAAAGTGGTACGATAGAAATAGAACGTCCATATTTAGATCAATTAGTTTGCTTTTTTAGTTTTGTTGAATGGTAGATCCAAAAATATCAATTTGTGCTATTAAATGGCAAAACTCTATATTGGTGCTATATTTTAAAAGTTGTATTAAAGTAGGATTATTACTATGGATAGCTTGTGGCCATAAAAGTAATAACGATGGTTCAGTTTATGGGTTAGTGTTATTAGGCTGGTGCAATAAAAGGTAATTATTAAAGCACCTAAATAAATAGTCTATTAAAAATAATAAATACCAAGACTGGTTATGGCTGCAATATTTACCTTCGATCCAGACATTTTCCATATTACTTTTTGCCTATTACTTTTGGTACACATCCTAATGACCAGCATTATCTAATCCATTTCTTCTGAGCCCAGGTTGACCTGGACCCATCCCAGTCTATGACTGAATAGGAGGAGCAGCATAGTACGCTCATTCTCCTCCTATCAGCATGCTTCCTGTTCTTATGAACTGATTGGCTTTTTTGTACTGCTCCTTTAATTCACACTCCAGCTTTGCTGTAAAGCGGATTCAAGATGCTAAAGAGTAAACTTCATAGTAAGCTACACGGACAACTCTTACTGTAAACTACGCTGCCAATAGTATCATCAGCCATGGCTTCCTGCAAAGCCGGATAGGGATAGAACGTTTATAACATTGCACCCTGAAAGCTCCAGAGAGAGATATGGTTAGTGGTTGGTGGCCTTGAACAATGTGCCTGATGTTGTAATCAAAAGTTGAAGTTGTCTACAAATTAGTGGTTCTTTCCCTCAATTCCTACATAATTGAACAAGAAAGGGACCACAGCAATGTGTTAGATAAATTGGTTGCTTCAGGCACCATAGCTCTTAGAGAAAGCAGAGATTAACCTGCAAAAAAGGGTCAGTAGAGAAGAGACAGATTAGTAAAAGTGTCTTCTGGTTGGCTGGTGTAAATCCTAGGATTGGATGGACTAAAGTCAAATCTTTCTGGAAGATAAAACCGATCCCTTATGTATTTGATCTGTGTGTATTTTGTATTGTTGGGGTTCTTCTTTAAGCATAAATACAGTGGATGGTTAGGGTCAAATAATGTTGAATGATTTGTGTAAAATATCCTATTATAAAAGTTATACTGTTGCTCCAGAAGTAAACCTAAAAATAGCCACATATGCAGAAAAATACAAGTAACTTCAACCACTTTAGTTACTAATCGCTCTTTCTGTTAATAATTAGCCCTGTGTATGTACAGCATTATTGTCCCATCAGTATGATTGGCAGCCTTACTAACCCATGGGACAGAAGTTATGGAAGCTGGAAACTGGAAGCGCATCTGTACATGGGGTGGCCAGGGTCTAAACTAAAAGCAGACCATGATCCAAGGTCTATTTTAATTATTATTTATCACATTTGTTTTAACCAGTAGCTGGTCCAGCGTAATGAGAAAAACTTTTAGTCCAATTTACTCATCAACTCTGCACACTGTCATTATGCAGAAGGCTTACAACAGACATTCTTCATGAGTTACAAAAAGTTTTCAGAAAACATATGAAGATTTTGTCTTCCATGGCGGCTTGTTCATAAGGGTCCATTAAAAAATATATATTAGGACTAGGGCTAAAAGGGTGCCAAACTAATATTGCTGGCTGTGTCTCCATTCGGGAGGTCCACTTCTCTATCTATACTAGTGACCATTACCTCTGAGAAAGAAATGAGAAAATGTTTTACATTTTAGAGTTGTCCCCAGAAGGGGTAATGGGAAATCAATTACAATACCTGTTCAGAGGACGCCTGTCTATGGCAGCGTTTCTCAACCAAGGGTCCATGGAATCCTAAGGGGTTCGTAAGCTATGAGCAGTTTGTGCCAATAACATCTGTACTGTGAGATGTGGATATAGTAATTATAGCAAGGATTCCCTGAAGACTGGAAGTTATTTTAAGGGCCCAGTACAGAAGAACCCATTGTCCCCCAATGAAGACGGCACTGCTGGGGTCACAACTTTATGTGTACTGTTGACCTTTGTCACCAGGAAAGAAATGTTACATTTTAAAGAAGAAGTTATTGAAAATCCTTCAATGGGAACACTTTTGGGAGTCTTTTTTAAAAGCAGTGAATCTGATATTCACCAAAATATTCTCTTGTAGAGAATCTTGAATCTATGTTGATGTGTTTCGTTGCCAGTGACTGATTCTCCACCAGGGAATGTTTTGGTGAATTTCAGATTCCCTGCTTTATGAATAGAACCCAAGGGTGGAATTTTACGCACCTTAGGAGATTTCATTTGCCTTCCTATTGTGTTTTAGGGACAGGAAACAAAAGGACATTTTCCATTTCCCAATGATGCACACACAGTAAAACTAAACGTGCAGGGGGTTGTCTCCATCCTATCTTTAAAGAAAAAAAAAGAGTTGGCTCTACATATGCTTTTATTACACTCACAGATGAGGTTATACATCAATGTAGTCATAGATGACTTTTGAGTTTTTTTTTTCTAAACAGTAGACCTATATTTATATTGTATGTATTACATTGATGTACACAATTGTGTTTTATATTTATGTATACAACAGTGTGCAGTTACATTTGGTTTGGGATATACAATAAACAGCATGGTCTGAAGGATAAACACATTTGAGTAATGTTAAAAAAAAAAAAGTACAAAAACACCAGCTCCCCCCCAAAAAAAAAAAAATCTTATTTCTTTTTCTTAGTGAGTAAAACATCCTGTTGGGGCCATTTAACCTCACTGTGGTTCTCTATGAGATTTTTCATACCTTTGCACTATAACGTAATACATAATAATGAAGGCACGTCCCAGATCACAACGGCATTTACCTACCTGCTTTTAAAACAGTTGCTTGAATGTGTTTTAAAAGTATGCTTGTGTTTATTTGTGAAGTGTAATTGAAACCTCTACCTCTTTCCCTTGGCTCAATCCGATATTATATGCACATCCCAAATTGAATCTGATATCATCTGATGAATAATAAAAGGGCAAAAAAATCTTTCTATGTATTGTAGTGATATTATCGGAAAAGTTATAAAAGCAATGGTGTAAGTACCAACCTATGGGCCCCAATACAGAATTTGAACCTGGGCCCCCTTCTCATGCAACTTTTCCAATGGCCTTTTAGCTACAGATCAATGGCCCCAGTGCTAATTTTTAAAAAGGCTTCTTTACATCCGGAGCCCTAATGAATATCAAGGGCCTGTGATGTAAGAACAGGGGTTGTAGAGATCCAGATTGACACTGGGCCCCTTATTCTGACCCCTGTTCTTACCCACTTAATAAAAGGTGTTCAAAGTTAGTGTCTATTTCCCAAAGCATTTACTAATCTTCCTTTTGCTGTTTTTACTATACTCTGCAAGAGTGAAAACAACAGCTCTGTGTTTGCCCCAAGACATCTCTTGTCTCTAGATCTCAGTCTCTAGACAAGGCAAAGTCTGAGATCTCTGCCAGCCTTCTTCTGACAATGCTAGGTGTATGTGGGACCAATTGTTAAGCACTTTTACATGGTGGAAGGGGGAAAGTCACATGATTCTAATGCTACCAAGTATTTTATGCCAAACAAATTGGGGGAACAAATATGCAGTACATTGCTCAACTACTTTGATCGCCCCTCTATTCTATTCTTTAGAACAAATTATTCTGTAGTCCAAGAAAAAAATTAGGAGATCCAATTAGATTCACGGGCGTCATGCAGAAAAAGTGCACAGGACAGCTCAGAAATTTCAATTGATTGGTCATTTGTGCATTAACTGTTATAATATTAAACTTTTAGTGGTCAATTTACCAGACCAAATAGGAGCAAATATGGAAAGTTCATTGATAGGGATTTTTAGGGATTACACTTTTATTATAAATGTTGTGTTGTTCTGTAAGGGGCAAAGCACATGTTCACTTTTTTAGTAATAAAAGTCAGTGGTAACCAAACCATGTTCTAACATTGTAACAAGTTGCCCATAAGGTAGAAGTTGCATATTTTAGCATCAAATGGTACTTAATACGTTGGCTGAAATTTTTATATACTATAAATGCAATCAACCACCCAGTTATTGACACCTCAGAAAACTTCTTTTTAACAAAATACTTTTGTTACATGCATGGCATATTTCAGAATTCACTGATTGGGTAGCTTGGGAATTTGTCTGCTTTCAATGACTTTGTTTTGCTGTTCAGATTGGCCCCTGCTAGGATGAACCAGCTTCCCCTGTGTTTGTGTATTTACCAAGTGCAATATGACCACAAGAATTAGCTTTCATGTGTGTGTCCTTTACCAACAGGCCTAGAGGCCCTGCCAATGATTGGAAACATTATTGAGTGAGCTAAAAACAGAAAGAGATAAATAAACACAAGCAAGGAGGGAGTGATGGAGAGGAGGTGGGAGGGAAAGTGAAGGAGAATCCAACATAAAGAGGGTGAAAGTGATTGTGCGTGTAGTGTGTTAGAGTGATTAATGGGGTGGGGCGGAGAGCAGAATAATGAGTCCGTAGAGATGGAAACACACCGGGAAGGCTGGGGAAAATGTAAAAGAGCTGGAAAATTAAAGTACAAACTGTAAATATGGAGTAGAACAATTAAATACAGAAAGCTACATGGGGGAATAAAACAGACTCTGTGTATAGACGGGGGAGGAACTGAACATAGAAGGTCGAGAAGCAATCAAGAGATTTGAATGGTAAAGATGAATATGGGCCCAGAATGGCAACGCTGGTAGATCCCAGACATTGGTGGACATAGACCCCAATAGTCCTAGTATGAGGACAATGCTGATTGACACATAGATAGATAGAAAGATAGATATGTAACTTTTAAACTCTTTCATGTTTTATAGGATGCAACTGGAGTCAGGCAGTCCTAATGGAATAAACAGGATAGACATTAGTCAGTGTTGGTCAGATAGAGAGTGAATAAGGCTATGTACACACGTGCAATAATTGTCGTTGGAATGGATCATGATAGATCCTTTCCAACGACTAACAACTGCACGATGCATGAACGAGTGATGTACATACAGCACTATTCTGCTCTATGAAGAAGGAAGAGCACCCCGCTGCCCTCTCTCTCCTTCACTTCCATTACGATTGTTCGTCGTCCATGGATCTGCCAGGATGGTCATCCAGACGATGGATGTTGAGCGCTGTACACCCAAGAACAAAGAAGAAACCTCCCGCTTTTCACCTACACTAGAATAGTGATTTGTCTATTTTTTTCTGAAGGAGTTTACAGACTCGTCAAACCGACAACTAGTATAAATTAATTTCCTAGAGGATCTATGTAACTCTGTGCTGCCTACCCTCAGACCAGAAGCAATGGGGGCTTAGTCTTGGTAACAAGATAAATGATCCTTAAGACCACTCAGTATCAGCATTGCTTCAATAAAACATCTACATCCACTCATTAGACATACAGAAAAAACGTATTACATGTGCAGTTAGTGGAGTTCTTGGATGCAGTATAAAAGACCCTATAAAATTATCTAGAATTGGAAAATGAGCCTATAAAGCACACAAGTATTTATTTAGGTAATATGCATAGTATTTAGACATCATGGCGCTCTACACGAGAGATGTAGAAGTATTCACTCCTATTTTATGATACTACCGCCACTTCCTAGATTGTAAGCTCTTCGGGGCAGGGTCCTCTCCTTCTCCCGTGTCACTGTCTTTATTCGTCTGTCATTTACAACCCCTATTTAATGTACAACACTGCGTAATATGTTGGCGCTATATAAATCCTGTTTAATAATAATATTAAAAATGACCTGGGTATATTTGACAATGCCAACTTCAGCCACATCATTAATTCTGGACCAATCCTATGAGCCCAGCACTTTATGTTTCTTAGTTATATGGGAATTTGAAACATTTTTATAGGAGAAAAATTATTTGGGGTAAGGGCTAGGCATGGATTATGTCATAATGAAATCATAAACAATGATAACATTTGTTATGCAAACTTCGATAGATTAGATAGATAGATAGATAGATAGATAGATAGATAGATAGATAGATAGATAGATATGTTTGGTCTATCAGAACATAGAATGGGTGAAGTATTGAATGGGATATTTGATAGGCAGCTACACAAGTGCAATGAAGACATCTGCTGTAGAAGCAACAGATCATGAAACACTGTGGACTTCAGCTTTATATGGCTTGTAAATGGATTTTAGACCTTGTATCCACAAGCCTTTCACACTCTGTCATTTGAGAACCTGTGTTTTTGGGCTAGCATTGTAAAACCATCCACCATTAACTACTGTTCTCTATGATGGACACTTTGGATATACTGATTTCTGGATACATCTAATAGAACAACATTGGAGCATTCAACAGGGGAAAATCTCCTAAGGCTCCAATTCCAAATAAATGTTTGTTATTCATAGTGAGTTCATTACTCAAGGGTCTATTTATAAATAAAATCCCACCATATACATACAGCTTTTATGAGTTACACATCTTTCTAACTAGATATAAATAGAAATATTTATAAATGGCATTATTATTATTTTTTATTTATTCTCTTCCGTGAGAACCGTGATAAAAGAACCCCTGAAGTCTTATATATTTTTTCTTTGGAGTTCTTCTCTAATATATGATAAATATGTATATGTGTGTGTGTGTCCAAAGAACAAAAAAAAAAAGAACAATGGGAGAAAAATGACCAGCATATGTTAAGGCGTATATATGATGAAACAGTGAGAAAACAATGGAATGGGGAGAGTGGAAAGCAGAAAGAGAGGGTGATTAAGGGGAAGGGGTGGTAAAATGAAGACAGATGTGGGGCGAAAGACGGGATTAAACAGCCCAATTAATGTGTCAGCGCCCGAGACCTGCAAAACGTCATTTGCCACAGCCTGTGATATGCAGAGCGGTCTGCGGATTAACTCTTTATTGCCCCTTGCCATCTACAATCCCCCAATTTTTCATGTTTGGTGATGAAGAGATTGCCCTAAGTACCAGCACATTGCAGATTTCCTGGAGAAGTCATAGGCAGCCGGCATAAAACAGCCTGGCAACCCATATGGGAGCAATAAAGGTGTGACACCAAATGTATACCTCATGCGAGTCTGGAGACAAGGTTATGAGAGGTGATAAAATTATAATGGTGGTACAAGGTACGGCATTAGGCCCCCACCCACTCCTTTCTTATTCTGACCTATAGATCTTTTTCCCAAGCTTTTACCTTCAGAACTAAAATCTAAATCACAAACCTAACCCTATTATGGCTGTTTGTCTATCTTGGACACAGGTATACTTTAGCCAGTATAGGGTATTTCAGTTTCAAACTTTCTACATTGGTATTTGGAATATAAACCATAGCCATGTTATATATAGAAAGTTTGAAACTGAAATACCCTCTATTGGCTAAAGTATACCTGTATAGGCATTTCAATCTTTACAAAATTTTAACGATCTGTAAATATACTTAAAAACAAGCCACCACTGACCTCTCTAGCTGCAGGTATTGCGGATGAAATGAGTCCCTAGGACAGAAGCTGATGGGTTACTGGGTGAAGGTGAGATGATGACATGAGGTTATAGGAGAGGTTAGTGTGAGTGGAGCTGTTGTGCCACTGCTTGGATGAGACAGGAGGTTGAGTTGAGCTTTGGTGTCAGTTTTGTAAGAGGACAGGACGGGCTTGGCAATGGAGTCTCTGCTGGGACAGGAGAGCAGAATCTACTTGGTCACTGCTTCAGAAAGGGATAAACATGGTAAGCTGGGATGCTGTAAGAATGACTTCTGCTATCAAACTTGAGAATGAATTCCTCTATAGTGCCAGCAGCTAGGTGATTGTTTTAAAGCTCATTTACCATTTATTATTATGCTGTTAATGCCAAAAAAGGGTGAGATTTTAAAATAACATGTTAGGTAACATACTACATACAGACACCATATCTGTATTGCCCAAACAACTATTTGTGATTGTCTTGTGTGAAGACTTTGTGTGAGTACTAGTGTTGTACATATTGCCAGAGTGCAAAAGTAAGTGAAGAGGCAGAAGCCATGTAGCCTCTGTCCTTAAAGAAATGATAAATTAAACTTGCCAATCCATACTAATAATGGGTTATCTAATGCCAACTTTTGGTCTAAGATGGGGCTCAATGGAAGGTCTTTGGGTTTCCAAACTATTAAAATTGGCATTTTGATCAGCAATATTGGACCGAATATTGCGTTTTTGGGGGTAATAATGTTAACAAGGTGATAGAAGGGGTTTGGAAACCTGTACGCTGATATTTGGGGCTACAAGAGCTTAAATATGCTTACATATTTTAGGTATTGGACATGGCAGGTGCTTAATAAGCCAACAGAGGACAACAAGTATCGAAGCTCGGCATAGACATCAAAGAGAGAACTGAAAACATGTGAATACAAAACCTCATGAGTTCAAGATGCTCGGATTGGTAGCTTTTTCAGTGTGAAAAGATAACATGCCATACTAAGTAGTCTTCAGCTTTTTTTCTGTATTAGATAAACTGACCTGACCTGCTGACCCCTGTTTGTTGGCCCTGCTTGCTTTCTCGGTGTGATACTGGCTGTGATCTGCAGAGTGCCAGGTTTACACATGACATTGCCTATTCTGTCAGGTCTGGGTTGTATGAAGGGCTGTAACCTAAAGAGACCCTGTCACAGACCATGAATTTAGAAAAAACTTTATTATCATTGATGTTATTTACCCATATAAAAACTTATAGATCTCCAAAAGGTCTTTTTGGCAGCAGTATCTAGGATGTAATGTCGACTAAAGTTTTCCCAAAACTCCCGACTTTTCAGCTTCATAAAGGATTATGTAGGTAAGGTTGGGGAGGGGTGAAGCATTTGGGCCAGCACAGACAAATTTGTCACTCTCAGAGGAGGAGAGAGCTATGTCATGGCAGAAGAGAGAACGTTGTGCTAGGGAACTGACTATTGTTAAAGAACTCACATTTGCTAGCAAGTTCAAAGTCACAGTGTATATTATGAAATATGAATATTATTGCAAGTAATCATTTAAAAATAAAACTATAAATAAACCTAAATATTGATTATAGGTAATAACATGATCTGTATTCAAGAATCTTTTGTCATATTTTCCACTTTGGTTTGAGTCTCACTCTTGGCCAGGCTCCACTTTTTGTTTATCTCTTCTTCGGCTGTCTCCTCTACTCTGGAACTTTTGTCTTTGCAACTTTCTGTGTTTGATGGTATCAACTCTTAATCATTGCTTTATAAATTCTCTTCATACAGCCTGTTTGTTGTAGGAAGCCTTGTGAGTTATATTGTATGACAGTCATGAGATAAAAAGAGAGCAAGAGTCAGGAATGAAGTCCAAGAATTAGCTTACAGCGAAGGTTCCAAGACATTATTTAATGGCTCTCCAAACAGTATAAAAGCACTATAAGCCAGCTACAGTTTTCCTATACCTCAAGGTATAGGAACCTTTTGGTGGCTCATGGAAAGTCTACGTGCAAAGCAGAAAAAATCACAATAGTCACAACAATAGTAATATTCACCAGCAACAGATGGGAAGTAAACTCAAGGCCAGTGTTTGGGGTTTTGGCCAGGGTCCCGTCCTTCTCCAGAATACCAACCAACAGAATGGCAGGGGTGCATGGAGCCTTACAAAACCTTGCTATGCCTTCCCCTCCACTATGTTTATAGGCCTTTCCCTGAAGTTTTCTTACATGTTGATCTCCTATCCTCCTATTAAGTTGCTCATGTATCTAGACATCAGGTCCTAACCATTATGGTTTTGTTCACCTTTACCCTCTCAGAAGACCTGCAGAGTATTCAAGACAATGCATTAGCAAAGACCGCACTGACAAGAAATTTGTTTATTGCACTCACAGAGTTTAAAAGCATATAAAAGCTTATCACAAATATCTAGACTATTGTCCACATCTCAATCTGGGTTTCCAAACCCTAGGAGGCAATATCTTGGGTAGAGACCTAAAGAGTGTCTAAGGAGAGTACATATACAGTGTCTGGCTGGCTGTTGGGGCATCCCAAAGGAAAGCTTTGTAATATACATTCAATCCGTTGCTGGCGAAGATTGCTGGGACTTTTTTCTGCTTAACAGGTTGACTTTCCATTAGCAATCAACCTGCAGCAAGACTGGAGAATTGGCTTGAGTAGAGAACTATCATGGGAGGTCAGAAGACTCTGTTGAGTTCAAGTGATATACAACCATTAAATCTTTTTCTGCAGGCTTTTGATTGATGGATCCTGTTTCAATAATATTGTCATAAGGATTTGAAACAGCTGTTTCATGCTGCGGGGTTGGTGGGGTTATAGATGAAGTTATAGATGAAGCCATCAAATGTACAGTATGTGAATACTAACACCTCCATATAATAGACAAATTCTCTTTAAAAATGACAAATTAATGTTAAATCAGGTGAATGATTAGCTAATAAATGTATGACAAATCCTCACATAACATAATAAAAAGTCCCTTGTATTTAGAGCCATAAGTATATTACTATATTGCCATATTAATGCCCAACTTCACCTTTATTACAATTAAAAATGTAATTTGCCCAGGCTCAGTACTGTTCCTTACAGTTTAAAAGTTCTGCATTCCAGTACCAGCCCTGTTTGAGGTTGAATGACCCCATAGTCATTCAACTCACTTCTTGTGAGCACTGGGAGTCAAAGGGACGCTCTCCAGGGAACATCATCAGACCACTTAGTCCCACGAGAATGCTGAATAATGACATCATGTGACCAGACTGAAGACCCCAGAAAAGAGGATATATATACAGGGAAAAAAACAAGTAAATAAATTATGTAGTGACATTACGGAAGTAGGGCCAGGAAGAAGTAAGGCAATTTGAAAATTAGACATTACATTAACATTAGATCATACTAATAGGTGCATCCAATGTTTTGTCCTGCAGCTACTGGAAAAGCAAAAATTCCAGCATATACACGCTCCTTGTTTGCCAATAAATGTACAAACTTGATTTGTTCCATCAACCGTAGTGTTCAAAATATTCCAAGATATAACGAATATTCCTAATATTTTAATCACAGTTGTAGAAACATTGTAGACACTTAAAATGTTCTACTTAGCACAGCACATAATTAGGCTTTTATATATAGTGTACATATAATATAATAATATATGTAAGTTTCAATGTCCTATATGGCTAGTATATTAAAAACTATTAACATGTAATATGAATAGGATACAGAAATTGCCAGGTTAATTATCGTCTTCTAAGATTTCACAGCTAAAAAGCTTTTTATGATGATCCTCTGGGATTTATTCCGGGATAAATGGGCTTTATTGTGGGTTTTAATAATGGATGTCACTTGGAAGCTCGCTTCCAATCTTTCTTTAAAAGGGTCTCTTCTATGGGATGCACTCTTTAATTGCCAAACTTGCTTCCAGCAAAGGAAGAAGGGGAAAAAAGCCTATAAATGTGCTTATAGAGGATATTACATTCCAAACATTCAGAGAAGAAGAAGAGAGTGAAATGAGATTAGTGTGCTAAGATTGGCCCTAGACATCTAAGAGCTTTTATCAAATGTATGTCAAACCTAAATCTTTTTTCTTGCAATATCTTTGTTATCAAACCCCACTTTGGGTTGCTGTTCAGTTTACTTATGCAGCACATTTTTTTTTGTTCAAACTTATTTGACTAGGTGGAAAGGAAGGAGTACAAACCATTCCTTATTCCTAGTCGTCTCCCTAGTTCCTACTCTCCTTCTGACTAGTACCCCAAAACTGCTTTACTTTGCTACCTGGCTGGATGAAGCTCTTTGACAATGAGAAAACACCAGCTTGGCAGCAATGCAGAAGCTTAGGGGTCCCAGCCTGCGACAGAAAGTGCTGTAACTGGAAGGCTTTCCAAAAATGAACCACATTTAAAAACATAAGAAAGTCATATAAAATGATATATGATGCCAAACACACAAAACATTATATAACTCAATATTTGAAGGACAGACCCCCCTAATTCTCAAGGACGAAAACCTTCTTTCTTATTGTCTCAAGTAAATGAATCCAACTAAATATCCCATAAAAGCCCTGCCAAATGAAAGCAAGGGTATGGAGGTGCCAGATAAACAGCAAATGTGTATCTATTATAAATGGGGATAAGGTTCGAGTTCAATATTACCGTGAGTTTAAGTTGAACGTCCTCTGATGTTCAAAACTATGCTGAAACTCAAAACTTTAAAAGATTTTCTTTTCTGAGCAAATGTCCTTGGGCTATTTACTTTTAGTATCCAATGTTTGTGGGCTATCTTCTTTAGGATCAAATGTTCTGAGGGTATTTACTTTGCATGTGCTTGCTGTTGAACTTTTTTCTTTTAGGGTCAAATATTCCTGGGCTAGCATTTGTTAGACCTGAAAGTTTTCTTTTCTACGTTAACATATGTTACATCTAATATTTTAAGAACACCCATCAGGAGAGAAAATACCCTCAGAATATTTGCCCCAAGAAAAGGCAGTCAAAAAAGGTCTACCATGGACTTTCATACTGAGCATCGGGTTTGGCAAACTTTTAAGAACATTCTTCACAAACTGAACACTGGCATCCATCTCTAGTTTCAAATGCTGGTAGTCCATTGGTGTTTAGGTCTGGAGATCTAAAACTGTTTAACCTCTGTGGCCATAGAAAGGAGTGTATACTATCTCTGCTAGATATATTTATTTATAACTTGAAAAATATAAATGGAGAATTTGGAACATGGATGGAACATCAACAGGAAATAGGACAAGTTAGAGTTTCCAAGATCCACAAGACGCCAAAGGTTGACCACCTAGCTCCAATGTCACTTTTGGGTAAACTAGCCTTTAAGATGATCAGAGACAAGAGATTCCTTCACAGTTCTTTCAAAACTGCTTTGATCCAATGGTAAAATGTTGATATTTATGGGTATCACATGTAACCCTCCTAAAACGTCCAGATTGTTTGATGACCATTGGATTTATAGGAAGGTTCTGATCAAACATTCTCTGGCTTATTGGGTTCTGGAAAGAGATGAGGCTTGAAGGTCTGATGCCCCTGGCCAATTTGTCTGCCAACAGCCGATGTTGCCCTGATTAGGATGTCTGCCACCATTCTGTAATAATAAAGCCAGGATATGGGAGATTTGCAATGTATCTCCAAAATATTCTTCTTTATTTTTACAGCACTGACACATATTTCACAAAACATTTACAAAGACCACTGCATGATTTAGATTAGATTGCTACAGCCTTCCCTTTTTGTGTTTCCAATGAACCCCCCACAACTTTTCAATATACCATTGTTGGATTTTCCCCTTTAGCACACGCAGTGAAGGAAACATACCTAAAGCATAGAATTATGAAATTCATTAGACAAAGTGGTGATTTAGCAAAAAATAAGAAGCGGTATATACTAAAAGAGTATTACTTACACACAGAGCCGGTTTATGGAGAGCTTAAAGGAAATAATAACAGATAGATTAAGTGGATCAAACAATGGTATAGAGTGATAAATTTTAAATGTTAGGCTATTGCTTTGCTTAATAGACTTTTCACCATATCGGTTTAAGTAACAAGCTCCCAGGCTTGCCCAAGTGATGCTGAATGCCAGCTCTTTGATACATAAGACCTCCAGTATTGTAGAGAAGAGGAAATGAGGGTCCCCAGTGCTGTGATGTAAATCTGGCTTGGTTACTGGCAGGTTACAGCAGTGTACGGTTTTATAAGGGTCACTTCCAGATGCAAGCAGCTGCATAAGCTTGCAAACTATGGAGGTCCCATGGGGACACATAACATATATGTGTGTGATATAGCCGGGGTGTATAGTATATAGCTTCACGTGGAACACTCTTATTAAAAATTTGCTAACCCTTTCCTCACCATTATGTTTTATATTACATTCAAGGGAACTCAATAATGTTCTCCGATACATATAAGTATATATAAGTGTAAATATATATTTATATACACATACTAATATATATATAAGGACAGCACAGTGGCTTGGAGGTAGCACGCTTGCCTTTGCAGCACTAGGTCTCAGGTTCGGTTCTCGGGCAGGACACTATCTGCATGAAGTTTGCAGGTTCTCCCCGTGTCTGCGTGGGGGTACTCCCACATCCCAAAAACATACAGTACAGGTAATTGGCTTCCACTCCAAAAAATTCACCTTAGACTACAATAATGACATATGACTATGGTAGGGACATTAGATTGTGAGCTCCTTTGAGGGACAGTTAGTGACATGACTATTGACTTTGTACAGTGCTGCGTGATATGATGGCGCTATATAAATACTGTGTAATATTAATAAAGTGCACACTTGCACAAAGACGTAGCTATTGGTAATTGTAACATTGTTGTGCTATTACATAATATTATTTTGCATTTAATTTCGACTTAAAGCTCATTTTGGGTTTTATTGGCAAGGGGGGTACTATGATCTCTCTGAGAGGTAAAAAAAATACCTGGAAATGTTATATTTTCAATGCTAGATCCACTGTGTTATATCCATGCAAGGCAACATAACAGGTTCATTTTTTAGAGGACAATACATTAATCGTTTTTGACCTCTACCACTAATCTGCTACTAAAATGTTTGGAAGTGCCGGGGCAAGTTTTGCAAGTTTAAACGTATAGAGGGATCAGCAAGATTCGAGTTGCCCCCATATTACCTGAGGCCAGTGACTGGTCACTCATGTACCCAGCATTGCATTATGGAAAAGCTATATTAGTGTCATATTTTCCCCACACAAAAAATATTGGATGGTTTTTCAAATTTATTAGCAAGACATGGAAATAAATAAGAGATTGTATGTTACGTGATACGTAGTATGGTCAAAATCTAGGCTCACTTTAACATAAAGCACAAATCCCTTTAGCATGTTCCAGTTGCAGATAATCTTTTATGTTCATCAGTTATCTAAAAATCTAAGATAAGTTTAACATTAGGATTAATGACTATTTGTCAAAGCTTATTAAGATCAAGATAAAAAAGCAGCTATCTGGTCAAAAATCTTTGTTGAATTAAAAGCAAAAACGTAAATCTCCCGTAAAAGAAGATAATAATCAGCCCTTGTCTTGGCTCAGGATCGCCTTGTATTTAATAAACACACAGGAAGCTGCCACTTGGGCTGCCTAAACCTAATCCTTATTCTGAGCTCCTTTCTCGGCCCGGCGTAATACCAGGGGAGGTAAAACTGGCTATGGGTCAGTAAAAATCTTCATCCTTCAGAAAGAAGAGGATTCAAGTTTCTCGATGTCCACTAGATGAAGCTAAGAAAACCCCAAAAGCCCAAGGCTACAAATTCCAGGCTCTATCCTTTCAATCTTATAACGATAATTGCTCTTAAATCAACCCTGCTGCTTTCAGAAATTTAACTCCTTCAGAAAAATAAAGCTCCACAACTTTTTATATATTATAGTGTTCCAATCTCTATATTTAGTTGCTGTATTGATTTTATTTTACCTTAGTTTCACCTTGTATTACTATGAATATTTTCATCTAGTAATACTGGGAATAACACACTCACATATCTTCTATATTGTTTTTATCATATCTATGGGTAAAGCCCACAAATAATTTCATTGTAATAAAAATTCTGATTCCATGTTATCACGTGCCTGAAAGCCTACATGCCTTGTACCAAGCCACCAGTAGTTTATGCTGGAGTTCCAACTTAGAAATGGATTCTCCATACCATTTTTGTGGTCTTGCCCGAGATCTCTTCCTTCTGGTGAGAAGATAACACCCTTCTTTTCAAGATTACCAGCTGTCAGATTCTCACTTTTCAATGACCCATTACTGGGCCTCCCATTACCTGGGCTGTCTAAATAATCTTCAAAACTTTTCACCAGATGTCTCATTGCTGGACAACACCAATCACTCTGATATAATCACATTGGTGTCATAAATGCTGGGTATTAGGAAGAATTTATCTGTATGTCTTAGAAGCATAAGGGAATGTGTGGCCATTGCGGGTGCCTTGATTACTGACAGGGTGGTTCCAATTGTATTTGGCTTGGGGCACTAAAATGGCCAATACCAGCTTAGATTTGCTTAATCAAATAAAAGAACTGAGGATTATGGATAATGCTTACAGATGGGATACATAAAAATCAGGTTATGTGGACTGGTTGGGATAGGTCTACAACACACTAAAAAACACTCTCTTGGTAGACTTCTTGGTTGACCTCTGCAAACTTCTACTACCCCTTTATTTCATCTTGTCCCCCCACTTTTATCTGTAAGATTTGGAATGAGAGTGAAAGAAATCACTTTTTTTCATTCAGCAATATCTCTGATCTTTTACTTGTATACCTATTATTAATATTTATTAAACAATCTCTTCCCTTCAAAAGTCTTCATTTAGAACTATCTGCAGGAATGTTAAGAAACCTTGAGGACATGTTTTACCCATTTGTACAATCAATGCCTCCCCTGCAAACAAACTCTCTCGTGCTCCGTTTGGAACAGAATCGGGCAAAGTATTGGAAATATAATGGCAAAAATGACAATTCTTGACCTCTAAAGTGTCTAATAATACTTACGTATATAGTGCCTACATCCTTTGTTTCTAATGCATCACTTAACCGACCTGAAGGCTGTGTTTAGGAGGGCACCATGGTCCAAACCTGGTGGACTTTTTTAAAATTCATAGATTTTACAACTTTATTCTTTAATTCATTGTAACCTATCACATTGCCCCCCAACTTTGCTGAGCAAACCTTGGAAACTTACCAAAACCCCACTGGGCAATTAATAATTCTATAGTCATGTCACTAGCTGTCCCTCAAGGGGTTCAAAATCTAATGTCCCTACCTCAGCCATATGTCTTTAATACAGTGTAAGGTAACTTTTGGGGGGGAGGCCAAACAACCTTACTGCATGTTTTAGGAATGTAGGAGAAAACCAGAGAACATGGAGAAAACCCATGCAAACACGGGGAGAACCTGCAAACTTCATGAGTCCTGGCTGAGATTCGAACCTGAGATCTAGGGCTGCAAAGTCGGTAGTGCTAACCTCTAAAGCACTGAGCTGCCCTGGTCATGATCATGTCCCACTATTGGCTGGTTCTGGTTGTTGGATCCTCAGCATGTTACTTGTCACTTTATCAAGCTGAACTCTGCATGATTCAGTATACTCAACCTTGGTCTGACCTAAACCCTGCTTCTTGTCATCCACCTTCCTGACCTTAGACTGCCTTGACCTTAATTTTCGCCAGCTGCCTGCCCCAACCCTGGCCTTCCACAAACACTCCTTACAAAGACTCCAGCCTACCTGGTACCTATTCTCTGTCAGTCCCCACACCGAAGACATATGTTTCTTTCGCCACTGGTAGGGAGAGCCTGGAATCCGCGCTCTGTTGTTCTCCCTTCTTCAAAGTAGTCTGGTGGCCACTGGCTCATCACTTTCGTGGATAAAAAAGCCTAATGGGCCGGATATGGCCCAGGGGCCGTAGTTTGCCCATGCCTGTTCTAAGCTCTAAACACTCAGGGTATATTTCTATTAAAAATTCTTTCTTTGACTTGGTGGATCTATTACGTTTCGAATATTGTTCTTTTGTATCTTGTAGCTAACTGACATCTGGAATCTGCTATTTGAAAACAATAATAAGTATTGTAAAAGAAAAATACAGTCAATAAAAAAGTTTACTTGTTGACTCCTAATTTTCTATTGTGGGTTGACAAAAATGTTTTGATTCAGTTGGCAAGTCACTTAGTGCCTATCCTTTAGAGAAGAAGACAGTAGGAGTCCTGTCCAAGTTTTTTTTTATTTAAATGACTTTTTAGGGTTTTGAAACAGAAAAAAATTGGAGCAATATCTGGTAAGTAAAGTGGATGGTCAATGCACTCAAACTCTATGCACCTGAACACCTTTTTGCAAACAAGGGGTCAAGTTTAAGTAGGCGAGCCTTTCTATTAATAAAATAATATATTAATACAGTTTGTTTATAGTTATCAGCAGCATCAATGCATGGAGCAGTGTCTTCAGTATGCAATACACTTCCAGTTGAACCCAATGCCGACATTTCCCATTCATGTGTACGTTCTGTGTTTCCACCTGCCAGCTGCCGTACCAGTACCTCTGCAGAATTTGAAAGTAGTTTGGATAGAACTAGTGTATAAAACTAGGATCTTACACCCCCACCTTTACAAGCCTGTTCTGCTTTTGCTGCCCAGGTTACAGATTTGCTTTAAAAAAGTTGCTGCAAGACTGACAGTGCAATTTCAATCTTCTATTGTTCTGGATGAGAGATCTGGCATCTATGGGCATCCTACCTCAACGTGAATTGGATAGTCAGCTTTATTGGTAATGATGTGCATTGCTTTTACAGGCAGTCAAGTCATCATGATACAGTCAGAGTGACGGTGATCATAAATCTAATGAATGTTCCTGGGTATGGCACATTGAGAAAAGCCGTACTTGGTATTTGGCAGACACATTTCCATTTACTGAAAGAATGAAGCACGGACTGTATTGGTGAAACACATAACAATGGCTTTATTTATGGGGTCCTCGTGGCTTTGCATCATACAGAAATTTAAAAAAAGTAATGTATAGTCATTCCTCCTACTTCTAAGCATGTCATGGCTGAACAAATCTGAATCAAGAACAAAATAAAAGCTCTCCATGAAGCTGTGGGAGATTTCTTGCTTATGTATAGGTCAGATATGATGTGCAATTGTAGGGGTGGATAAAGAGACAAAATGGGTAAAACAGACTGCCACTGCAATGAGATAGTAATTACTATACCGACCTAAAAAAAAAATAAGTCACTGACCTATTATAAGTATGCAGATTAGGAAAAACAGAAAGTCCTATTTTCATAGTTTTTCTGATATACTGGCTTCTGGAGTTAGAGGATCAGTATGACAACAAATGATAATCAATTATGTACTCTTCCAACCAATCAAATTGATATTCTGAGTTGGTTGGAAGTCCCAAAACACTGCACATACACATACCTATATGATGTTATGCCCTTCGGATAGAAATGATCCAATAGAAATTTGAGTACCTAATTATTTTTTTCTAGACATGTAACCCATTCGACATATCCAGGCACAGGTACATCTGCAGTGCAGAATTACAGGTTCCTTGTTACCTGGTAATGGCACTGGCAAGGGACCTGGATGGTGAACATACTGTAGGTCCTTTGGCATGTATATGAGGGGGTGCTGAAAAGTTCCTGGCTTTGCCCCCTTCCAGATGAAATAGAAAAATAAGTGTGGGGGCATATGACAGCCTAATATCTTAGTATGTAGCTGTGCAAATATCAGGTCTTTGTGTTTCCTAAAACTGTTTTTTCTTTTATTGAGAAGCTGTGATGGCAGAGGCACAAGCAAGTTTCACGTCGTTGGCGTTACGGGCCGTCATGAAGTTTTTGTTCTTCCAGGGAAATTCAGAAAAGGACATTCACACTGAGATGTCACAAACACTGGGGGAGAAGTGTCCTTCCTTTCCCTGGAGAAACAAAAACTTTATGGCGGCCCGTAACTCCAACGACGTGAAACTTTCTTTTGCCTCTACCATCACTGCTTCTCACTGAAAGAAAAATCAGTTTTAGGAATCGCAAAGACCTGATATTTGCACACTTACATACTAAGATATTAGGCTGTCATATGCCCCCACACTCATTTTTCTATTTCATCCGGAAGGGGGCAAAGCCGGGAACTTCGCAGCACCCCCTCGTAAATGCAATAAGGGCAACATAGTATAGTAAGCTGGTGAAAATGGTAAAATGACATACAATATTACTTGCTAATTATACATTTAACATTCCAAAATGTACTGTAACCAATATTAAAAAATGCAGAAAATGTTGGTGTTACCTTAATTAGCATGTAATACAAGCCTACAGATTTGTATGGTTTCTATGGGTCTTAATGGTCACTAAAGGTATAGAGATCTCTATAGACCTCTATGGTGCTTATAGTTTCACTATATACAATGGTCACTATAGGTACAGATATCTCTATAAACGTCTATAGTGCTTAAAAGTATATGGTCTCTATAGGTCCATATGGTTTTTAAAGACTTCAAAGGTGACTATAAATAATATGGTCTCTATAGCTGTATATGGTTTCCATAGACTTCTAAGGTGACTATATTTTCTCTATAGGTCTATGGTTTCTGTAGACTGCTATAGTCTCTATAGTCCTCTATGGTGCTTTTCACTTACATGGTCTCTGAAGATCTATATGGTCTGTATTAATCTGTATAATCCTTCATGACTCTATTAATGCTCACCATTTGGTGCAGCAATAGAAATTGGGGTGCGGAGAGGTATGCAATGCAATCCACCTAATAAATAAACAATCATTAGCCTTAGTACAATGATTTAAAGTCAAGATTTCTGATCTACAGATTTGTTCCAGGTCAGTAACCCAGAAATCATTCAAGCTGTGGGTCAGCATGACAGCCATGCAGCTAGCATTTCCAGAATAGCTCAATATGCAGATTTCCTTTAATATCACCATGGCAGTCACCACTTGTCTTGCAGCTCTGGTGTCTTGGATTCAGTTACAACCAGGAACCCTAACTGCATGGAGTTTGTATGATCCCATTGTTAATATGTAATTATTCTCAAAGTGCATTCACTTCCCACAACACCCCTAAGGCACATTAGCAAAAATGTTCAGTTTACGCCACCTTTACCCCTGAGGTACATTTACGTCATTAACGCAAGAGCTCCGTCTGGAGGGAGGTATGAACTGAGACGATCCAGCTGTGTTCTCCGTAGGCTGGAGCTCTAGAAATGATCACATTAAAAGCAAGGATGGTTTAACATCCTAATCACAGGCTTGATTGCTTGGTATGGATCTTTAAATTTTCACTTATCTAACGTTATTCAATACTGATGCCAGCCAATTTGATATTCAATTCGATCAACGTATTCGATAAATAATTGTCAGCCGTTAAATTGTACTATTTATTGGATTGTGAGCCCCTTTGAGTGACATGACTATGGACCTTGTACAACACTGGGTAATATGATGGCGCTATATAAATACTGTGTAGTAATAATAATAATAATATTAATATTACACACAGCAATTAATGCATCCAGCAGAAACAAAGCACAGTTAAAACAAATGTATGTGCACATTCACCTAAACTGGAATGGGGATCTATGGAGAGGTTGTAAAAAAAAATCAAATGCTTCTACAATTTGTTGACCCAATCAATCAAGGTTCTCTTGCACACCATATCCATCGATTTATAGGTGAGTCACTGAAACAATAAATAGACTGCAGTGAAATTGTCCTATGTATGGCCAGTTTAAAGCAGAACTATACTTACCTAACCTCCAGCAATATGACCTCAATGACAACCGGACCTCACTGGCACTTTTCTTCTGGGTTCTGGGCTTGGGATGGGATGAATTGGGATGAATGAACTCCTGTGTATACACAACAAGTTTATTCATCCCAACAAAACTGCACCAGGCAATTAAAATGATAATGAAAAAGCAATTACCAATCCTTTATACGTAGTATGGTACTTCTACAAAAAATGTCTATTTGCATATTTTGGAATTTTAACCACGTTCTTCTTCAACATATGTAACATTCTTCTCATGGAACCCGCTCTTTGGGGCAGGGTCCATTTCTCCTCCTGTGTCACTGTCTGTATTCGTCTGTCATTTACAAACCCTATTTATTGTACAGCGCTGCGTAATATGTTGGCGCTAAATAAATCCTGTTTATTATTAATAATAATAATATTAATAATAATATGTTGGCGCTATATAAACCCTGTTTATTATTATTAATAATAATAATATTAATAATAATATGTTGGCGCTAAATAAAACCTGTTTATTATTAATAATAATAATATTAATAATAATATGTTGGCGCTATATAAACCCTGTTTATTATTATTAATAATAATATTTTGGTGCTATATAAGTCCTGTTTATTAATAATAATAATATTAATAATAATAATAATAATATGCTGGCGCTATATATAACCTGTTTATTAATAATAATAATAATAATATGTTGGCGCTATATATATCCTGTTTATTAATAATAATAATAATAATATGTTGGCGCTATATAAATCCTGTTTATTATTAATAATAATAATAATAATATTAATAACCCAATAAGTTCAGTCTATCGTAGTGCTGTGATTAAAGACACCCAGCCATCACCTAAAAATGGTTAACATTGGAACAAATGGGAACTCATTCTTTTCAGGCAATTCCTTGCCGTACAGATGTTTCTCAAACGTTACACACAGGGTCTAAGAGCGTTTAACCCTTTACAAGGAATACGAAGTTCCATACAGAGGTTAAAAAAAATGCTTCCAACTGCAAGCAAATCCTGAAATACCTATTGGTTACTGTCTGTTGCTGCTCCTTGGTGCCAATTGACAACCACTTGGCACCAGAAGTAGTAAATGGCGCAGTTTTTATCCGCTGGTATGAACAAAGCCTAATGGTCATTTTTGGATGAGAAATTCAAGACCGTGGCTACCAACCGTTGTTTCATTTTTTATTATAAATAAATAAGACGATGTATTAAAAAATTATTTCTTTACATGAACCTCCTGCAGCTCGGAGTATATGTACGACCCCGACCTTTCCCATTAATTCCCACGTGAGAAGGATGAGAAGCTCCAATAACACAATAAACAAGAAGCCCATGAAAATGCTGCCTTTCCATCTTTTCTTTCTTTTATTTTTTTTTTCTTTAATAATTATCAGTTAAGTGTTTTCAGGGCTCTGTTCCAAGCATGATTCCCTAAATCCAATCCTGACAATCAGTCTTTGGTTTTGCTGGAAGTGTTCCCCGGTAGGGAGGAGGAGGCTGTATGCAGCCAGTGGGAGGACAGCAGAGGGGATGGTTCTCTTTAAACAGAAGGGGATGGCTTGTCAAGGCTTTAGGGGCAGGTGTAGCTGAATTGTAGAGCTGCATTCTGCATCTGACTGTCACTAGTACACAAGCCATTATCATCAGCTCAATGGGACCAAGAGGAATGGAGACAACCCTTGTACTTCTTCTATGCAGCATAGTAAGTGGACCCATTTTATCTCATCCATAATCCTCCTGCTCATCTGCATTATGGATTTTTAGAATGCTGTGATCTCATGGCATGCTTATTGTAAAAAACATAGCAATTATTTAAAATTTTGGCGTGTCCCTCTATTATATGACAGCAATTATTTTTTGCCTATGGGTGCATTTGACGTTTCGCAAATTTGAAGCTTTTCTCCAACTCATTTTCTCCACCACATGCTGTATATAGATTTTATGTGTTTATGTTGATGGTGCATTGTGTGCCCTATACTATCTGCAATCTCTAAGGGTTTGGCTTTGCGGATAATGCAGTAGGGATCATTACCTTTTTGTGTGAATGCTGAACATACTCAGATTTCAGTAGGAGCTGCACAATGCCCTTCAGTGCACAGGCTAGTCCCAAAGCCTTCACCCCCTCCTCCATGTACAGATCCATTAATGCAATATATCAGCTGGCTAGTTGGTGTATGGAAACTGTCATTCTGCTCCTCCTCTTGCCTCTGGCTTCTCTCTCCTAGTTCCCTATTTGCATGTCCTGTTTTATGACATTTCATTTGTAACTTCCATAAGTCAGTATAAGATCTGACGTCCAGTATGGAAAGTTTTAAAGTTGACCTAATAGTTGGAAATCCCAGGGTGGTTCTGTAAAGTTTGGTACTTTTTGGATGTGATTGAGTTGGGGCTGATAAGTGGAATCATCTCTTATTGAGTTCCCAATTCCGCCCACTTGCCATGGACTGTGCTGAGAGGGTCTCGCTTTTCCAGTTGGATGTTAACTTTAATTTCTTGTGAATAAAGTCCCTGAGAGTTTCAAAAAGCTAGGAGGTGATTCAGATCAGTGTTATCTATGCAAAACCAATTTATCATTTTTGAATGGTATAGTCCTTTAAGGAAAACCGTTTTCATGGTTTTAAAAGATAAGTTATACAGGGCGGTCATCTTTATCCTTCCTGCACTACTTGGGACAATCATGTGCCTATTACTTGTGCCTGGTTAACACTATGGAGTATATTCTTAAACAGAGAATTTGACAATCATTGAAACATTTCTTCTTGGAATTCTCCAGGTCTATGTGTTTCAATGGCAGTAACTGATTCTTCACCAGTGAATGTTTCAATGCATGTCAGATTCTCAGTTTATAAACTGACCCCTACAATTCTAAGGATAAGGATGACAGCTTTGGGGAATATACTTCAATTAAATACCCCCCCCCCCTCCCACTATGTTTCTCTTCTGAGAGCCATTGTACAGTATGTGAAATTCCCACTGCATGGGAAACAAACTTTAGTAAGGGGTTCTGTCCAATATGGAACATAATCTCATTTCAAGACTTCAAAAAAAGTTTGAGATTCTTTTTATATCTTCTAAGCAAGTTGCTAGGTGTATCTGCCATTCTTACAATCTAATTCTGGACAGAATGAATGAATAAATGGAGTTGAATGGTGTATGATACCTAAGGATGCCTTTCCTGATCTTATAAGGGAATCTGACAAAACCCTATTTTTCCATGTCCATGTGTTTTCAATGGCAGTGATTCATCCTCCACCAGAGAACATTTGGTGAATGTCAGAATCACTGCTTTATAAATAGACCCAATAGTCTTTCCTTTTCATATTAATAATATTATTGTAGTATTACATTGACAACTTGTCCAAGTTATGCTGGCCAGGCAGGTAAGTTACCCGCTAAGTGGCAACCCTAATGGTACCACTGTCTATTCCTTGATATTTAATTACATTCTTAAGTTAGAACGTCTGCTTTGATTGGTAGTTATTTGAGCGTCAGTTGTTTTCAATTATTCATTGATATCTCAATCATTTTATTTGATTTCTTTTTTTATAAATAACATTCTCAGTATTATCCCATTTAATATTTTCTGTTATTATCATGTTGCAAACTTTAGCCTTGCCCCTATAGTTCTCCAGTTGTTGCAGGCTGTGAATGAGTTTGTATTATTCTCTGGACTTGCAAAGTTTCAGTGTGGATTCAGACAGTGTATTTTGTACGGTACTGGGATTGGAAATAAGGGGAATCTTGAATGAACACGATTTGGGAGGGGATATTGTGAAAGGCTGCTATTAGGGATCTGATGGAGCCAGGAGAGATGAAAGGAGGATTTGTGTTTATGAATTAGGGAGAAGTATTATGAATGGATCAGTCAGCACTAGTGGGTGGAAATGGGAGGACGGTTAGGTGGGCTTATGTTTTTGGGAGGTAACGCTTGATTTCTGAGCTTTCCTGTGTTGATCGGTGAAAGATTAAGTACTGGAAATGCTGTAAGTTTGCTTTTACGAGTTGTAATGAGCTGGTAGTGATGAATAAATATTTATCTGTCCTTTCATTGTAATACAAACTGAAGAGATTTATGATCCGATTGTATGGTGTATGGCAGGCTTAAGAAGTCTGACAATGATGTGCAGCCTTGGTCATTTAAGTTATACATAGATGCTAGATCTGTGATCATCCCAGGCATCAATTTACTGTCTGCACAGCTGTACCCCAACATTATCTGGGGATTTCTTCTGCCAGATCACTAAATTTCCAACAGGAATGACTACTCTTGCTTTTCTATTGGGGAGGACCATTCTAGTGCACACAGCTCATCCTACCCCTGCCCATTCCAAAAAACAGTTCTGTTCTGGGATCATTCATTCTGCAGTTCCTAGAAATTATCACTAACGGGGCAGGAGTGCATATAAGGAGGTGCAAAGTGTGCAAGGACCCCGGACCTTCCTTGGCCAACAAGGGCACCCCCAGTAATAGCTCTGTCTCTGACTTAGGTCAGTTCTGCGCAGGGGCCCACTGTTAGCTATGTCTGCCACTGGGTTTGGGCCATAATAAAAAGCAGTATAAAAAGTCAATCAGTTTTTCTACTGACACAAAGCATACTGATAGGAGCATAAAACTGAGTGATAGAGGGATAAGCTTGCCATTATGCTGCGTCTTCTTTCAGTGATTTGAGTTACCAGAGGTATAAGCTTGTCACTACGCTGCGTCTTCTTTCAGTATCCAATAGTAGGCTGGTTCAGGACATCCTGGGTTCATAGGAAGTGGGTTGACTGATGCTGGGCATTATACTGAGGACATCTAGTGGCAGAAAATAAAATACTGCATAATCAATTTCTTGATTGATAGTGAATATTTTAGCTCTGTTATTTCATCTTTTGTTATATTTTGTTTGAAGTTATGATGAAAATTAGGCTTTAACCAATCACAGAAGGTGATGTTATTATTTTCATGCTTTTCAATTTATGTCAGCAAAAGGAATTGTTCCCTATGATGGTTCTTACACTCTGCATTAAATAGTTACAATGAAAATGAATGACAGCAGTGGATGAGCCAACATACAGCTGGGATACCAAATGGGCTTTTTAAAAATTAGTCATTATTATTAAATAGGATTTATATGGTGCCAACATTTTAGGCAGCGCTGTACATTAAATAGGGATAATGGGTATTCTTGATACACATAACTATATTATTTGACATTGTTTGTGCTATCAGGACATTGTTAAATGTTGTAGTATTAGACTAGAAGGGAATTCTGTTAGTATGTATGTGCACAGTTATATTTAATACAATGAGATAAACTTCATGATCATGCAGTTGAGATTCCTCCCATCACATTGGCAGCAAAGCAGGGAATCTCAGTTTGGCGTGATTTCATTTCCCTAAACCGTATATAACTTACTAAAAAAGTACATATTGTACCAGCCTTTCTCAACCAAGGTTCCTCCAGCGGTTGCAAGAGATTTCTTGACCTTTGGTTAGATTATCTCCAACTAGATGGTACTTGCCTAGTTCTAGCGCCAATGATACTTGGCGGAGCCAGCTGCAAGACATCAATGATTGGTTTAGCTGTCTGTATAGGTGGAATTCTGGCCACCATTGTAAGGAGGGGCATTCGTCCCAATGACCACTAATGTAGGAGAATTTCTCCCCACTGACACCCAATGAATTGGTTTTAGCAGAAGTTCCGTGAGAGCTAAAAAATATTTATTTAGATAAGAAGGTTGAGAAAGACTAGATTATACTGCTAAATGACAGACGCCTGATCCTGACATTTTACATGCCTTTATCATGTTTCAGGTATCCTTACATTCATCATTCATTGTGTTTTGTGATTCTTTTCAAAATCTTTTCATGTCCACGGGTGCCCTGCAGACATGGTTGGCTGCCATCTGTCATTGTTAAGGAACTAAAACTGAATTACTTCTGTATACACCTAAAAAGTTATCATAGGGGGGTCTTTACGTACCTCCCTTGTTCATCACCATATTATAAACAGTAGCAACCAGCCATGTATTCAGGTTGATAAGATATCAGTCAGTGCCTTTGATTGGTCAGATCATGCCTAAATTTCTTCTTGTCCTCCATGTGCCAAAAAATGAAGCCATGTATGGATTATAGAAGAAACAGTGAGGGTATAGAAACAAAGTTTAATAAGGAGTCTTAAACACAGCATGAGTCACATACAGAAAGAATTAGTAATAACATTCACTAATATGTGTATTGGGTTACACAGCGACTATCGTAACTAAATATATTAAGATAAAGCTTTGATCACAGGGATGCCATATGTACAGCAGATTTCCTGTCCGTAACCTTAGGCCAACCGCAGGAGTAGATGAGAGATGAGAGCTCTTTACCCCATTACCCAAACCAGCAATAACTTTTGTTCTGCAGGGGAAAATTTTTAATTTCATCATAGGAGTGATTGCAATCTTTACTATGGACAAAGCCGGCTGATCTCAATGTGGTTAAAGTTATTTTACCATGCCCTACTCAGACATTCTTTTTGTGTCTGAACTGTTTTTGATTACCCATACAAGTCAAAGTGATGGAAAGAAAAACTAGAAGCAGCTCTGAAGCAGCTTAGTGCAACTGAGAAGCAGCTTGAAGCAAAACAAGCTAAATGAAATTTAACTAGAAGCAACTCAAGGCAACACAACACGACATTTAAGCTAGCTCGAAGTCAAACTCCCAAGCATATTGAAGAAAGACATTGCAGTCTTTTCTCTAATCTTTCTAATTTTCCTGGATGTCTCTTACAGGTTTTCCTGAAACTTTACAGTCTCTCCAGAGGTTGCTAGAAGACACTTAAGCAGTAATCAGTATTTGATTGTTCTCCCATTATACTGGCATCCAATACAACTGGCACATCCACTTCCATTGGCACTGGCATCCAATGCAACTGGTCATGTCCACACTGATCACCAATGTGAGGGCACTAATCAATATAAAAGGACACTACACTTTTACTGACTTCTACACTGATCACCATTATAAAGGATCTTTCCCCACTTACCACCATTATAAGTACCCATTTATCCCATTAAGCATTAATTAAAGGCAACACTACACTTAATTTAAAAAATATTACCATCTAGAGCAGAGAAGCGTAAAACAATCAGCCTTGGGTCTCTAATACTGTTTTTTATTCTTCTATTAAAAACATTCTACTACTGTTAGATCGTGTTACCATTACCTCTAGAAAAAAGTGGGGATCTCCAGTATGGTTGCAAAAGATTGTCTAAAAGAACATTGCTACCTATTATGGAAAGTGAAAATTTTGGTGTTGGACCTTTAGCCAAAAATTTTAAATGCACATGTTTAGTTGGCAAAGTATCCTGATACTTCCTTGGATGCTACGGGCATTTTATTGATCGAACCCTCCATAAATTTTATATTCTGATCTGATAGGTGGGGTAGTCTTTATTTACCTTGCAGGATCCAAGTCATGGTTAGTTATATTGGTAAGCGGACCTGTCAGCATCTTTCTGCGGCTGACATATCAGTCATGGGTGGATTGACTCTTTATATCTGCAGAAAGTTGATGGTTTGTTTGTACAACCGAGTGCCAGATTAACACGTCAAGTACTATAATCTCTGTGATTTTAGACACAAGCTTTGGACCGAGTCCTGACCAGAAATATGCTGCTTTAATCTTGGCAAGTATTTCAATAATGTATTAGTGAAATGACATGTGCTAGACTTGCAGAATGTTCTAAGGTTATTTAAAGAATGTAAAACAACAATTATTGTGTTTATAGGTCACTTGACATTAGTTGTCTTAATTATCAGTAAAAACAGAAGTGGTTTTGACAGGAGACTTTCCAAAACAGGTGTAATATAATACTTACGTAAGCTAACTACTGACGTATTTGTAGAAAGACATCAGCATCCAACCAGGACACTTTACTTATCTTTGATGGTCATTAATTACGTCTGATGAACAGTACAACGCCTGGAACACCTGGCAAAAGACCGGGCTGCCTACAGATACACCTTGATTGTTTTTTTAAGTTTAAGAGATTTTCCAATTTGTTAGCAAAAATCCAAGAAGGAAGGGTCTATTAACTGGCAAGAAAACTCCTTGTCTTGCCCTGCCCCTTCTCCCTATGTTCAAGATGTCATACAAGGAAAGCTAACCTTACGTTATTTAGCATTCTATAAACTTGAATACCCCTACACTGAGCCAAGCTTCTTAATTTGCCCCAACAACATGCTTACAAAGATCCTATTAGGGCTCTAAACAGATTATAAAGCCAGTTTTCCTCAATATATGGGGTCATATACTCACATCTCTAAAGGTCCATACCTTCTATATTCCCTGCATTCCAAATTTGCAACCTTCACCAATCTCTACTTCCAGAAGTATCGAATGCCTCCATCGCATGCTGTGGTTCAATTCTCCAACCCCTACATCATTAAAGGAAACAGAAGTGATAAAAAAGTTGGTGGAAGAAACCACAGTTTTTCGGAGGGGACAGGCAACCATTACTACCCAAAGTGTTGAATGCTGACACTCCTAAGTGACTGGCAGAGGCATGCAGATCAGAATGGAGATAAAGTAGAAGACACGGGCCCCCGGAGAAGTTAATATACAACCTGTATTATTTCAGAGATATGTTTTGTTGTTTAGACACCTGACAGACTGTTTTTTATGAAATATGGAAGGAAGTAACCACATATCCAAACTGAAATACAATGGTGGAGAATCTGGGATGGGTGGTGTTTCCCCAGCCATTGTTCTTTTTGAGACATCTACCAGCTAGGCTACTTGTGTATCACTTTACAATTTAGAACTTTTTAATTTACAATATACTACCTGATTCTTTGGACAGATACGCATGTCGGATAATTGCAGAAGCTTGCATGACTGTTTTTGGCATCCCCAGCACATCTGAACTTTCACTTTTCCCAGCTAAAACATTAAAAAAGGTAGAACAACATTCCTAAAGGCTGGTAACTACTCCACCCACAACCACACACAGACCTGTCATACTGTACACACAATAAAGACATGTACAATAAAAATAACAAAGTAACAAAGATCTCATGTATTCTAAATAAACATACCTATGTCAAAGAACCAGAAGACCTAAACACAGACACGCATAGTAGAGATCTAAATAACCTTACTTCACTTTTATGGATTCCACCATCAGTTTTTAAAATATGCTGCTGAATTTAATGGCATCAAATACAATGTCAGACACATCCTGAGTAGGACCCGACAACGAGAAAAACAAGGGGGCCCCATGTCTCTGAAAGTGAAACGAATTTGGAAATTTTGGCAAAGGTTGCCTTTGCATTGAAGTCAATATGGAGGGAAAAAAATGAAGATGGCTTTTGGTGGTTGTTAAGAGTACAATGGCTCATGAGAATTACTGAGATTTCTTTAAATTATCTTGAACCTAATTTGTCTCCTTTCTGTTTTTTAACCCTATACTTATTATAGGTTTTTGTTTTATATCTATTTATGTCTATATCTAGGTTTTTATTTTATCTTTTATTAATCTGTTTTATGTGGGGTCTTTGGATGTAATATTCAAAATGAGAACTTTAAGAATTGGGACCTTCTTGCCCCTGCTAATGATCCCCCCAGTGATTCACCCAAGAGCTGGGGTTGAGTTGGTCATATGCTGTCACATTTTTTCCGGTAGTTCTCAAGTCAGTAAAAAATTCTAATAATGAATGGGTTAGCAAACAAGCATTAGGAAACTCTGATAAAAGTCCACTGCTTATTACTGTCCTATTAAAGGATTTCAAGGACCTTTGCACACAAAGTCAATGTGGAGGCTCTAGATTAGAGATGAACAAATATCCACACAAACTGCCAAATCCAGAAACGCAGAGATGAATCAAGCTTAATAATTCGCCTTCATCAGCATGTACGCATATTTGAAAATGGCAGAAATTCAACCATGAATGCAAAGAAGAGTCAGCAAAACCATTTACTTTTGGATTTTCAGATTCGGCAAATGGTTTACAAATTGATTTGCTTATCAGCCTGATACACCTGGGAAATGATGACGCTAAAGGTGATGTGCATTGACATCAATGTGAACTTAATGATAAGAAGCTTTGGTTGCCTGGTTTTGGCCAGTAAAAGCAAGGTTCCTAATTGGGAGTATTACCAATAAATGGATCATTGCTGATGTGGAGGGGAGAGGACAAAAAGGAGCATAGGCACTCCGAGGTGTTTATTAGGCACAGGGGGATTTTAATTGTTTTTTCCCTATATTTTTTTTTCCCTATATATTTTTCCCGAGATATTTTTTTTTCTATGGTCTTTTTTTAACCCAAAGTGAAAGGTCACTGGGGCCACCAGTTCATGCAACCCTATCACTACTGGTCCTATCACTACTGGTACATTGCCTTGCACACACACACAGTGCACACACAGTGCACACCTATACACACACTCAGGTGACCAGATCTCAGGAGTCACACCCGCAAGAAAAGGTAATTCCTTGAGCAGGTCCGGAGCTGAATCCTAATGATTCATCCTAGTTCAGTTAAAGCAAAGGCAAGTCATCACATTCTTTAAAAATCTTTGACAGTGTTCATTTGCATGCCTGTTCGTGTGTTTAATTGTGCTATCGTATGTGTTTTTGCATGTTTACACAGGCTTGTTTGTGTGTATCCTTTTTTTGTAGCAATGTATTCAGTCCTGTTCGGGATTTTATTTTTACTAGGTTCCTGTTCAGATCAGAGCAATGTTCATGGGTATAATCTACATAGAAATAGTTCTTCATTGACCTAGTGAATGGATCCAATAATACACACACCATGCGATGTACTCTACATTGATGCCCTCGGAGCTGTGCCATTCTAACCTGCACTGTATATGTGTTGGCATGCAATATACTATTAGCAAAAAAGCCTGTATACACACAATATTGGCATATAACAATGCAATATTTCCACATTTTGTCATGCCATGTGGATAAAAGGGACTTTTTTTTAGCTTAACTTATATGATGCCACACAACTGATCAAGAGACATGAAGAATTTAAGCATAAATAGTGATATTTTAAATATAATGTTAAGCTCTATAACTCCTTTATGGTAGAATTTTACAATAATCATTTAGAAAAAAGTTATTTTTATATAACGCATAACAAATAAGTAGTACACCAAGAAAGTCATGTTTTTTCATGCTTTCTGGAGACATTTCACACTTTATTATACATGTGTTAATGCAATGGAACGATTTGAATAGGTCCCAATATGATGCCTGGTATCTGTTGTAAAGGCATAGGTGACGTTAATTGATTATTTAATAATTACCATTTTATCCTTCTAGAAAGGACACCTTCTGCTAAGGAATGCTCCTTTTACCCATTGTAGCAAGTTGAGAGGTATAACTTTGTAAAAAGTAGCAAAAGCATGGTTTCCAAGCTGGATGCTGAGATCCCTGAGTTGAGAGGCTATTAGGGACTTGGAAAAGTTTGGAAATAATGTGTGCAGGTATCTACTGCATTTTGCCAAATCTTGGGGATCAGCACATCTTTAATTCGGAGTGATTGGTAAGGACAATAATTAGTATACACCTGGAGTGAATGATACATTAGGTGGCAGGACGGGACACAATATATAGCATGGAGTGAATGGTATCTGGAGGATGTAGACAAAGCTCCCAACTGTTCCCCATTTGGAGGCACCCATCAGCATCAAAGAGGACCATACTCTATGTTCGGGATTGATACCTAAGGACAGAAGATAAGCCAATCACTAGAGACATCCATACGTTTTATTTCCAGTTACACAGGACTGAATTTTTGCTTATTCTTTTTCCTGTCTTTTTGTCTGTTTGTATACAACGATTAGACAGCAGAATTCTGGAGCCAGCCAATCTGATCCGATTGCCAGCAGGCTAGCAGCCAAGGAAGATGCATCTTTTGAAGTCAATACAAATGGCTGTAAAGAGTTAGCTGCCAACACTAATGACTTTAGGAGCTTTTCTTACCTGGCTGCTGAAATCCACCAAAATCTCCCGAGCAGGCTCAGACCTTCCACTTGTCTCTAGCTAATCTCGTGTGAGCTTAAGTCTAAACTCCAGGCAAATTACTAAGTGAATAAATGAAATGTTAAATATTGTACTGGCAAAGGTATTGGATTTTTGTCTATTCCATAACACGCGAAGTATAGTAATGTCCTCTCTCCACCCAAAGTCTTCTGATTGGACAATGAAAAACCAGCAGCAGCCTGAGGAGTTCATCCCTCTGCTCATTCTTTCCTCCTATCAGCACATTCAGCACCACACCTTACTGGCTTTTAGTCCTCCAATAATAATAATAATAATTTATAGAGAAAAACAAGAGCCTATTACTAGGAAAATTCAGTTATGTTCTCAAAGGATACAGAGCTACACATGTTGTGTATTTTATCTGCCTGGAGTTCAGCTTTAATAACTAAGGTGAAACCTTGATCTTTTCAATCGACCCCTTGTGTACCCCACATGTGATTATTTTAAGTGAACACAGGTTGTTATTATTATTAACCTTTATTTATAAAGCACCGACATATTATGTAGCGCTGTACAAAAAATAGGATTTGCAGGTGAGGAACCTGTATACAAATCAGGCACAAACTTTATATTCTCAATAAAGATCAGTATTTCCGTGCCAGCTCCAGATTTGTAAGTCAGCATGTGAGGGAAATGCTATAGCGGAGGGTGTGAAGAAGACAGGTACATGAGCCGCTGCAGGCGCTGTGTGTTTACCAAGAACCTTCAGTAATACGTAGTAAACGTGCACCTGCAGGTTGTCAACGTCACTTTGTTCTGTCAGTTAGGAAAGAGCCAAAAGCAGCTGTTTGAAGCTCTGAAAGAATGCAAACAATCTGAGGGAGGGACAGCGTGATACTTTGCACTCAGGGATAGGGTTGGAGATTTTGCAAGCCATACCTGTGTATGGAAAAGTGTTGCCCAGGTGTGAATTATACATATAAAGGACGCGAAAGGCAGTTAAATACAAACTGGTTTCATTGCAGCTTCACTGTCGCCGACATATACCAGAGTGCTGTATACAGAATTTATTAGCTACATGGAGCTTATAGACCAGGTTGTAGGACATGCATACAGGGCCTCTTCTCCTCCACCATACGTTTCCTTTTTAGTTACAGTACGGTACTGTTTTCTATTTGTATGTTCCATTTGGTATTTTCCTTTATATTATGTCCTGGGATTAGGCTCCACTAATAACAAGCGTTGTTTTTTGGCATTTTGTACCTGTTGGGTTTCTACTCATCTTCTGTACCGGAGACAACATAAACTTATTTTAATGTTGGAGGATATCCAACATCATATAGTTCATTCCTCCCCAACCTGGCTGTCATTGGCCTACACCTTTCAATCATTCGATTTATTATAATTCAAGTTTGAATTTGCCGTTACATTTATTTGCCATGTTGAGGAGTAAATATAAGCAAATTGAACATTGACTTTGATGTGCAGTGCTGTGTAATTAAATGCCACCATAAAAAAATATTTAATAATATAATAATTCATAAAGCTATACACGCTTAATACAAAGCCAAAGGACCATTCTGGGCACTTGGCAAGGAATACTGGTCCCAGAAAGTCACATGATGGCTCCGTGCCTGTCCAATCAGTCTTTTACAAGTCATTCTTTATTGCCTGTGGTCAAAGGATCACACCGCAATCATTTCTGAGCCTTGTAACAATTTTAGAACTTACTATAAATGAGATATATTTCAGCCTAAAGAGCATGCTTTGTTTATTTTAATAGCTCTACTAATAAAAGAAATCTCCGGGTCTGGCTAAAATAGTATTTTAGAATATGATCTTAGGTTTTAATAAGATTTTCTCTTCTGTTTATTTGATATTTTTCATCAAACTATAAATGAGCTCGTTATCTGCTGGGAACCCTTAATGGGCTTCAAGCTAAACATTTTGACAGCTCGGCATCTTCAACGCGTTTAATATGCAGCTCGGCACGTCCTGTTACTTTATAACCTTTTACAATTAATTGGTGATGTTGATCCACATAAATAAAGTAGCTTGGAGGTTGAGATATCTTCATATTCTTCTTTTTATTATCAGCATGGGAGATAGCCAGGAAACAAGGATTTACAGAGGGAGGTTGGCCAAGGTTTTCTATACAACCCGGGTTGTATGAGATTGTTAAAGTGTACAAACATCCTTTTTATCAAGTTACTACCTGTTGGTCCTAAAAATCATTTGGTGGGTTTTGGTGGCTATTAGAATGGACAGTTCCCCGGTATGGCTATGGATGGCACACAGCTCTCCCTCCTCCGAGAGTTTTTTACCGCTTGTTCACAGATTCGCAGGCTTGTGATCTTTGGCGGTGTGTAAACTTTGATGTGGATCATGTGTCAGGGCGGAGAACGCATTAAGGTGGACATATGCTTCTCATATATATTATTAAGGCCAGGCCTAGAATTGGAACATTATTGTCAAAGAAAAGTAGAGAATGTGATATCTACTATGGAGAGTTTGAAAGATTACAAGCTGATAAGGACACCTATGTGTACTGCCACACACTCGTAGCCTAAGGTGTGAAAGATGACCTGTCTTTTGACTGTCCGCCACACCTTTAGCAATGCATTGCCAGTATATATCCAACACAAACAGTTCAATAAAGGTAGGATCCTTTTGCCTTTGAAAGTGGGTTGAAAGTTCACTGGACACCAGCTATTCCTAGGCACTCCTTCCACAGCCCTGCTATCTTTTAACTTCACCAGGTTAGTTCCACCTCTTAACTTTCTTTATCCTTTCATGTACCTGTATGGGCCCCCAATATGTTAAAGCTCTTTAACCATGACCATTGTTGGTCATGCACCTATTCTTCTGGGAGACACTTGTCATTACATATAAGCGGGATAAACAGGGATTATATTCACACAGATCATTCACTAATGCATGCTATAGTACAGGAGTGTTTGGTTCTACTTTATATATCTATATCATGGTGCCAATAAAAATGAATGCCATTGCAAAACACCTATATTTATTTCTATCATCTCACGTTTACTATCTCATGTCTACATTTTTTCTGGTTGAGGGCTAATAAATAAGCAGACACGTTAGAATATCTTGTCCTTCCACCAATAAGCCAGCTTCAGCTTCCCCTTCCATATCTCTCCCCTTAAAGTACAAATAAACTGATAAAGACAGAAGTACTTTGTAGATAGATTTATTTTTGTTAGGAAATTCAAGCTATTTCCCCCCCACAGAGTAATTATTAAAATGTTGTTGGATCTTAGCCTTTGTTTAGTTCACACATTTCTGAAATGTGGAAATGTTTTAGGACATATTTGATTGGCGGTTTGTACAATGGCATCTGACTTGTCCGTATACATGTATGTGATACTGTGGCCTCATTTTGTCAATCATCAGTTCGTAATATCAACACAGAACTAGGTGACAGGCCAATTAGTCTATTTACTAAATATTTGTAATTACTTAACAAATAATCTTTATTGATGATCTGAATTTCTGCCCACCCATGAGATAATGACTTTCGGTGGCATCAGCGAGGCCTCAAATTGTTATTAATGTCTTGGTAAAACATATGTAAAGCCGAGGTGGAACATTTCAACCAAAACTGATATTGTCGGAAGTTAAAGTAATTAGCAGTTCCTAAAATCCCTCAGGGACTCAATTGGCTAAATCTTTTCCTTGAGTTTGGGTTCATATACACACTAGAGTTTTGCCACCCAAACTGTTCCTGTTAGCCTCAGGCAAAATGTGTGAGTACAGGTGTCCTCCGGCGTCATTTATGAATCAGATGTAATACATAAGAACATAACCTGTAATATGATTTTGGAGTGAAAAACCATATTGTTTTTAATCACAACAACAATTTTGTATTATGATCTGTTGGGGATAAAGAACTGATCCTTGATGTCCTGCTTCTACTGTTCCGCAGATAGTAATATAAGTTGTAGTAATATCCTAATAACTTACTCCATTCAAGGATATGCAACCCTGATGAAGGGGGACTGGATGAACCCCTGAAACGTGTTGGAATTTATTTTTTTCCCCAACATGCACAGGATCATTTTTGTGGTGCTGTCTTTTCACTTTTCAGCCCATACCAAGGTGCTTTGCTATAGGAAAGCAACCTTACTAAAGCTAGTCAGCCTTATTGATTAAAACAGCATGTTCACATCATATTAACACAAGAAGATCAGATATGATTTTTAATGTTAAGGCATGGGGTAATCAGACCTGAGTGAAGCTTGTCTTTCATAGATGACAACAATTAAAATAAAAAAAGTAATTTAAAATGCAATTGATCTTTTGTGGAAACAAAAGACATGTATCTAAACTTCATTAGAAGCAGCAGTATAACATCTTGCCAAGACTTATAGCTTCCAACAGCAGTTTCTTCCATTCTTCTCGACACAGGCAAAACCTTCCAGGAACAACCTTTCAATACCTAGCCCTGGACATCTGAGACATCTGTTAATTTGGAACTTTCTCCAAAGCTTTTTTTCATTGCGATCTGATATGCATTGCACTGTATGAAGCCATAACTCAAAACGCGTGGCAGTATGAAGCATGTGATTCCATATTACATGCATTCTACGTATTCCTGACATTGTTGCAAATTACCCATACTGCAACCACATCTGTAATAATCCAATTTGATGTTCTTGCTAACTAATTGTGACTTGTCAGCCATAAAGGGTCACTGCACATGAGGAAACACTCAGCATTGTATATATATACATATATATATATATATATATATATATATATATATATATATATATATATATATACTATTCCAATTACACTGCCTAATTGAAATAGCTGAATGAACTACAAGTGCCTTTCATTAATAATAAAAAATCTGGACACAAAACACCCGATCGTAAGAGCCAGAGCAAGCGTCTTCAATAGCGTTTTGTATATTTTTAGGAGAGGTCACTTTACCATTGTATATAGCGATAAGTACCCAGGTGAAGAAGGGAATCCAGTCTAGGCAGATATTGAGTTTCCACTGAATGTAAACATTCTATCAGTTTGTCAACCTTTTTATAAACAGCCAAATCTTAAATAGTTATGGTGATTGATACATGATATGTAAAGGAATTCTATCGTTTATAATACCAAACATACCATAGTATATCATTAAGCAAGTGAGGGGTGATGTAAAGTGCCTTGTACAATGTGTTCAGCTACAGACATTAAAACGGGGCATGTAGGACCCTTTTTATAAAATGAGCAATCTGATTTTTATTCTTTACTTTATTATTCAGATCTGATGGCCACTTTATAACAATGTAAAAGTGCAGTTAAATAGTAAGATCACAAGTTCATCTATGAAGTCACTAATAAAACTTTCAATTATGTCGGCCAATCATCACTTTTAAAAAATGGGGTGATCATATTAAGTTTATGCATTTTTAAGTTCAGTGTTTTGAGTGGGCTTATTTAAATTTCATTGGAAATATTTCACTGCATTTGGCTTTATGATTACACTAAGCCATAACTACTGGATTTTAATAAAATGTCTAACTCTTGGGAAAATGGATTTCCAGTTTCCAATTCTGGATCATAAACATTTCTATGAACTATGGCACTATCATTTGGTTTTGTAAATGGTGGTAGCCATTGGTGGAACTGCCATTTATCATGGAGACCTTGCCAATTGAATGCCTGCAAGTTTTAATATGGCATTCTACTTGTCATTAAGTGCAGAAAGAAGTAAATGAATACAGAATCATCAAAAGTCTGCAGAACTCTAAAACAATTTCCCTAATGCATTCTGGTATATTAGGTGACCTACCTAGCTGTTGACATCAGGAGGAGAGTCAATAAGCTGTGATGTCAGCCAACTCAGAGTCTGTTTCCGCTCAGTGGCCCTGATTTATTAAAGCTCTCAAAGGCTGGAGAGAATGCACTTTGATCAGTGAAGCTGGGTGATCCAACAAACCTGGAATGGATCTCGTCCAGGATTCAAAACTTTTGCTGGCTAATAGCAAATGATTTTTAAAAATCCTTTACATGTTTTCTGGATCACCCAGCTTCACTTCTGAAAGTGTATTCCCCCAAGCCTTGGAGAGCTTTAGTAAATCAGGGCCAGTGTCTTTGCGTGGTCTTATGAAGTCATAAGGCTATTGCAGGAATTAAAGTCACCTAGTATGCATTGTAATAATTCCTATTTATTCATGTGCAACATCTGTATCCAGGATGCAGCCCTAGGCCTCTAGGCCCTTGGACACCCCAGAAATGTAGGTTATTAGGAATAGAAATCCATACAATTAGCACAGGTGGCCAATGACATATGTACCACCATCTGTGCTCTAATAATGATACTGGGAAGATGTTTCTGTAGATGGGTGGGGTGAGGGGAAAGGATATTGGAAACCACTGCTCTAAAAAAGTCATTTACTAGTATTTATTATCATGCTGAGTGTGGAAAAAGAGCAGCTTGATTATTGGAAAACTGTCCTTTTCTCTCATGGCAAATTAGTCTTCTTTATTAGGAGTCTCAATCTCTGGAAGACAGTCTCCCGAGCTGCTATGCCCTCCTTCTAATTGGAAGGTCATTTAATTCTAAGAATTATTCGTAGGATTGCAGCTGTGCCTAGATTTTCTATGAGCTTGTCTCCTATTTTTTATTCAGTTTCACGTTGAGTCTTCATGGAATGAATCTACACTGTTTGGCCAAAGTGGTGCAATTCCAAAACAATGGACATTTAATTGGAGTTTCCTCTCCCCTATTACAGCTATAAGAATCTCCACTCTTCTGGGAAGGCTTTTCACAAGATTTTGGAGTATGTTTGTGGGAATTTAAATCAAAAGAGCATTTGTGAGGTATATTGGTTGCAGATTGGCAGCCAGGTCTTTTCATTCCAATTCATGCCAAAGGTATTACGTAGGGTTGAGGTCTAGGCTTTCTGCAGGCCACTTAAGTTCCTACTCCGTACTTGTCAAACAATGGTGAACTGGAACAAAAAGGCGCCTTTCTCTCACTGTCCCACATATGCCTTTGTTTATTGACAGTACTTGATGAGGAATAATCACACTGAGTTCTCAGTCTTTGGTCTTCCTATGATCTAAAGTTAAAAATTCTAGCTCAGTCTTACATTATTTATAGATACTGTTAGGGCTGCATCCCCTGGCAGGTAGCATGGGATTGGGTGGGTTGCGGAGTATAAGTGTCTCCTGCTCTTCACCAAAGCAACCCACAAAGAATGATGACCATAGTGGCCACCAGACTACTTTGCTATGGAGGGGGGGGACACGAAGTCGTGACCACCAGGATCTCCCCACCAGGGGTGAGTGGAACAGAGGGCTTTGGCGTAGGGACAGCGAAGATCAGGTACCTAGTAGGATGACAAAAAGAGGCAAGATCAAAGCAGACTGAGGACAGGGCAGGGGGCTGACAAACGTAGTCAGAGTCCAGGCACAGGTCAGGAATCCAAAAAGGCACAAATGGCAGGGAATACAGGAGTTAGGCTGGGTACACACGTTAGACTGAAAGATGAATGAACGAGCGCTGTAATTAAAGCCCTGTTCTGCTCAGTGGAGGGGGTAGAATGAGCAAGCAGCACCCTCCCTTCAATTGCATTGAGGTCTTCTAACATTCATGGACCTGTCAGGGTGGATCCATGAACAACGTCTCGTATCGGCCCAGAATCATCTGTTGTGTGTCTATATAGCCTTACAGTGCAGTCTCAATCTAGTTGGTTACTGTGAGGTCACACGGTGCTAGAGATTGGTTTTAAAAACAAAACTGGCTATCACCCCAAAGTGTGGTCCTTAACAATAAAGATGGCTCCCATCTTGGGACATATAGCAATGTATTAAAAAACCTCTACAACATACAGCATAGTGTAGAGCTGGATATGTGGTATGAATGCTGGGAAATAATTGTGGTGTATGGTTCTTATAAAAGATATTTTGGTCAATGGTCTACTTTGATTTTTCCCCTGCAGGATGTAGTATGCCTTTAATTAGCAGCAGGGAGAGATGATTTAGCTCATCCAGTAGACAATTTAATTTGCTTGATCACACAAGCTGTCTCTTAAATAGAACTGTAATGGGCAGCATGGTGGCAAACACTCTTGCCTTCCCAGGTCCCAGGTTTGAATCTTGGCCAGGATACTGTGTGGATTTTGTATATTCTCCCTGTTTTTGCATGGAATTTCTTTTGCAAACCCCAGTTTCCTCTTACATTGAGGTAATTGGCTTCATTCCCAAAATTGACCTTGGTTAATGATATGTGACTATAGTAGGGTCATTAAATTGTGAGCTCCCTTGAAGGACAGTTAGTGGTATGACTATGGACTTTGTAAAGTGCTGCATCATATGTTGGTGCCATATAAATACAAGATTATAACCAGTTAAAATTTTTATTTGTGTCTTTTCAGCTGTTGGTGGCTGCGGAGGACTGCCCAACAGGACAATACACTGCAAACAAAGAGTGCTGCAAGGCCTGCGGAGTTGGAGAGGGGGTCGTACAGGAATGTGGGGTGAACCAAACTGTCTGTGAACCCTGTCTGGACAGTGAGTATCCTTAATCCAATTGTCTGCTTGTTGGAAGACTTACAGCTGCCTTTAGGGATTTGTATATAAATGTCACACAACATTTTAGCATCATCTCTCACCATAATAGCCGACGGAAAAGCCATCGTACAATGGCACTGATTTGGAATGATTCAGATGAATACGTTTTATTTACATCTATTCTCCAGGGTTTTAGGCTGCTCATTGCATTTGTGTTGGAAATTTGTTTTTTTTTTTATCAATTTGAATAGTTTTTTCTACTGCTTATTTATGTATATGATCTTTTATAATCTGTTGTGGTGAATCTAAACAGATGTAGGAGGTTCTGCTGCTTTCAGATATACCTTTCAACCAATCACTAATAAATTTGAACAACGGTTTCCAATCATGTAAAAGAATAATTAATGTATCTTAAAAGCAGAAACTGTATTCCCTTCCCATTAGCGCTATGAGAGATAGTGAAACAGCACTAGAAGCCAATTGGGAAAGAACACAATTCTACTTTGTAGCAGCCATTCAGACACTTGGTAACTGTTTTCTTATTAATAGGGAAATAGCAGTGATGTTCTAAAGCTACGTACACACGTGCAATATTTGTCGTTAGAAAACGAACGACTAACGTCAGATCAACGATTATTCATGATCGTATTGTGCACAATCCTGTACATGCTGTAACGATACGATTGGTCAAATATAATCCACCAATAGTGTACACACACTGGATACGATTGGTTGAACGATGCAGGAAGTGACATGTAAAGGAGAAAGTGTACTGCAGAACCATCCATGATCACTGAACGACCGTACACACAATAGATAGCGAACGATCGTCACCCAATCAGATCCGCCGGGACGGTTATTCGTTTCCATCGACAATCCTCGTTCATCATGTCGTTGTGTACTTTTTTTGTTAACGAATATCGGACAAACGGTTGTTAGTCGTTCGCTTCCAACGATAATTATTGCACGTGTTTATGCAGCTTAACTGGTTATTGGTGGTTATGTTGTATAACCGTTATCTCAGGACAGAGATCAGTTATCAAGGACAGAGTTCTCTGTATAGACTTTTTCCATTACAGCTCTCTCCATCTCTATTTCTCTCTGCACAATATCTGCATTAGGAGTTTTTAAAGCATTAGTTCATTTTGTTTCAATGTCTTTCTGATTTTCCAAAAATCTATTGATGTGAGTCTTTGTCTGCTCTTAATATCCTTTCTTTTATTTGCCTGCTTTTGATAACTCCAGTAATTGTTTTATATCTGCTTCCAATAAAATGGTATATTGCAGCTCTTCTGCAATAAAGGGGTTAAGACAGCAGCTGCGCCCCAGACCCGGGCACGGCTCTGCCCCCCTCCGAGCCCTCGCTTTATGTCCTTCAAATCAAAATCTGGATTCCATCTGCCATAATATAAACCTCACTTACTTCAAAATCAATGGCATCTTCCCCACCTCATGCTGTGCCCTTGACGATGACCTTGGGGAGGTAGAAAATGTTCTCTATCCTAGGCAGCCTGTGATAAGCATTTCATAATGAGAAAACAAGAGATTAAATGGGGGGCATCTATCACACAGCATGTGGAATTTATATTTACTGTAGGATAATATTTGTAACATTTAAAAATTAGGCAGTGATGTGGCTCAATAGCTAAAGTCTACCTCTTATCAGATTATTTTTATTTGAATTAAGGAACAAATATTGTATTCAATGAAAAGTGTTTTCTATTAAATAATTTTCTGTTGCCGAAAAGGATGTTCTATCTGGAAGTGATGTACAAAATCCTAAATAAAGCCACAGAACAAACAATAAATAAATAAAATTACCAAGGTCTCCAACTGTTCCCAATTCTATCCATCATTCCATCATTTATATAGAATAAATGCAGTATTCATAACCTTGTCATTGGTGGGAGTGCTTGCCCACCTGCTAGAGAATGAAGAACTGGTCATGGGACTGTGAAATAGGATGAGTTTTATTTCCTAGGAAAAGTGAGCAATTTGAGAATAAAGAGAGGCGGAGGCATTTTTTTGGGATAGTTAGGTGTTAAACCCCCTTATCCTGCGTTTATTTTTCCATGATTCCTCTTTCCACATCAACATGTTCATACAATATAAGATCCCTCAGTCCTAATGCAAGCAGTGGTGCGGCTCTTGGGGGATCTTTATAAACCGATGCCGTTATAAACCGATGCCGTTATAAACTGATGCCATTATAAACCGATGTCAGTCCTAGGGAGTGGGCATTCTTAGGCAGACTGATTTTGCTTGAATATTAGTCTGGGTAATATTCACATGTAATGCAGAACCCCCATAACTGAAAGAATAAATGAAAGTGGTGGGCCAGGGACAGTTGGGTAAGAGGAGGAAAGTAGTAGATAATGTAGATAATGTTGGACGTCTTCCAGCCAGAAAATAAGGTGCGGTCTGTCTGACATTCTACAGCTTCTAATGCATGCTGTGAGAAGCACAGGGAGGAGGAAACTGTCCATCTATACAAGACTAAAGCTCAGGCTGGAGTTCTGCTTTAAGGTCCTTCACGTCTTCTCCTTCACTTTGGACAGTGTAAATACATATTTCAGCTATGTGCTGTTGCAGGATTGAACGATTGACTTTTGAAGCAATACCAAAGTTACCAAACAAATACATCCATGAATTTCTCTAAAGTCCATTCTTTACCTATTTACACCAGACCTCTGCATCCCTCAAATCAAAGCAATGGAGACCTAAAGTGAGACCTGGAATCAATGAGAATACCCAAACTCCGCTCAGATGAGAGCCTAAGGCCCTGTCTTTGCTTTGTAAGGAGGCAGATATATCAGGAAGAGAAGGGTCTGAACTACGTTTATCAGCCATTTCATATGTGCCAATTACACCGTGGTTTAGAGATGCTTAGCGATCTTAGCAGAGACTGGGACTTGGAGTCTGATCAGACGCCTGGTCTGCTTCTGAACGCTCTTTGATCTGCAGCCTTAAGGGAAAAGATGGAGTCTGGATCTATTTGGTACCCCGATCATACTCTTTTTCCACTCCTTACTGGACTGTATGACAATTATATAATAACTCTGCTGTGAATTATCAAAATGTTACGATTTACTAAGAATTTAGTTACCACATAAAAGCATATGGCTGAAGATTAAATGCCGGTAAATCGGTTAATCCCATGACATGGGGATCGGTGGGAGGAACCACAATTCTTACATCATTAAATGACAAACACAAACCAGAGCACGAAACCATATAACCATTATGAATTATATACATCCATGATAGGGGACATAGGGTAACCATAGGGGCTACCTGGAAATGCTACTTTTCCTGGCTTTTATGGAATGTTTTCTGGTAAATCTTACAGCCAAATATCTGCTTTTTTACCAAAGGCTGGTCTACATATTTTAAACTCAGAAGAAACTGGAGTTCTGCTTTAAATACAACATCTGCTTTCTGTTATTTGCCACACCTTTTCCTTGAGCACAATGTTTTAACAATGTATTCCTTTTTTTCTGGACTGTAATTTCACTGTCATAAACTGGGAGTGCTGGTCCATCCATCAAAGAACATTATCCCCTCCTCCCCCCATCTGCCTTCTAATATGTCAATCCATTCTATGGCCAGGAAGCATTGTCCAATTTCTGGCCTAATTAGATAGCAGTTACCAGCCCCCTTGTACAGTAGTCATTAAGCTCACCACTTAGTCTTTGTAGACCCGCACAAACCACAATGTGCCCTAAGGGTACTCATCAAACCTGCCTAGGAGCTTGGACACTTTTAGGACAACATGTCCCTCTAAATGTAACCCTTACAGTATGCCTTCCATCGTATATGCAGCCTTGATTTCTATATACCACATTGACTATTGTAATCCCCATGGTTTCCGGCCAGCCACCACCCCTCTCATTACTACTACAAAGCTAACAGAACCTTCTTGCTATAGGAATCTGTCCAAGAGCCTCACTTACATGACTCACAAACTTACTTTAAAAACTGAGAAGTTTAATGGGAAAAGTTAAAAAGGCAAATTACTTTTAATGCCGTTGAAGCGAATGGTATTAAACTATAAATGTTAAATATACAGTTCCTCCCAGAAGATGGTCTGGAGATGCTCAGATATCAGCTGGATCCAAATCCTGCAGGGGATTTCAATAAAATTCCATCTAGATTGAAGGATGAATGTTGTTTATACAGAGGTGTGTTTGACATGTCAGTCTTACCGTACTCCCTTGACAGGAGCCTACTCGGACATCTTGTCAATGTCTAAATGCTGGATTACTTGGACATTGAGCAAACTCATCTGCTTCACCTCTATGTATTCCTCAAAGGATTCAAAGTAATGGCCTGAAGTTACCCCATGTGCAAGATTATTGCCTGATCCGGGTACCATCACGGCCTGAATCAGGCAAAAATCTTGCACATGGGGTAACTTCAGGCCATTACTTTGAATCTTTGAATCACTTTGAAGAATTGGGTATCTTTGGACGTGCAGACTTCATCTTAAGAATGAATATATTTTCCTATCTGTTGACTATTGTTACATTTAATGCTGGTATTAGAAGTGTTGTGTTGCTTGGTCCATGCCCTCATACATTTATTTATCTATACCATAATTCTTTAATCTCTTTATGAACAGAGGTCAATGATCCCCAAAAGCCCAGAGACCCAGGGTTTGAGACGATGAACAAGAAAACAACTTTCCCAAACCAAATAATTTCTAAATATTGATGGGACATATAATGCTTACAATGTGTTTCACTTTTAGGATTTTTAATGTAAGTAGATGAATTCATTTTTGTCTTTTTTTATAAATAATTTTTTTTTTTAATCAACCTTAAAATGGTTTTCAAATTAAAGTGATATCTAACATCAGGCCTGAAACATAGATAAATACTCCAGGTCCACAGCACAAATATATTTACCCTGTTCGACCTTTTAAGCTTTTTTTGGCAATCAAGTTGATCCACAGGAAAAAATAGGCACAGACATAAAATCTTTTGACTCAATAAATCCTGGACAGCTTATAGGTTGCTTTTTTCTTAAAAAAGAGGCTATAATTAAAGTCAATTTGAACCCTTAGGTTTAATTACTGTAATGCAGTCAGGCTTAAAAAGGTTGCTTGAGGGAGTCTGAGCATTGTTGATTGGAGCATTGGGCATTAAGTGTGTCTGACCACTGGAGATCTGAACCTCTGTGTTGTGGAGTAGTCCCGATCTCCTGTGTACTGCCAGCACTGGGGACATTAACAAAGTCTGTAGCATGTTAAAAAACAAAAAAAAACGGAGGCACATGTTTTACTGTTTATGCGGCCTGATTGCATTACAGTAATTACAATAAAGGGTTCTGTTAGGTCACTACAAAACACAGCAGTGACGTAGGGGTCAGAGCATGGAACCACTCCTGGAAATGTTTCATATTATACTAAACTAAGAATTGAGAAAACTTTTTACAAAGTTGTATAAGCTAACCTCAGGTGAGTATAATGTGAAATACAGAGATGTGATAAGAATCGGGTTCCTTGGTGCCTACTGGAGTAGGTCACGTTGGTAAGTCTTGGAGACGTTCCAAGATCCATTTTTCTGATGCCATTCACTTTTCCCCATACTGCATGCTGTAGATAAAAGGTTTACAGGATGGATTTCAAAGGATTTGTCAGAGACCCACGCTGCCTCGGTAAAGAATTACTGGTGACAGGCCCATAGCAAGGATCGCCCAGAGGTATGTAAACTTCCCAGGCTGGCCTGAAATGTGTGCTTGTGATAGAAAACACCTGTTAACCAGCTGTCATGTATAATCAGCTACACACCTCCAAATGAATCATACTTTCACAAGTGGGAACCAGTGATGGAGTTAATTAGGGTAGATTTCGAAGCTAGCATTGTCCAGCGCTCTTTTATGAGAAATTCCACCAAGTAAGTCTGTAAGTGCAATACTGCAAAAAAAAAACAACACCTCTATAAATATGGGTGAACCTGGAATAGATCTGGTCCAGAATTGAAAATATTTGCCAAATAATAGATATTGATTGACAAGAAATCCATTCCAATCTAGCTGGATCACCCAGGCTCACCCATGATGGTCTATCTTTTCCAGTATTTGGGAACAGGGCCACTATCTTAGCTTACTCGGAGACCCTAGACTGAAGCTCAGTGACTGATTTGTAATGATAAAATACACAGCATTTTGGAAAATTATACTAGTATTGTATATTGTGATTTACCCTTTGAGGCTTTATTCTTTGTAAAAATACTTCAATTATATATGCTACTCTTACTCTCTTATCTCCTTATTGTTTCCAGCTCTAAAAATGTTCCCCAACTTCCCAGGAAATTTGCATTCAGTTATACAGCACAAAGTGAATATTCAAATTAATATCTATATTATTATATACAGCCATTTATTCACTCCTATTTTGTACGGATAGATAGTAATTTTTGCCTTTTTTATTTTAAACTGCATAGCCCCTTGTCCTCGCAACTGTATTTTCCCCTGATGTCGAAATGTTTTAATTTAATTAAGTGGTAGAGACAGGTCATGATTGCTACAGCTGCAATCAGCTTCCCTACACGACTTGACATTGTTTAAATCTTTCAACATGGTTGACAACAGTTCTGCTCATTTATGGTTGACTTTCCTTGATATTTTCTTGATATATGTAAATATGCCTGTATCCTTTCTTCAGCCTCTTCCAAGTTAAAATTACGAGTAGGCTGCACTTTCTTATAGCAGTGATCTTTTTCCTTTTAATTTTTTCATCACATTCTTGGAGAGCTTTAATAAATCAAGCCCATTGCGTCAACAGTTATCATTGTGAATTCGCAAACTGCAATACCAGCTTTTACCTAAGGAGGCGCTGCTGATTTAGTTTTTATTCATTTTTTTTCTGCTCTTCTATTGCTTTCAGCAAGGGTCCAATTTTCACATAAATGATTGTTTTCCTAAAATTAGTGCTGTAATTTTATCAAACAAACATTTCATCTTCTCATTCCTGCATGATATCAAACAGCAGTGCCTCTGTTAATCTAATTATTTAATATTGCTTGTTATCTAATTATTTCATCTGATCAAGAAAAATGCTCAGCTGCCAATAGGCCTGTTATAGCTTGAATGAATGCATGCCATAGTCATCAGGCGCCAAGTTCACATCGCCAGACATGCCATAAGTATATTACAGAGTTGTTAATGGGGTACTCTGTTTAGTGCCAGGGAGATGCAATAGTTCTATTAAAATATGCCTTAGATAGCTAGTGTTACTCCCTGGAAATATTTTTAAAAAGTTCTGCAGAAGGCTGTAAAGATAAATGATAATGTATGGGGTCATCTCTGGTCTGTTATAGTAATGTAGTAATGTAATTTCTTAACAATGAACTCATTTCTAAAGTGCTAAAATGATGACCATTCCCACCATAACTCCTCAGTGCTGAGCTTCTTTTTACAGTCCTTTCTTACCGGACAACTTAAAGCCTAATTCTATTTGCAATATTTACAATCTTTTTTTTGTCTGTCCACCACCAGGAGAAGGTTGAAGACGACCAACTTTGTCTAAAAAAGCAAAACATAGCATGATGGCCCCCGGGAGTCTTGGCGTAGATTTGATTTTACTTTTGGAAATTTGGAAAGGCAAAGCTATACATTTAGGTTTCAGTCTACTTAATACCGATATTTCAGTTTTTAGACAACCAACATGTGGTGCTAGAACATTAGGTGGATTCGAGTAAAGATGGAAATTATGGCACGGAGATCCTGCTGTTTGGTCAACTCATCACTCTTGACTTTTCCTGTTGCAGATCCTCCTTCTTGGTCAGAGAGGCCATCCATCACATTATATGACCGATATAAAGGCTTAGAATATGGAAGGGAAAGGAGAGAAGTACAGCTATGCAGGAAGAGTTAAGAAAATGATGTAACTTTTCTATTTCAAGAACTACTCAGATATGGTTTTACTATGCTTGTATATTTTTATACTTTATAACTAGTACACTTTTAATTGTTTTCTGACACATGGAAAACAATATTCCCCGAAGCCTTAAATATAAGATAATGGTTGAATGCATTATAATCATAAACTCAGGAGCCTTGGGGAAACTAGGTGCCTACTTTTAAGTTCAGTTAGTGGCATGATAGCAGCAGCTTTGGAAATACAAATAATATGGAATAGAAAAAGTATATAGTAGAGATGATCTAAAACAGACATTGTAGACCAGAGTATCATTTAGAATTAGGCCAGAATGACTGTCTGCTTATTTAAGACTTAATCATTTCTAGGCCACTTTAAATGAAGCGGTACCATCATGTGATATGGCAAAATCAGGGTGGGAACTTGGTGTGTGAGCTGTGTTAGGGAGTTTTACGATGGTGATCTGTCTTACTAGTTGTCTAAGTATTTGTAATTAGGATTACATTCATGTCAATCAAACTCATGGTCAAACATTAAGTGAAAGTATTAGTTTGGCATACATTACCAAAAAACATCTGTTTAATGTCTCTTGAGTGGGTTTTTGATACTCATTTTTTATTCTTTCATTATTCCCATCTTTCTGTCTTTGAACATTTTTCCCTTTGTCTACATGATGTCAATTCTTCTAGACATTCATGAAATTCTTTGTCTGCAGTTTATTTATATAAATACATTCAATGCCAACAACATAAACACTCAGAAAACATATGTCTGAGTGTGTAGCCCCATCCTGAACACTCACAGTCCCTTTCCGTTGAATTAGAATTGGTCTCCCAATGAAGCAAAAAAGCAAATAGAATAGTAGTTACACTTCACACAGACATTAGGTGTGAAATGAGGATTTTCCATGAAAATGGGTTAAGTTTGAATAGTTTTGGGTGTAGTGATGGCAAAGCCCCCCAGGAAGACTGGACATGCTTAGAGCTGGTCCAATGGCTACCATTATTATTATTATTATTATTATTAAACAGGATTTATATAGCGCCAACATATTACGCAGCGCTGTACATTAAATAGGGACTGCAAATGACAGACTAATACAGACAGTGATACAGGAGGAGAGGACCCTGCCCCAAAGAGCTTACAATCTAGTAGATACTGCAGAGTTTGGACATACCTTGCCATTGTCCAACAAGCTAGACCAACACCCAGGAAAACGAAACAGCTTCTAGGGTGCTGTGAAAGTAATAGATAATATAAGTACAATACGTTATTGCCTAATCCATCAAACTTTCAGGGTGTCCATGGTAAGATCTCCCTAAAATGTTTCTGCTATCTACTGCCATGTAGTGCCATTACATTACTTAATAATATAGTTTTACTTCATTTGCTTCACTCCTAGTTAGTTAAAATACAGCAACCAGAGGGTAAAGCCTATGTACCGATATATTAGAACTATTACGTGAGACAGGTCTTGCCATCTAATGACTACAAAAGGTATAGGTATAGGTTCAATGGAAATATTACTTTTTCATGGATGTGCCTTTTAACAAAGTTTTCAAATAATATAAAAAACTACAGCAACAACAACGCAGATGACACAACAATATTAAGGTGAGAATTACTGTGCTTCAGGTAATATGTGAAATCGTGAATCATCATTCTCTTTACAAGAATGTGCTTGAAAGTCAATTATTTTGCCTCTAGCAGAACATTGTGTGAAGCGTTTGAGTAATTTCACAGGTTCCTGTTGGGACTGTGGTCTGCCTCTATGAATAATTGTGTTCCCTGTGTACCCTTTTCCCAGTGACATGAAAAATCAGCTCGCTATTCTACTTTATATTGACTTATTAGTAACAACATAACTTTAGTATCAATTGCATGGACTGGAAGCCTTGTTTATTATGGTAACTCTTATTTGTTTGCATACATACCCAACCAGTAACAAAGCAAACAGCCTTCTTATAAACGGGTGGTAATGAGCTGAATGGAATTGAGCAGTGCTTATATGCCATTTTTTTTATGAAATGCAAGCTCCAGTTTAAAGTCCCATGATGACTGTGGGTCATGGGGTAAAGAGCATGTTGTAAGCTTGTTGGTGGATCTGAACATGGACAATCTTTGACAAAAAGTGCAAAAAAGTACCGTCAGTGGTGACATGCTCCCCATGTTCTTCTGCGAGCATGGACATGTGTCCCCAGACCAAGTACGAGTTTGAAATGCTATGCTGGTGTACTAAGTGGAGACACTTCACCATCACACTGCTGTGCCTTTTATAGCTACCTTCTCCATTCAGACCTGCAATCTCAGCAACTGGTAGACAGTTTTCATCCAGGACCAGCATTTTTTGTGGCCTTGAGTTGTTATGTGACAAACGCTTAGAGCCGCATAGGAAGCTGATCTTCCTGATTACTTGCCAAAATGTCCTTTAGGCGCATCTCACTTGTACCATCCCCATCAATCAATGATGGAATCATGGCACACTGTGCCTAATATTTCCATATCAAAAATAGGCAAAGGTAGTGTCCAACCAATGGTTCTACGGATTAATGATGGGGTTTATATAAACAAACAATGCCCTAAAGATATGGAAAAACAACATTACATGTGTGATTTTACTGCAAACTATCCCCATTATATATGTATTAAATGTCTATATAAACTTTTTTAATGAATTAACTTTTATTAAGTGCAATTGGACATTTTACTGCAATTTGAAATTAGATTGATAGATGGATAGGCAGACAGACTAACATGGACTAATCCTTCTTCCAATTTTAAGCTCTGCACGATAATCAATTTTCTTTCTCCACACACTCTTGAGTTCTTCTTGCTTCTGTAAATCTCTCTAGTGGCTAACTAATGATAAGAAAATGCAATTCAAATTTATTTTTTTCTGGCTCATCAAACCCTGTCACCTGTTTTATCCCCTGATTTGAAGAAACTTTACTATATTTCCATACTTCACAACCACGGTCACCACTTTTCATTTCAGCCTTCAAAACGTCTCTTGCGTTGTACTCTTTTGGATGCCTTTTAAATGCTATTAGGTATCAACTAACCCCCATAACGTCAAGTCACATAACTTCTCATTTTTAATGTTTCTGGTATGTCAATGTTTTTATTGTATTATAATACTTGTATCCTGGCAGAGTATGTCAAGGGGGCTATTTGTTCCCTTTCTTGTCCCGCTTAGCAGTACCCCCAACACGAGTGCCCACAGCAAAGACAACAGCAAATCAGTGGTGTTCAATGGCCATAGCGACCCTTTCTTTACAAACTACCCAGCTACAACAATAAATAAATATATTGAAAAGAGTTAAACAATAAATCACTTTAACATTTATGATAATAAACCACTATAGTTTGGGTAACTGGTCTTTGAAGGTACCAAACCATCAACCAAACTTTGTATTTGTGGCAGACTTTCTGTATAGTACCAGACATTTATATAGATAATTGTGCTTTTATATCTGGTATTGTCTGAAGGTGGCAATGAAGAAAAGATATGGGGGTAGATTTACCATGGATGATAGGGAGCTAAGCTCAAAATGATCACCATGAATTATCCCTTTAAATGGTCGATTCTCGAAAGGGAGGAAAGTTGGAATCTCTCAAACATCGACCATAATCTAAAAGATTTGGGTGTTCTGACCCTTTAAAAAACAGCAGTAGTTTTAGTACAAACTCTGAATGACTGAAGATTAGGAAAAACACAATATTACTCCAACTCTACTTTCACATGAAACATTATGCCAAATGTTACAACATATTAAATTGTTCTGCTGTGCGAAAGAAATGAAAACCAGAACAGTTCACCACAGTATTGGCCAGGCAACTGTAAATGTTTTGAAAAAATCCCAGCATGTTTTATATCACAGGAAAGTCTCAGCTACGGACTGTTGGCCAGACTAGTGTTCTATGTAGAAGAGCCTTACCGGGCTATCTTTAATACAGCCAGATTGTCCTGCCCACTCTTATCGTCTAAAGACAATTTTGTAAGACAATATCCGTAACCTGATTAATGCAACCTAAAGCATCTTCAAAAACTAAATATAGGCTAAAGGCTATAGGATAAAACCATATACAGGATATGTTATAAATAATTAGCAATATTTAATTAGGTCTTAGCACACAGAAAAAGAAACAGCAAGGACACTATGATAATTAAATGATGCCATGTACAGTACATGCCAAATTGAATATCAATTGAAACAAAATATGTGCAAGTGATGATTAGGTTCTTGTATGTCCCAAAAATCTAAATAATCCATCTATTCTGCTGGCGTATACATAGACATTCTGCTGATACAGAAAACTCAAGTATACAGATATAAGGCTACAAATAAAAGGTTCGGGCTGGGGAAAATGTAAGTGGCATGGAAGCCATCCAATCATGGGTGAGTAGTAGGAGAGACTCCAGTTTAAAGGTTTATAGCTACAGGTTTATTTCATGCTTGACCTTTCCAGAAATAAACAGAATTTATTAAATATAAACTTACATGCACCCTTTATCCCTAAATGATAAGTTTTACAGTATAAGCTGTAGTAAACATTGTCCATAATGATAAAAGGATGCATGAAAGACAACTATACAACCCAAATATACTCACCTTTCTGTGTTTTATAATTCAGCTCTTAAGTCCAAGCCATCAGGTACCAGGCTAAGTTATCTGTCCATCATGAACAAAACTTACAGCAAGTATTGTGCTATGGCTGCAAAGATCAAAGAAGTGACGAAAGAAAAGTACAAATGGGTCAAGAGATACATTTTTAATGAAACCTGGTCACTTGACCCTAAAAAGGCAAAATGAAAGTCCCTTCAAATATAAATAATAAGAAATCTGCTCCCTCCTTTGCTAACCTTTTGTGATATACAGGATTCGCTCCAGGCCATGCATGCAATTCAGTCATCCAAAGTTGAACATTGCTCAGATTTGGCAGGTCACGAGTGAGGAAGAGCATCAGTCGTGTGTAGATTTACACCTTCTGAACTGTAATTAGGCCTGTAATTCAAGAGGAAAAACCGCAATTCAGGTGCTTGGCGAAAAAGTCTACTCGGTATCTGCCTGCTGCCAGAAGTGAAGTAGGGAAATGGAAAAACAAAAGTTACAGCCAGACTAGACATTGTATGAAATATCACACTTTCGGAGTGAGAATACACAGCTGCATATGCATGAAGAGGAAATACTTCACTTAAGTGCAAGTTAACAGGAGCACTTATGGCTGAGTAATAGTTGGAACTTCTCATTATTTAAAGGAATTCGTCTCTGTTAATAGATAGAAAGCCCTGTTTCAAGAAACCGTGATCTCAAGTTTTGATACTGAGGGCAACTAACTCCATCAGCCAATCACCAGCCTTTGGGAAATCTCCCATCCCGAGTTTAACTTGCTAACCAAGTTTTAGCACTAGCCAAAAAGTACTAAAATAGCTTCTAATGTCTGCTTGCTAGACAGGTCGAGTGAAGACATTGGGTGTCAGACTGACAGAGTTCAGAATATTACTGTAGGGGTTCCACAGAGAAGGACTAAAGGTCATACAGGACCTCCTTAACACATTACATCAACAGAAAACTGCCATTGCTGCTGACTTGTAAAGTTTCCTGATCCATGATTAACCATTATACAGTAGTTTATTTACTTAATTATCAAGACCAGCTTTAGATGTCCATCAAATCAGATGTCCCAACACTTTTAAAAAACAAGAACTGCACAATCCACATTTAATGGGTAGGGATAGGAGTCGGGGGGAAACAAAATAGAGGAGTATAGGGAGGAGAGTCATTTTGAGAGCTGACCAAGATATTTTATATTTTTTCCATAATTCCAATAGCAGGTGAGCTTGCTTAATCATGGCCAGGACGTTGGCCTGGAACAAAGTATCGACAGTTATTAAAACCCCCTAGTGGAGTTGCTTAGAGGAGGCCAATTGAAATGGGAAACATGTTTTTACCTATGCAACCAAAGGACCAGATAAATTAAGGGCAGGTGTAGAGTTGACATTTGGAGTGGTTAATATGAGGGCGTGAGATTGAACTGAACGAAGCTAACAAGGACAGAAAATTGGGGAAGGGATTTTAGTTAGTTGGTGAGGAAGAGGACAACATCATCAGTGAATTAAGTGAGCTTATGGCGGTATCCAGTGATATTGAGGATGTCCCAACATTTTCATGGCTTCTGATACAAACAACTTCAGATAAAAGTCAGCAGTTTAACCTCCCCCAGCTTCCTTGAATTATTTTAGCATATTTCTGAATTATCATACACATCGTTAGTAGAAAACTATCTGCAATCAATTTTAATTATTCATTTTCTTTTGCACACCATCATAATTCAAAGCATATTATTTGGCACTTAAATAAAAAACAACTATTAGTTGTATAACTAACTTTGGAAGATATAATAGTAAACAACATGCTGCAACACATTTGAACCTTTGCCCAAGCTGACAAGCTACATTATTGAAAAGATGTTGTCCTAGATCCTGGAGATTCTAGTTGGGGTCATTGTCCTGGACGGAAACAGTTCATGTTTGTCTTGGATTGGGAGCTATCCACATTCACATGGGTGCTGCTTGGATCAGTGGGCTGCCAAGGGTTTTTGTTCGTAGGCCAAGATATATTACAGATGTCTCTGAAAATGAATAATAGTCAAGATGACAATGCGGTCTGTTCTTCAGCCATTGAACTGCCTGGTCAAAGTACTCCATAATATTCAGTCTACAGGATTGTCTGTGATGTGGAGGTTAAAGTGTATACATAGTCATTTTTTTAAAACCAGAGACATTTGAAAGGTTTCTTTTACCAAACACGTTTGTAAATTAATCATTTTCTGCCTTGGATAGTGGTGAATGTTCAATGGAGGAGACATCTCCTGGAGTGTACATTTCCATATAAGAAAGTTTGTTTCTTCTGCTCTTTTGCACCCTCAAGACGCAGTTACCCCCGTTGAGGGAAAGAATAGCTGCTGTGAACCAGAAATATATTTTGCCGGATGAAAAAGGTTGTCAACACAAATTCCCATTTACTCGCAAATTCTCAAACGATCTTTGATGTTAATAGGGCTTCTGCTGGGGGTAGGATGTAAACTGGTATTTCTAGTATTGTAGTAACTTTCCATGTTCTTGAAAAGATTACAGAAATGCAGGACAAATTAGCATTTCACATGTCATTCCTAAGGCATGTAGCAATCATGTATTATTCGTAAGTGTAAGAAACAGAAGAGCCATGACTTTTACTACTGGATTCCAATGATTAACATTCTTTCAAATCAAGGAAGAAGCTCAATGAGATGAACAGTAGAGCTTTGTCTTTCATTAGTGCTTTCTTCAATGAAATGTCCACCATCAAGGCTTTTGTTGAAATAATTGAATAAGGAAAAGGGTGACAAGTGGGTTTATTATATTAACCCAAAACATTAAGCCGTTCATAAGATGTCTTCTCTTTTGGGAGCACATTTTATTTGGTTGACACTTTCATTACAGTAGAGGCCTGGGCTTTTTGGAAATCCTGATTTTGGGACTGCTGGTATTAAATCTACCAGGTATAAGGAACAACATTCCTTTTTTTATTGCACTTAATCTTCAATGGGAAACTATAATGGTAATTTTTAACTTTATTTCACATTTTGCTATCAAACAGACATCTTCTGCAAATAGAATGTGAATTAACCCAAAATCGCCTGTTTTTTTTCCTAGCTTGTGGATAATTGGCAAATCCAGATTGATTCATCACTTTTATTTAGTATAAAAGTAAATCCTTAATGGACAGAAAATTGCTTTTCCTTTGCTAAGGTCACATGGTTTCTGGCTCGGAGATTCTAGTCACTTTTATTCAAGGACTTAAATAGTTACTGTGCATATAGATATTTGGACCCTATAATGTCTCAAGTTGATTCCTGATGAAGGAATTGGCGGAGGTTGTCTGTGTTACATTTATACATTATTTAGCACACATATACCTAAAGGCATATTCTCATTCAGAGCAGATTGTTTGAGTATTCCCTCTTCCCCTGACACATCTGCCCAGACCAACTCTATTGCCATTTTGTCATGCCCTACTTGTTCAGGTTCCATTGCCCCCTCCTATGTGACAGTAATTGGGACTGATGAGGCCTGTGTCACATAATGCATATCAGTGAAGCCTCCATTCATTAACAGGAGCTCCAGCAGTAAAGGTGGCAACATAGCAGGTATAGTACATAGTGGTACATAGTAGGTATATGTGCTATGTGCAAACACTGTCACTTTGGCCTGAATTGGAAAATGGACAATACCCCTTTAAGGAGAACCAGTTGCCAAATCATTTTTTAACATCTTTCTAAAAGATATGTACATTTAACATGTTTTATGCTTGTTATTCACCTGTGAAGGCCTCCCTTGTGTAGATCTCTCAAAGCCATATGGGACATCACCATTCTTATTGTAATCTCAGTACCCAAATAAAACCCAGAGCGGTCATTCAAGTGGCATTCTATACCAGCTATTCCCACCCATAGATCCTTCTGAGGTTACCAGGGGTTCCTTGAGGTGCAGCCTATTCATCTCTTGTTTTATGCTGCCTGTGGAGTTATTGGGCCAATGGCACTTGGCAGACACTGCTGGTGGATCTTTTTAGCCCTCTGTAAGTGTGGCACTGGCCACAAATGAAAGGGCCCTTAAAAAAATTATTTTAAGTGGAGGTTCTCCAAGACTAAAAATTATTATGAGGGTTCCTCAGGGGTCAATAAGGTGGGAAAAGCTGTTCTGTAGTGTTTCTCTTAGTTCCTTTTTTAGCGTTCCTCATTCGTAGAAAGAAAAACCCTGCAAAAACCTAAAATATTTGATTTTACTTTACTTTTTCCTGCAATTTTTATGTTGTATAATTTCATATGAAAATAATCTGATTCCAAGTTGATCCTATTCACGTGTAAAACTTTAAAAAATGTAAAAAAAATGTACTAACACTTGGCTTTAATACTGACCGTTTAGAACTATTAAAGGTTTTCAGTAAAGCAAGAAGTATTACAAAGCAACTCTTAGCTACCAATTAGTGCTCCATTTTCCCTAATCTTGTTACAGCAAATTTGATTGGCTTACTATGGGCCACAGCACGCCATCACGGCCTTATTTAATAAGCCCATGAGTTTTGTAAGTTATGAATATTCAGACAACGTAAATTGTGTTTCTGTGGGCCATCTGACAGTAAAATTGAAGCTCTGCACAATCATTATTCCATACAGGTGAAACACTAGTCACACAATTGCCCTTCTGTGGGTCATATTTTTCCCTCTTCCTGGCACTGCGGTGCCATTAGAGCATTTATTAGAAAGTCTCCTTCCCACACACGATGTCAATCTAGACAATTGTCTCCTCATTTTAAAATGGAAAGTTATATTACAGATATCGTATGACGTGCTATTACATTTTGGTGCATAATATAATGGAGGATTAATAATTGCAGTTTGTATTATTAATAAAAAAAAGACATGTCTGTGGGCAAAGGTTCTGTCTGGCTGCCAGCTTTCCTACTTGTATCCTGTGTCTGCTATTATTTTTTTAATGGGCAACCAAACTGGATATACAAAGAAGGATACGACCTACTTAGTTAGGAAAGCCATGTTGTCACCAACTTAAAAAAAAAAATGATTTGCTGCACGCGTGGTCAGGAATGTTCGGAAAGGAGAGGCTGATGGACAACACTCAGTTTCCAGAATGGAATGGATGGCTCCAGCTATTTTAATACCAATCAGCAACAGAATAATGATCCAGTTGACTTTCGAACATGGGATCAAGAAGAAAATGTTTTCCTCATTGTGGTAATCAATTGACAGCCATCTCAATGAATTTTTAGTTTTTGGTATCTTCTGGATCAAAATAATTGGAAATATAATAAAATATCACAAGTGCACATAAGCCTTGGCAGGTATTAACTATGTGATTGGATATTGCAAAAGAACTATTGCAGGCTATAGTGGTGCTGGAAGGAAGTTTGAAAAGAATATAAAGGGTCAATGGACCACTTATGATGTAGAGATAATCCGTCATTACCATACACGTTTTACAAAATACAGCATTGTAAAATACTTGGTATTGCCTACCACCTCTTTGCTCTCTTGCAGAAATCGAAGTGTCCAAAGAATCATCAGCATTCGAATCCCTACTCATAGGTCAATATAAGAGTTTAGACTTATCTATCATGGATAGCGGTTTATGTCGTTATTAGTTGTACTCCCTACAGGCTGTCTTGTCTGAGCTTAGGGCTAATAACGGACACTTAGTTTGGGATTTGTCAAACAATCAATTCTTTCTTTTTCTTTCTTGTAATCCTAATAGCGCCACAGTTTTTTGATTGTCTGTTATCAGCAATGAGCTCAGACAGTAGATAAGGCAGATATACAACCTGACAGCATTATTATAAATGAGATGACTGAAAATCAAGTAATCCCTCTATATTTTGATGGAGTGAATATTCAGATTATTACAGATAGCCATAGATAACGGTTTCTCTTTAGCAATGAACACCAGTATTAAAAAAGTCATGGGAAGGTAAGTGGAGAGATATGACAGTTTGCCAAATAGCTGATCTTCTACAGAAAGGGATGTTTGTCAGAATATTTACACATTTTACAGAGGGATGTACTTCTCTACATTTTATGTGTCAGTTTCAGAGACTTCATATTCAGGAAAATGTATTTAGTAGTCCCAGAAGAGTATGAGATGGTTGGGATTTAATATATATATATATATATATATATATATATATATATAAATAAAACAATCGTTGCTTATAAATATTGCATGTTTTGGGTTATTTCTGTCCTCGGATGTTATCTAAACCACTTGGACCTGCATTGTGGAGAGGATAATTGCAGTGTGAGTCACAGATGAGTCAGCCCTGATAGAACTGCAGTGTTACTGTTCTTCCCATCCATGAATTTCTGAATTTGAATTTCTTGGTCCAATAGCTCTTTATTCTATCAATACGTGGTGCAACCATCTTAACATTTATAGCTTGTATTTTCTTAGGTCGACTTCACAGTGTGTAAACATCTCAATAAAGTGCAGAACAAAAAAGTTGTGTATAAATAATACAGAAGATTAAAGTATTCATACACCCCAAAGAGTGTGAACATTTGGACCTATAGATTAAAATGCTTATTAGTTTTAGGGTTTAATTCTTTATTCTGGAAATAAAAGAATGCCAGCTGTTTAGAAGATGTTTTATAATGTTTTTGCCTTCCCCTGAATCAGCTGTATTTCTATCTGGAATATGCAGGTTTTCTAGATTATTTATTTCCTTAGTGGTTGATTTTGATGGATTTAGATGTCTTTTTCCAACCTACTATGTAACTATAAACATATAAATGTAGATTATATTCATAAAAGAACAGACACCACTGTATCTTTCTATACGCTGTTCTGATTTATTGCACATTATACACTTCATTAAATACTATTGGCTATGTCATATATTGGCCCAGGGTTTTTCTAGAAGTTGCTGGGGGTTCCCTGAGCAATTTGTGTCTCTCCAATGATCCTTCCAGCTATCAGTAAGGGAGATCATTCTTCCTAATTACTTTTTATTGTACAACACTGCCTAATATGTTGGGTCTATATAAATACTGTTTAATATTATTAATATTGTACCTTTCTTCCAACTGACCACCACACTAATGTACTGTGTGCTGAGGATATAGTAATTAGCACAGGCTTGAAGACCCGTACGTTATTTCAAGGGGTCTTCCATATTGAAAAGGTCGACAAATGCTGCACTAGCCTCTATTACATGGCATCCAATAATATAAAGCTTAGTGTCTTTTCTTCTACTTACTTATTCCTGGGATGATATGGTATCACTGCCTTGTGATTTCTTGTAAAATTAGTCATAGGTTTACATAAGCTTTTGCAAATTGTGTTTTGTTTGGGTCATTTGCCCTAACTCATTTACTGTTTACTTATCATAATCAGTTACTAAAGCTTACCGGTACTTAGATTACCATTTATTTTAAGCTTTTCATTATATGATTTAATCCCAATCCTTAACCTAATAATAAACCAAACTCTTCCCTACTGTATCCAAAAATGGTTTGCCTTTACATACACTTAAAAATGTAGTTATAATCATCTTCAACAGCATGCAACCATTTCTAGCTCCCATCTACATTGCAGTCTTGGATGCATCCCATACAGCATGGACCTACCTGTAACACCTTTGTTGTTATATGTTCCAAATTAGAAGATAGGATGGTAACCCAGTGCTTGTTATTTACCAGTAAAAAAAACCCACAAAAGAAATACCCCAAAATAACCCTAAAATACACCCCAAAGGTTTCCCTTTTTTCTCAATAAATGGAATTAGAATTCCTGTGTTTTAATATGAGCCACATGTCAAGTAACACATTATGTTCTTATTACTGTGCTTCTTTTGTTGGTTTTTGATTTATGAATGTTGAATTATACATTTTGTCTTTTTCAGGTGTCACCTACTCTGACACTACCAGTCATACAGAAGCTTGCAAGCCATGTACCGAGTGCCACGGTAATAAACGTATGATTGCCCCCTGCGTGGAAACAGATGATGCTCTCTGCGCCTGTGCCTATGGGTTCTTCAGGGAAGAAACGGGAGATTGCGAACCATGCAGGACATGCCCTATTGGATATGGCATGATCCTGTCCTGCTCCATGAACCAGGATACCGTGTGTGAAAAATGTCCAGAATGGACATTCTCAAATGTGGACAACAACATGGACCCCTGCCTGCCATGCACCATTTGTGAAGATGAAGAGATAACAATACAAGAATGCACACCCATATCAGACACAGAATGTTTTGGTAAGTACAAGACCATAGAAAGGATTAATACATGTATATAGAATATTTATCGGCCAAGAGCCGAACCCGAACCAAAGGTGCCCACTAAACACTTCCAGTTCTCTCTTCCAACCATAACAAAAAAGATATATTTTTAACAACAATACACTGTGCTTTTTATTGCTATTGCTTTATCCTAACACATGTCTATATGGAAAGCCAGAATAGCGAGTACAGAAAAATCCTCCCACTGGGCATACAGGCAAAAATAAAAATTCACTAAAAGTGTAGAATATTTGTTAGATTTTATCTGTGCCCCCAAGAGGATGATTTATACCCATTCTTCTCCAGGTGCTAGGCTGGAAAGGAAGAAAAACCTCTTGTACCACCCCCAGCTCATCTTGAACATTATTTTCCTTAATTGTAAGATAAGTAAAATATAGGGATTAACCTGGAGAACAGATTTTTGTTATAGTTTTTATGTTTTTTTGGGGGCAAACAAGCTTCTAAAAGTGGAGAATAGAAGTCCTATGATTACCCCAAATTAGCGATCCTCAGCCCCATACAATTGAGTTTTGATTGATAGTTTTTCCAACCTTCTTAAAGAGCCTTACATTGTAGCCATGGCTATTTATCACTTGATAAATGATCCAACCATGTTCACCCAAATTCCACCATACAGGATGGTGGATCCACCAACCCTCAACAGTCCCAAGAACAGAGGATAACTAAAAATGTCTTAAAGTGCCCTATCACAACAGATAGCATTTGAATATAACAGATAGGTTTGAGGGAGCCCTCCCCAAAAGTCACACCTGAAGTGTCTCCAACAATGAATAGTCCATCATTGAAGACCCTTGACAGCCCCATGCACGGATACTACCCAGAATAGTCAGAAAGTACCCTATTAGATAAGTCTGGCAGTCAGCCTTAATGGGTAGGTTTGGAGGAGTTTTTGTCCCTCTAGGTCCCTGCAGTTCTCACCTTCAGGCTCTGCAGAGATCTGAGTCTCTTTAAGTTTGCAATGGTTCTCTGAGGAAATATCGAATATTCACTGTTTTTGGATCTGCAGTAGCCTTTCAGCACATTTGGTTATTAAATTGTGGAAAAGTCATTAATCCCAATGAAATCTTGGCCTAGCCTTTAGACATCTTGGTTCAGTTCCCTCTATAATACGCCAGAAATATTTGGGATGCTATATATATTTAATTGAAACCCTACTTCCCAGAAATCATGAGACAGGTTATTTGCTATACACAGCAAAGGCTTAGTATGATATAATGAGGTGGAAGTGCCAGGAATGAAAAAATCCAATAGCAGTAATGATACGGGAATATTTGTGGGCAATCTAATGCTCGTATTTTATTGACTTAAAGGTGTCCTGGTTTTGGGTGGCCGCCAAGGGATTTAAAGGATAACTTTACTTTGCTTCTTTTAATATATGCAAGCATACCAATCAAGTCAATCAAGTTTATCTTTTCACAACTTTGATCCAAGCAAAATAAAACTATTTGTGAATGGCTGCTGATTTTGCAATCCAGGAGAAATAAGAAATCCTGACCCTTTACCAAGGGCAATAAATACAATTCCTTGAATTGAACTATTATCCTTAAATATGAATTCTTCTATAATAAATTGTTTACTTTGACTTTTCTACACACTGTGAGCGTTCTACAGTTATCATAAAAATCAGACAGAGCCTGTCCCTCATTCCCTTGCTGTAGGATATTTAGCATCATCTAGCCATTTCTTTCCCTAATTGTCCCGGAGTGCCCCCATTCCAATCTCTATTCTAACGACAATTATTGCACATGTGTACAAAGCCTTACTCCTCCTTCTTTGCATCATGGACAAGTACCAACACTGAAGGAGAAATAAAGGGCCCTTGTATATCATGCAACTGCCCTTCTTGGCGGAGACTTTTCATCACTTCTTATCTTGGATATGCAACTGAAAACTAAGCAAGTCATCAAAACATTTGTCCCCATTGGACATTTTCTTCTATCCTCTGTGCAGTGACAATTATAAACAGGATGCATAATGAATAATGAATGGATGAGATAATCTCCTCCCCTTAGTTACAGACAGCAATAAAACTTCATAGAAGTTCTGACTTTTCCCCCCCTCTAACCAACACTACCGTGCAGCTGGCTCTCCTATCGGCGTCCAATTCCCTAATGGACACTTCTACCCCAGCCTTGATCAGGCTGTCATCACCCTATTACATTCCCCCCGGGGTGTACCAGCACATATACATACTACCATATCGTGTAAGATTACTTAACTCTCAATGGGCAAATGTGCAATTACCCATGAGGAAGCCTACATTGGGCGAAACGCATCGGGTAAACTCATTGCACATATGCGAGGATTTTTACATCAATATGCTTACGCTGGATTCTATGCACAAACTATTGCTCATTGGTTAGTTAAATACTGTCTAGAGCTATTTTTGTGCAATTTTCATGTTCTTTTGTACCGTCCATCAAGAATTGTTAAGAATATATAATATTGTTTGCCAAAAAACCATCTGTACCATTTAAGTGTATCATATTGTGGACAGTGTTTGCTATACTTTTTATGATATTTAAGTTGCCTTTACATAGGCTTTGGAGCGGAATTATGATGGTTGGTGTGGGTGAGCTTCTGCCATAATCGGCAATCATTGCACAAACCGACCTTTCTCTTGGGACACTGCAGTAATGATAAGTCCAGGATCCTGCCACCACTGCATCCCCCAAAGCCATAATTTTTAATGCCGACTCTTCTGGGTCCCTTGTGGTCCTCTCCAGACATGGGGCAGCCAATAACACAGGAAAAGCAGGAGCATTGTCCCTATCTAGGTCTATTCTTAGTGGTCCTCGGTTCTACAATGAACCAAACGGCACATGCATCAAAAATACAAAATGCTATTGGGAGCAGGGAAAAAGTTTTTTTTTTTTTTTTGGCAAAACAGACTTTTTTGCATGTCTCTTCTGCCAAAAACCTGACTTTTTTATTTTTAACTATTGTAGAAAAGATACGAACTTATTTTAAAATTCAAAGTAAAGGCAAAAAATCTTTCCGTGATATGAATTCAGTAATAAAAAATCTGATTGCCGTTGGTTACTACATTGTGCTCATCATCATCGTCATTGCACTGCTTTACCCAATAAGCCTGATAATGTTTGTATAGAGTATTTTCCCCCAATAAAATGCTCACTTACTTGTGTACATTCAAAGCTATTTCTACATATGCAATTAATAGAACACATGCTGGTAGATCAGACACGCACAGGCTGCAATTATCCACGCTTGTATGCCTGCCTGTGCTTTATGCCCCCCCTTATACTGACATACACTTGTAATGACATAAGATCTACCGTCACACTAATAGATCAATGTAATGGTCCGGTCCATCAGTCTGTCTGTGACTCATTGTTCTAATTGCTCACAGTGACCTTATTGTGTGACATAGGGAAGACAGGAAACTGCCCCTGGGCATCGTACACCATAACAGGGCCATCTCTGTCCAACTCATCTCTTCGTAAAGCACAATGCTCTGCAGGGTGCATTTTCATGGGGGAGAGGGAGACTGGAAAACATTTGTCTGCTTACTGTACAAGGAAGACACATGAAAAATATGAAAACTGAAAATGTATTTGGCTAGCAAGTTTTAGGTATTTCCCATTTACATACCACTAACATTAACCTTTATACCTTTGTATGTTCTCCTTGTGCTTGCAGAGGTTTTCTCATAGTCTTCTTAACACATTCCAAAAACATGACAGGTTAATTAGCATCCCCCCAAAACCAGATTTTATTGCTCTAATCGCTTTTAATGTAAAGATTGCCTCTGCATTATTTTTTTATGCCACTAGATGTCCTTAGTTTTCTGGCCAGAATCCTTCAACCCAGTTCCTCTGAGCCCAGGTTGCCCAGCCTGTGCATTGAAAGTAGAAAGAGAAGCAGAACAGGGATGAGCTCTCTTTGTTTCACTATAACTCTGCTTCCTTTCAGCACTAATTGGCTTATTGTATTGCTTTTCCTCTACTTCTCCAGCCATGCTGCATAGGTCCAGGTCAAACATAAACTACTTATTCAAAAACATACATTCAATAGACAAAGAGCTGCATTGATTTGTTTCTTTTATATCAGCCTTAAAATAACCTTTAATACTAAGCCTTAAACTCTACCCAATAGTTAAGCCCTTTTACATACCCCTGACCTTACCCTAAACTATCCTAACTATATGTTAAACCCCCATACAAGATGTAAAAAATATACAAAGTATACTTGAAATAAACACATATACACATATATATATATATATATATATATATACACATATATAAACTATACTGGGTTAAACCTTACAAGTCCATAAGCAGATGTATTTTTCATCCCCTATACAACTTCACTAAATCTTTAATATGAATATTCTGTCCTGACAACTATGATGAAAACATTTCAGTTTCTTTCCAAGTTCATCACTCCGTTAATTGAACTCAAGCATTATGTTTTTGGAAAAAAATGAAAGGTTAAAAAAAATCCAACAGCCATTTCCAAAGTGTTACACTAAAGGGGATGGAAGTGACAGGTTGAAGCATATTTCTGGGTGCGTTTGCAGGCAATTTGGCAAGATAGAATCGTTGGCACATCACGCTGTTGCTGGAAGAGTCTTTACAGACTGGGAAGTTAAAATCTGTTTTGAATTATGGGAATCATACGGCCATTGAATCACACACACACATTCGCTTCCTCAAATTCCTTTTTGTTGGCGAAATAAAACTTTCATGTTCTTTGAAGAGAGAATAGGAATAACTCCAAACTTATACATATTCTTAAAGTAGATAACTGGGTATCATAAATATTTGTCTTTTTTATATTTGGATATACTGTATACCCCTTAGCATTCTTCATTTGCATCCCAGTACTCATATAGTCTCTGCAGCTACTTCCGATCTACATGTACTGCATCGAAACACTCAAAATGGGCTATAAAAAGGTGACAATGGTGGAATATGCATTGGCATGGATGCATAAAGTTTATGAAAGAAGATAGGGCAATGCAGGAGAGTGACTGGAAGGCAAGAACAGTGCGCTGTCACCCTTTAGAAAGAATTGAAACAATTATTGGTCCTTTATAGCAGTGTATTTACTTTATGCTGCTTCAAACCAATTCTGAGATATACTGCTCATGACATTACAAATATTTGGTATGAAGTCTAATATGGATTTTGTTTTATATATATCTGTCTAGAGTACACATTAAGCAACTGTTGTTACCTTCCTCTTTCTAAGAAACAAAAGTTACCCACGCAATTAACTTAAAAAAAATTTTCTATCTTGACAATCATCCCCCTTGCTTTGCTTGGGGCATATAAAGAAATTGGGAAAGACACAGATATCCCCAGTAAAATATTCTCCACTGCTGGCAATAAGCCATTGTCATTGCCAAAGGCAAACTTAAAAAGCTGCATGTAAAAATGTAAAATAATCATGGGAAACTGAAGTAACAAGAGAATACATTGCATTCCTGGAAGGACAATTTTAACCACGTAAAGAGGATAATAATTTTATGTCATGAAACACTTCTCATGTATTTTATTTAATTTATTCAGTCCTCATACATATTTTTGAAACTAGATTTGTTATTTTTAATCAGACAAATATGTAGTAGTAAATGTTAAAATGTCACATTTCCACCTGCAACCAGTTTTTATTAGTTTCCTATTAACTGATGGAACTTACCTGTGGTCTTTAAGAGTTTGGTTGCTGATCCTTTATAAAATAAAACTCATGATCCCTGTTATATTTGCTGGATATTTCCCATTATAACCAAACTTTCTTTTTCTGTGCTTGTCTCTGTAGATCCAAACCCGCGTGTGGCATCAGTCACTCCCTTCTTCAATACCACCTACCAGGACACCACCATGACTGATCCGGAGATAATGGCCACAACTCCAGGGGGCTCGCAGCCTATTCCTCCAAGTGGGGCTGCAGAGAACCTCATTCCTGTCTATTGTTCCATTCTGGCTGCTGTTATTGCTGGGCTGGTGGCATTCATTGTTTTTAAGCGGTAAGTAAGTGGTAGTGAGGTCGCTTTCTAATAAAGAGAAACATCAAGCGATTCCCATTCAAATTCTCATAAAGTGAAACCCATTCAAATTCTAACTTTAAAGGAATCTTATCATGGGATAGCTCATAAGTCCGAATCTTGACAACATGAAAGTGCTAGATGCTGAGGACTTTCATCATTGCCCAAGTTCTCATTGTGGACGACTGATATACTAAGAAGTTACTAAAAGAGATTATAGAAAAGTAAAATCTACATGCTGGGGTGGAAATTGGTGGTAAAGCTATTTATTTTATAAAAACAATTAAAATTGGAACAGAGACTTGTAACATTTCGCTCCAACCATTCAATACTTCCCAATCATATCTATAATGCCAATTCATCTATCATGGCTAAAATGCACCCAGGCCTTATACTGTAGGTATGTTCTCATTCTAGTTCCGTTTCCCCTCCATTTGTAAATCCAAAAATTACTTGTGATAGTATGGTGGAATTACATGAGAAGCTTCACTACGTAATAACATAGATTGTATTTTTGTTTTTTCTTTTTTGTTTTTTTTCTCCATCATTTTAAAACTCATTAGTAAATATGAGAGAGCTGTGTGATGTTTTAGGTAGAAAGTGTGTGATCATTCGCTATCTCATCTTCATGTAGGTGGAACAGCTGTAAGAAGAACAAGCAAGGAGGAAATAGCCATACAGTGAACCAAACTCCGTCCCCCGAGGGGGAGAAACTACACAGCGACAGTGGGATCTCTGTCAATAGTGACAGTACTGCCGAACAACCTGCAGGACATATGCAAGGTATGGAAGATGATGTCATTCAAACAAACTTTTTTATGGGTTTAAATAAAAAGTTGGCTGGGTCTTACAACATATAGCTTCCCACACTTTATGATTTCCTAAGCCTTTAAATAGACTTGTTATTAAAAAGTTATAATGTTTTAGGATATGTAGTGGCCGTTTAAATTAAATGCAGTGTTTTTATCTCATGACCTCCCTCCAATGCTCACATCATAGTGCCAGGCACCGGTCATGCAACAATCCCTTGTAGTATACTGTATAGTAATCCAGTGCTGATGTCAATACATCAATGTTATTTTTTTCCTAATCTCCCCTGCATAGAGTGTTTCTAAGTAATTTTGCTTGCCAACGATATAGGAAACTTTTATAATAGAAATAGGAGTTTAAGTTTTCTGTTCCTTTAACATTTTGCACATGTTCAGCTACGAAGGTTGTTCCTAAAGTATACTCACCCTGTGAGTGAGACCTTTGCTGAATTCAGCAATATATTAGACCCTCTAGTTAGGACCACACCACAGGTAAAGACTTGAATCTTTACTACAACTCTGCATTTTTATACCTGACAGAAATCATAAACCATGTAAACCTTGCAGGTGTTAGAGTAAGTCTGAAATACTGCCAAGATTTTATTAAAGTTTTATGGATATTTTTTCCTAAGAATGTAACAGATTAAACTGTTTCTAGGCACTTTACAGTAATAACATTTTATGCTTTTGGGCTGCTTAAAATTTTAGCTTAAATGAATTGCTCTCCAGCTATCTCGTTAAACATATATACATATATACTGTACATGCTTTCTTAAAATTCTCACTCCAGTTAGCCACCTTACGACAATATGTTTTAAATGTAATATTAAAATTTAATTTTGCTTTTGGACATAGGATTTGCAAGTAGACTCAAACCTCTGGCAATAGGAAGTACATGTTATTCGTTTTGATGGCAACACAGATAACAATTAAATCTTAGGCTGGGTACACACGTGCAATAGTTGCAGTCCATGGCTCAGGGTCGAGAATCTTGCGTGTGTTCAGCGTTTGATGTCCATCGTCCGAACGACCGTCCTGGCTGATCCACAGACAGTGGACGAGGAACAATCGTAATGAAAGTGAAGGGGGGAGAGTGCAGTGGGGTGCCACTCCATCGTTCTTCCCCTCCCTTCTCGAAAGAACAGAACGGTGCTGTATGTACAGCACTCGTTCATGCATCGTGCAGACGTTTCTCGTTGGAAAGGTTCATGAAACATCCTTTCCAATAACAATGATTGTACATGTGTACATAGAAAGAAATCTTAGGTGTTATAAAACCACAAAGCACAAGAGCTCCACTCCCTTAACCTGAAGGTTAATGCCTATATCCAAAGAATTTAGAAGAGAATCCACCAATCTCTAAAATATCTATTGAAGAAGGTAGCCAACCAATTTCAGGGATCTGACATATCTTCTTTGGTGCTGATTAACAAGTTGTTAATACCCATGGATGTTTGCATTGTCCCTATGATAAGAGTAGAACCTTTTGACCTGTTGATAAGTTCTGTTTTACTGTTTGGTAATTATCTGATTTGCTCTGTAGGCAAAAATGACCTTCACCTCTACAACAGCCTCCCACCACACAAACAAGAAGAGGTGGAAAAGCTCCTGACCAGCTCCTTGGAGCAGACATGGAAAAACTTGGCTGGAGAACTTGGCTACCAAGATGAACTCATAGATACTTTTACAAGGGAAGAGTTCCCAGTACGAGCACTGCTTTCTGACTGGTCCAACAAGGACAGTGCCACCACCGACGCCCTGTACACAGCTCTTCGCAAAATTCAGAGGGAGGACATCGCGCAGAGCTTGTACAGCGACTCCACTGCTACCTCGCCAGTGTAATCGAGACATAGTAGGACAGAAGGAAGATGTTTCATGTTGATATCAGTCAATGGAGCATCCCGCACGAGATGTGAAGGAAAGTTTGCCCCCTTCCCCCTTGAAATTCCTCATCCTTCCCTTATACCCAGTATTAACGGATAATCCGTCTGCACTGAAGCATTATTTTCAGTATTGTGGCGTGTAATCTTCTCCATGGACCTCTGATGTCCTGCATCTCCAGGTTTCTCACTGTGATGGACCTAAGACTTTAAGATAAGGAGTTGCAAGCTGTGGATGTTCAGACATTGTTTTTGAGAATTCTAAGGTGCACCCACCTCCCCCTTTCTTCAGTCTTTTTTAATCTTTTTGGTTACATGTTTTTTTTTAGGCCGTGACTAGTGACCCCCCACCCTACCCCAAAATGCTATTTTCTTCAACCCTCCAGAATCTTTTTAAGGGAATTTGTAGGCTTTGTGCAGTAGAGGGTTATTGTGGATTTAGATTTTGAAGGTTATTTTACAGTCGCACTTAGAAATACAGCACCTTATGCTGCACAAGGATTGTGCCCTAATTCTACGGTTTTATTGATTTATTCAGGTAATGCTGCTTTATGACCCAGAGACGTTCCTAAATGTACCCATTGCCTACATATACAGATATATCTTTAAGATTTTGAGTTATTTGCCTTGGAAATAATCAGAAACTAACCTTTATTTCTCTATAACTATTCATAAAATTAAAACACATATTTAATTGTACAGCCAGAAGACTTACAGGAGACCGGAAGATACTTCTGGACCCCTTTTTTTTTACTTGTCCCATATAACCCACTTTGAAAGTTGTCAGCCTTCTGTGAGGGTAAATAGTTTGCTGACTCATGTTGTGTGTTCCTTTAGATTATCAGTATTAGAATTTTTGACAGCTGGCTGAACTGTAACAATAAGCTGTGACTCCAGCTTTCCAACTGATAAAAGTACTTGCAACTTCAGAGATGGCCATAGTGGCTTAAAACATTTACCTGATGGGATGTTTCATGCTGCTAAACCTTATTAGATTAAAACACAAGGAGCATGGGCTAAGTTTTTATATAATAAGAAGAAAATAATGAAATTGTGCTGGAATACTTACTGGAAGGAAAGTGCCTAGTTCTACATTTGATCTTTGATCTATAGACCAATAGTTTCCAACTCTTGCTATTAATGCCAAACAATCAGTGTGGATTGTATTAATGTGCCCTTAATGGCTAATATGTAGACAATGGGTAGTCATTATACCTGTCCATGGGTTCAGCAAAACATTAATTGAATCAGTGGTTTATTAAAATCCAATTGGCACCTTTTGTCACATGCCGCCTTTTACTTGTATGGATGTCAAATGAACTGCCATTGCATTACCACCTACGAATCTACACTGGTGTAGACAAATGTGTCACATGCATTAGGATTTCATAAGTAACTTTACCTCTCCAGTACCATATGATATTATAAGGTAAGGGAGTGAAATGTTCAACTTTGTTTTAATCAACTTGTTCTGTCCTGGCCTTTAAAGCAACTACAGAGATGGCCATAGTGGATGCCATCTCATCTCATGCACCCATTGCCAACTTTCTAGTTTTGTTACTTGACACGCCTTGTCTAGGTATGGGGGAGTATGTACTCTTGAGTCACACCTGGTCTAGGTATGGGGGAGTATGTACTCTTGAGTCTCACTTGGTCTAAGTATGGGGGAGTATGTACTCTTGAGTCATTTAACAGTACCTGACCAACCCATATCAATGGAGGCAAGGAATGAACCCACCATTAGCTCCAGCTGGGATTCATTTACCCAGTGTGTCCTTCTCCCTTCTTCAAGTAGCCAATGCAAATGTTAGAGAATTCATGAGCCAGTTTCATGGGCTGGTTTTGTCTAGCACAGGTTCACTTTAAATAATTTTGGATGAAGTACACCAAATGTATACTTTTGCCACTCTTTATTCAATAAGCCCCCTTTTTACAGTACAGAACTGCGACATCCAGAAAAATGACCCAGAGCTAAAAATTTAATGTTCCATCCACAAAATGTGGTCCTTTATTCCTTGCTTCAAAGGATCCTCTAAAAGCCATAAGTAACAGAGGTAAGTCAAAGGGTTTATTGACAAAACTGAACATTTCACTCTCTTATATCTTCTTATGTAGAGTTATGCTTTAAAGTGGACCAATTATACATCATTACCTACAGCAAGAATATTTACTACACAATCTTGTTTTACTGGCAAGTGTTCCACCATGCTAGGATTCTCTTTGTACAGGTGCACAGACAATCACAACGTTCACAGCAAACATAAAAAATGTATCAATGCAACTTAACCAGGTTGGCCATAAAATAAACTGAAGCTTATTTACTAATATAATAGAATCCATGTACAGAAGTTGGACCATTTTTAGTTATAGTAATGTAGTCACTTGGAAGACTTACAGTAAGTTTCCTTTTGAACCTATAAGAAAGCAGTGAGTGGCATTACAGGGCCTTTGCATGTTGGATCAAGCTAAAAAATACAAAATACCCTTGTTCTGGTCTAAATAACCCAAAAGATATTTTTACTTTTTATAAATGTTGTAGCAACTTTATTAGCTGAAGCAGTCCAAGCTGGGGACCACACAAGTCTTTATGAAACAAGTTTTTTTACTAAACGAGTAGAGAATTTTACATTTGCAAAGTGATATTTTACTTAGTTTAGTAAGTAAGTTGGCACTGAGTTTATCATCCAGTCGAGTGCTAACAAAAGCTGTTTTTTCTTCTTTTCTCTACTGCACATGACTGGGTATTTAAAGCAAATATTCAACTTTTTTTTACTGAGCTAAGTGAACATACATTTTGGATAATGGATATTCTCTACTCCTTTAGTAGATCAACCAATATGAGTTGTCTTTGGGTGTCTTATAATATTATTAAAGCTACTTCGGTGCACAATATCGTTACAAGTTTTTGGTTAGCCTAGTCCTCAAGCATTAAAGTAAAGTATTTGTGTTGCGGTTTTTGGATATTACTAATACAACTGTGGCATTTCCATAGGTTAAAGAGGTATTCTCATTCTACTATAATATAAAGGGAAGGAAGAGAACAGGCATGGGACAGCCTCCGGAACGGCCATTCTCAACCAGGGTTTAATGAAACAATACCACTTGGCAGAACCAGCTGCAAATACCATTTTTATTAATTTATTATAGAAGGAGTTCCCTGACACCCGAGAACCTGGAAAGGATTCCTCTGGGGTTAAAAGGCTGAGAAACTGGAAGCACAGAACTGAAGCATATACATTTTAGGGTTATGTTAAACATGAAGGCTGTATGAATTTGTCAGCTGCTCCGCCCATGTTAGCACATGATTTATTCTAAATATAACACAAAAACCTATTTGTGGGGTAAACAAGAGTTTCTCATATTTTGTTATGTTACCCAACATTTTTGCTGCCTGATAGACAGCCATCCTAATTACCTCCAGCCTGTGACACCCTCAGGGATAAAAAGGACAAGATATCATGATCCATAGAAGAGAATAGACCAGATACTAGTGAGCAATATACCAGATATTGTATAACCTTAAGGGTACAAAATGGAGCCCATATTAAAGGCCAATAGAAGAGGTGTTATTAAATATTAGGATTGATTTGATGAAATTTGGGTGGCAGTAAGGCAAAGTAGCAAGTAGTCGGGGGTACTCTGAATAGGTTTTTGTGGCAGGATAAGGATTTGGCATGTAGCAGCCATTCAGTGATATCACAGAGAGAGACATTTATCAAACAAATATTGACCAATGGTTTTCATAAAGGTGAAACGGGGACCCAATTGGAAATATATGGTTTTATATAAACCCGAAGATTTTCTGTGTTGCTTATAACAATTAATACCCTTAAATAACAAAAACTACTTGTGCGGTTGGCAACAGATATTAAGTCCCGATTGCATCCAGTTTTTTTTAATTCACCCCTGTTGTTGGATGTCCAGGACAACAGACCTAGCCCCAGCTGGGTTGAATTTATTATCGGTCTATCAGTCTGAGAATAAAAAGGGACTAGCTCACAATTTAGAGAATTTTGTCATCTGACTGTGGACATCTGCATTCATGTTTTTCAGTTTTAATTATAGGTTCATGTAACACTTAATTTGAAGATCAAGCAGCAATCAAATTTAGCTTTTACTAGTCAGTTTTATGTAAATTTCTGATTGGATGTCAGTTTGCCAGTGGCTGTAGCAGCCCATAACTCCATTTACTCCAAGTAGATAAACCCAATAATCCTTTTCTGTTTCATTCTGTTATTCTTTAGCAATCCAAGTATGGTGGGCAATAAAAAGAAAACCAAAACACTGTGGTGTTAACTGATCACCAGATAATGTCAGATAGACTGAACACTAACGGGTCTATGGAAATTAAAACAGGCAATGCCTAACAAAAGCCATATTAATGCTTTGTATAATCCTTCCTTGTTGACTTCTGTCTCTGACATTCAGTCTTCTACAACCAATATGGTTACTGACAACTGTCCTCTGGTTCCAGCAGGTTATATAAATTTATTGTTGGCTATCACTCCGTAGCCATGTCAGATGCTGATACGCTGCATTATGTTATTAGTGCTTCACAGCTATTACTGGAAAGTGTTATTTAAAGGGTCATTTCACCCAAAAGACTTTTACTTGTGGGTTGATGGTGGTCTGGTAAAGTTGCCATGCAAGTTATAATCTAATTGTACAAGCCTCATTGAGATAAGGACCTGATTGGATATTAATTGGATTATATAGGAATGGCACTATAATAATGTTGTTTTTGAGAATCTGAAAAATGTAACAGATTGTTCAATCAGATTTAGGTTGCATGAACCAACCAGAAGTAGTTACCTGCCCCTGGGCTCCCAGCTCCATCTACCAACTCCAGGTATTAAGAATTCCTTAAATCTGATTTGGGTGGACTGACCGTTTAATTTTCTTCTTGCTCATTTTAAAGGCTTTTCCTCCTTCACATTTCTTTGCTGTTTTTTTAATTCATGTTGTGCTTTTTTATATGGTTTTATATCATCATGTACAGCTGCTGGATTTAAACACTTGTTGATGCTGCACAAGGTTGCCATATACAATACATAAGATATACATAATACATTCATGCATCTCATGAATTGATTTGGGCTTGTGGTTTATGAAGCTGGATTTAAATCTTTGCTTTGTCAATGCCTTAATTAGTAAATACTTGGCGTTGTTTTGGTGCATTCATTCAAAAAGAATGGTTTTGCTTGCTGCTACGTAAATTGGCATGCAACATTACGCACCCCAAAGAAGCAAATCCAGCCCAACATGTGGATAAGGATTTTTATTTTGTCCATGTGACTGTTATTGCAATCTCATTTGACTGCAAATAACTCACATAAAAAAAAATAAGGATCCCTATCCTAGTGTAATACCTTTGTGGATTGAACATATATTGTACATCAGAGCTATGTTGTATCCAACAGCGAGTGGCAACCATTTTTCTATCTATGAATAAAAAGCACAAATTTGACACAGCAAAGGATTTAGTAAATGTTTCCTTAAGGCATGTGCAAGCCAATAAATTAAAGTTATGTGAAGGTGGACAGACCCTTTAAATGTATAATTCTGTTACAACAGACAATTAGCCGGTTGAGGAGTCAGGTTTCGGGCTTCAGAAGCCAAGGCTATTCAGCAAAGGCTGAAAAAGATGTCTCAGATATCCTTAGCTTCTGGTGTAACGTTTAAAGTTCATTAAAAAATGGGCAAAGAAGAATTCCAGTGGATCGATCGGCCTGAAGTCAGCATTAGCAGCTAAGCACTTAGCCAGAGGTCATTCCCATCCCCCAACCTAAGAGGTCAGAGGTCATATGGTAGGCCTAGTTACCATTATTTAAACAAAAATGTGCCTTTATTTTACTATGTTGGTTTTCTGTAACAAATCCTAATTGCAACATTTTTGCTATTTTAAAAGAATAATTTTTTAGAGCACTTTTGTATATAAAAAAAATATAAAAATGTTAAAGTTTTGTTTTCTTTTTTTAGTTTACTTTTTTCTTTTTTTAAATTGTTCTGCCGTTTTTTGCATTTTGTTAAAACTGTAAATATTCGATGTTTTATTCTGTGATAAACCTAGATCCTCCCTTCCCTTACAACCCATCCAATGTAAAATAATTTGATTGACAATTACAAAAATAAACATTATAATTATTAGTGAGTGATTGGACTGAATTATTACCAATGTTTGTCTTCGAGCAGTGTATGTGTGTGTGTTGCTTTACGCAGTATTTTTTCTTCCATTAAAGAAAAGGCTTCTTATGCCTTGCCGGGCATGCATGGAAGGAGCAGTCAGAGCCCCCTGGGATGCGTGACGTAGGTATCCTGGGAGGCTGTGCGCATTTCTCGTTTTTTTACTTTATATAAAAGGGTTATGAAAAATTTCGAGTTTAGGTTGGCTTTAAACCCTGTACAAATGTCCAAGAGAATTGTTGCTGGAAAAACCTTTCTCTGGACCTTTTGGACCACTGGACAAGAAAATCATCTCAAGTGTGCTTAAGTATCTTCTGGTCAGTTCCTAACTATCAAGGTGTCCTTTATTGGGTTCCCTGGAACAAGTGGGAAGCAAGACAAATTATTTACACAGCAGAAGGCTCATACAGCAGAGAGCATTGAACATAAGTTAGCTCACATATGTAAGGATCAGTACACAAGTGAGATTAATATTGAGGCCTGGCTACAAATTATCCAATGATAATCTATCTTCTCCAGTTTTGGAAAGCTTTAATAAATCAGACCCAATGTGTATGTGTGAAACTTAGGCGACATGAACACACTGCGCACAATTTAAAGTCCAAAGCCATACGAGTTGAAACCCAAAGTAATTTTTTAGGTCTCAAGGAACAGGTACATAAAAATGATGTCCAGTGGTGACTGCCCCCTTACATTGGTTATCAGTGACAAAGTGCTCTCTTGCATTGGTCATGAGTGGAGATGCCGTCTCTTTAAATAATTGGTCAGTAGGGAGAATAGCCTTCACTATAGCATATGATCACCTAATAACCCATTGAATGGGAGAGTCGCACACAACACAGCGAAACACCAGTAAAACCCTCTTTCTATCAGTTATTTGGAAGTCAGAACTCTGCAATAAATCATATGCCCTACTAAGTAGGTGGTAGGTTCTTCAGATTTCCTGCAGAGCAAATCCAAGAGGATTTTCTCATCACTAATGTTCACAGTTTAGCTGGAACTGTATTATTTTTTTAGGAAACTTGGGTTATCTAAAAGACAGGGACATACCGAGAGAGCTTCTATTAATAGAATGACAGGGAACAAATCACAGGAAGCTGAGATGAACACGATGCAAGCCTTTTCATCAATTGTTTAAATTATGCATTGCACAGCAGTTGTAAGATCCAGATAATGCAATAACACAACCAGCAGGAAGATCAACAAGGAGTGTAGAATTTAACGATGAGTAAAATAAAATAATTCTAGTTGTATATTTTAAAATACAAACAATACAGGTACTTGGGGGGTATTTTAAAGGACACCAATTTTCTATGTTAGGTTATCTAACTAGATTGTAAGCTCTTCGGGGCAGGGTCCTCTCCTCCTGTATCACTGTCTGTATTAGTCTGTCATTTGCAATCCCTATTTAATGTACAGCGCTGCGTAATATGTTGGCGCTATATAAATCCTGTTTATTAATAATAATAATAATAATAATAATAATAATAAAGAGATAGCAAATCAGAACACGTAACTTGAAATCCTTAATGAAATATATAAGCTAATATGGTCAATAATGGGGGGCTCCCTAAAGATTGTCTCAGAATAAGTTAAAGCACCACCATCAAGAGTCCCTGAATGGAGGCCAGTGATCTAGAGATGTCTTCTGTGTCCATATCAAGTGGTCTACTGGTCAGGAAGTCATCACATACATAAAGTTTTATGAAGAACACAAGCTGGTGGCTTGTCCGTACCTTTTGTTGGGCACATCTACCAGAGTTTATCTCCTCTTTAAAGTTTATATAAAACTTTACCTGAAACAACTTCTGTTCTCAGGAAAGAACACTTTATTGCTTCAAAATAAAACTCATTGCCAGAATTTCACTGGCTAAAGCTTGGAAGTCACCCTCGATAACTCTGGATCCCATTGTCACCAAAATAAACTGGATTATGGTGAATGATAGACTTACTCATACCCTAAAGAACTCTTTGGACAAATTTGATGATATTTGGGAGCCTTGAATTTCTTTCAACAGTACATAGCTGTTGATCTATGAAGGATTGATTTTGGGTATAGCGAACTGGTCAAGTTCGCCTTTCAAACTTCCTCTACCTCCCCTTTCCCCTTCCTTTGTGGTTTTGGTTTTTTGTTTTATGTGTGTTGTTTTCCTTGTCTTAGGGATAGGACACGAGATTTGTTCATGCACTGTTCAAACACGGTTTATTAATGTCGTTTTCCCCCTTCCCTGTGTAAAGGCATCTGTTTCTAATGTGTCTCATACTTAATGTATATTTGGATGTGGCAAATACTTTTGTTTGGGCACTGTTTGCAGTGTTCTGGGTTTTAAATGTATGTGCACATACAATGTGTCTTTGTTTACTGTAATAGCACTATTTTTCTTGATTTATTTTTCTGAAAACTTTAATAAAAATATTGAAATACAAAATAAAACTCATGTGGGGCAATAAATATCCTCTAATATGCTAATTATTCCATTAGGTAAATCACAGACCTTTTCTACATCATTGCAAAGACGGAACATCCCCATGCCCTCTGCAGTGTTTGAATCATACACCACCTTTTCTGCTATTAGTAGATCTGTTATTATAATCTTTGCCCTGGGTGTAAAATGTTTCTTTAAGCCCCTTATCACTGCTATAGTATAAACCTAATAAAGGCCTGGCTACACAACAATGAGCACATCCTTACAACAAGCCCTGAACGCATATGAAAGTGTCTTTGTAGTGACTATAAAACAAGCACCTGCAAATCATCAGGGAACTTTCTCCATGCGCTAACGATCAGTTTATAGACATAACCGTATACTTCGCGAGGAGTGCAGGGATCGTGAAAAATATTATAGAAGCAGAGTTATGACAAAAGAAGGAAAAGTGCTTTCATTCTTATTTATTCACATCTCCATGTTCATATTTATTTATATAAACTCTACTATTTTTATAGAGCTCCACATGGCAGAATTTTATGGGAAGTGTGCACCCTCCATGCACAGCTGTCCTCCTACTTCACACTCTAAATGACCTTTTGTCTGAAAAGTCTTAGCAGTAGACCATGTCAGACAGCGAGGTCATTTTTGCAAGCTGTATGAGTTTTTTTTTTTACTCCATTTGTTATTTTATTTCACAATACGTTTCTATGATTTAAGACTTTTATTTTATATTTGCCGTAAGCATGAACTTTTTTCTGCTTTGTTCAAAGTCATGGAAGAAGATAATGTCTACCAAGTCTCCTGTTAAGCATGAAACTTTGTTTTGTCTGGTGCCCGTTCACTGAATGTTCCCAGCGCCTTAAAGAATCTTCACATACTTTTGGATGCCTGTGTCCCCCTGCCCTAATATATTATGTCCAGCATTGATGGAGGGGTTGTCATTAGGACACATGGCGTTCAGCAGGGATTCAGGCACCTGACACACTTCTAAAAACTTTTGAGGTAGTGACATTGCTCAAACAAACCGAATGTTTCTTTCTACAGTTCTAGATCACTTAAACAACAAAAACAAAGCGTTGTTACATTTTGATCAGCTTTGTTAAATACTCCAAAATCCATAGCCCATAATAAACTGTGTCTGTTCTTTATTCATGTGTATTTAAAAAAATCAGAATAAAGGTTATTACCTAACCCTATCAGACAGACCCCCTAGCAAAAATAATAACAATTAACCTTTGTTTAGACAAGCACATCTGAAACAAGTGACAGTTTAGGCAACCTTGACTTTGCAGCACTGGGGTCCCAGGTCTGAATGCCAGCCAGGACACTTTCAGGATGGAGTTTGTATAATACCAGAAAAGTTACGAATCAGCAATAAAATTTGCTAAAATAAAAGGGGAAGGGGCTTGAACCAACCTCCCAATTCGATGCACAGGAAGTTAGTAACTGACTCAATGTTTGGAAGGATCAACAGATTTACATACACTTTAACTTTACCATTATGGGTAAATACAATTTCCCAATGTCAAATGAACATATTTTATTACAATACAGATAATAAAGCCCATTTCCAGGCACACATTCATCCTGCATGTTTCTTGCATTCTTTCCTTGAGAGGCAAATTGTACTCCTGGACATCCAGGACTTTCAGTACTGTTGATTCTGGGCACCGCTAGTCCCGTGTTGCAGTGGTGACCCCACCGCCAGTCCCCTACAGTCCCGTTGCATTGATATATTTGCTTTGGTATCCTTTCCAGGGTCCTGAGAGGGCCCCGCTGATGAACAACCAATAGAAAGTATTCATATCATGCAGGTAGTGGCATGATTATTAGAATATCAATGATGCCGAATGCTATTAAAAATGACATTTCTGTTTCAGTCTGCAGGTGCCAGGGATGGCTGCTTATTGGAAAAACAATGTGATGAGTTTGTTTGATGTTTGTTTTGTTGCAATTAGAATGTATTAAACGCATTTATATTGAATGTTCCATTATGTTTTAGTATTGTTCAGGTGGTGATATCAATGATCCTCCAAGTTAGCAGATATTATAAAGCAAACAATTATTTCTTTAGATCACGCAAAAGTTACAAATCAGCAACAAAGTTTATTAAAATTCTTGCAGTTATCATAATTCACCTTAATTCAAAGACATCAGGTGATAGTTATGTCTTACGGTCATGTGATATGTACCTGAATACCTAAAAGAAATTACAAACTATTTATGGGAAATAAAGAAGAACTGAGCAGCACCATACAAGGCTGTACTTTGATCATTGCATGTAAAAAGATGAAGGATATAATATGTTGGGGCTGGGAAGTGAGGCCTAGTGTGGTGTCCATGGCAACCTAAACCTCGCTTAGTTAAAAAACCAAAGGCCTTTGGTGGTAACCATGGAAATAGAAGAACAACTTTGGCTGCTTGGTTATCGTGTAGTCGTGTTCGCTCTGTCTTGGTGTCATGTTCTTTCAAGTGGCACGGTAAGTTTTATGTTAACTGTTTGCTGAATAGGGATCTGAAAGCTTAAATTTTTGTAGTTGCTGGGTTTAGGGAGTTTTTTTGGTCATGACTTATAAGTATAAGGAAAATAAAACCTTTAGACTAAGTTCAGATGGAAGTTCCACATGGTTAACTGCTCCTGGTCACTTATTTTCAACCTTCCGGAAACATATAATAGCATTTTGGACAGACATTTTCAAGCGTTTAGAAGTCTATGGAAGAGACTCAAATGGTAGATCGTCCTGAGAAGCTGCATGAAGCGCATCAAAAAATGCACCACAGTATTGTTCCAGGATCTGTTGAGTCTCATGGGAAATTTGAGGGAATCCCAGGTTCTTGCAACCCGTACACGCAGGGGCTGATAACTGCAGACTGGTCCAAAAAGGCAGAAGAGTAGTCAAACGAGCCAAAGGTCAGGGCAGGTGGCAATCAGGAGTAGTCCGACAGGGGTCGGGTCGGTATGCCAAAGAGTCGGAATCAGGAAATGCAGACCTGGAAGCAGAGCCTAATTAAATTCCTTTTTCAGGTAACATACTGTTGCAAGTCACTTCCTTTTATTAGGGAGGTCATGTGGCAAATGGAGATCACGGGACCAGCAAGTAACTATACCCACCACTAGAGGGAGTACTGAACCAAAGGCAGCTCAGGTGGTGCTCACGCTTCCGCCACCAGAGTGCTCCTGCGGAATAATCTGGTCCTCTGGGGTAAAGGGGCAGCTCTCAGGGAGTCACATGACTCAGACCAGCGGAAAGTATTTCTGAACAGAGAGGTCCTGCAGGGATCTGGGACAGTCTCCTGGTCTCCTGTAGCAAGTTTCTACCATCTCTACTGTATCTCCTGGACACTCCCAAGCCTTGCAGCTTTGCCACCTGCACCCAGCATTCTTTGTAGTAGTTCTGATGAATCCATGATCACATCTGCACAAGTGGTAATAGGTTCCATCACCTGGCACTGGATTCATGCCTGTAGGATGAAGAGATTCCAATACCATCATTGCCTGCATAGTTTTTCCAGTAGGCATTGCTGGCACCGTTACAGGTACTATTGAAAAGGAGATATCCATATTGGACACTGCTAATGTACTCTTCATCACAATGACACCAATGAGGGGGGTACTTTTTATCTTACTGATACGAATGGGGGTAACACTATTATCCCGTTGATACAAAGGGGGGATTTTTATGTTACTAATACCAAAGGGAAGTCCTCATTCCACTGCCACCAATAAGAGGGACAATTTACTGACACCAACAGGGAGACTCATTATCTTATTCACACTCCTGAAGGTGACACATTCATCCTAATGACTCTCAAGTAGACCCTCTTCATTCCACTTATTGGATCTGATTTATCAAAACTCCCCAAGACTGGAGAGGAGAGACTATCATTGGAGAACCTGGGGATCCAGCAAGCCTTAAAAATCATTTGCTATTAGATGGTAAATATTTTCAGTCTTGGACCAGCTCCATTCCAGGTTTGCTGAATTACCCATGATAGACTATTTTCTCCATTCACGGAAAGCTTTAGTAAATCAAACCCAAAGTCTGTCCTGACCTGACTTGTACCTACACAGAGGTTTACCTGAAATTACTAGGGTATTTCCTGCTCCCCCAGAAACTGAAGTGCCAACTGACTGAAAAAAGGTAAGCCTAAACAGCTGGCAAGAACTCATTAAAGGAAACATGTATCTCTGTTCTTACATGGGTACTGCACCATTTTGCTCCAATCTCTGCACTTAGAACAGAGAAATAACAAAGACTAATGCCCTGTAGGAGCCACAAATCACACACAATTTAGCAGCTCAATGCTACTGTCTGCCTTCCAAAGCCTGGCAAAACTGGGCTTCATGTCACAGATCCCGGGTGGTCTGGCTGTGTGGGAGCTCTTAATGGCTGAGAGGTACAAAAGTATGTGTTGAGAAGCTGGAGTTTTAATTTCCTCAATCTCACATCTGGCAGGAGATGGCTCCGTGCAGAGAGGTGCACACAGAGGATTAGTGTGCTACAGAAATCAGTTCACCAAGTTTCCCCTTTTCAAAAATGCATCCCAGGCTGATTTCTGTCCCAGATTCTGTACTATAAATTGACCATTGGGGAGTTATAGATTTTTTTAGGTGGCACTTTGGAATGTTCTCAATGCTTGCTTTTTAGTTTTATGTTGCATTTGAGGTCATTTTAAAGTACCAGTCCATCCTAAAGTGATATTTTTGTTACTGCTGCAGCTTGGAGTTCCAATTGTGTTATATACTTATTACAAAATCTTTTATTTCACTGTTGTAACACTTATTTTGAATACAAGCAGCAAAAAAAGCCCTCTTTCTTCGTTTTTTCCTTTTTATTATCTTTTGCAATGAAAATTTAAGGGTTTGCTGCATTTTATTTTCGGTATATATCCATACCATACACCATATACTTTTTACAATTTGCTTTCTGTATACTTTAGGTTTTTTACATTGGTTATGTTCCTGTTTGCATCCTGGGCTGTTGTTGCATGTAGAATAAAAGTGCACTCGAGAAGGCTTCTGGCTGTCCACCTAAACCTATGCATGGAAAATACCATTGAACACTACAGCAGAGACTTTTGTTTGCAGATTCTGTGTGGATTGATTCCACATTGTACCATACATACCCTTCCTGGATGGGCCAAAAATAATATATTGTGTTATTTGCCTGCAATGTATTATTTGTAACAATACATTCCCATCACAAGTTCATTGAAGAAGCAGAGAAGGCAACTGCGAAACGCGTCAAGTGAATAAAACTATATCTACACAATCAATATGGGTTAAACCCTAAAGCCTAAGCTCTAGATATATATATATATATATATATATATATATATATATATATTAGTTATATAAATCTATTTTCCAGTTTGCATCTATTTTATCCATCTATTGTTTTATTAATAAATAGGAGATAGTTATGTGAGTGTGAATTCCAAATACAAGCTTAGAACAGCGTTGAATGAATTACAATGAACTATATCTTGATCAGCGAGTCGGACGTGTCATGTTGCCCCTAAATCCACCAATGCAGAAGTCAGATTCCCATGCCAAGGTCTGCTATCCCTATCGGATCTCGCCCCCAACAGCTGTGACTGCCACACTGCGCATTCCCTCCAGATATCCGCCTTTTATGCCCGTCTGCCTTGACAGGTGTCCGTCATACCAAGGCTGTGACTTGTTGCGCTGCTGTCCTTTTTGGCAGCGACTTTACAAAAGCCAGAGCTTATTCAAATGCCCAACTGGTTTTTAAATCCATTTAAATATAGATACAGATGCTCGCATTATCACAGTCTGGTTTCTATTAGCCTCTGGGAAGACAAGCTTCCCCTTAAATCTTAATACTGAGCAACAGGGACGTTGCCCAAATTGTAATATGAACTTGGAATATGAAGTGTGGAAAGAAATATTTGCTGTGTGTTTCAGTAGTGAACACATTCTTAATTATGTTCCAAACCTTAAGACCACCCTACGTGTCCTGGAATACAGAGACTGCGATTGACAATTCATAAAATGAAAATTCCTACCTGTTAATATCCTCACAAAACTGCTGATATTGGAAGTAAGAGCTACCTAGGAGTTCCAGCCAAGGTCTGAAGTCTCATATCCCAGAATATCTTGCTAGTTTAATAATGGCTACTGCAGGCAATCAACAAGGGATGGCATTTTCCTGGGTAATTATTCTCCATAGCTATTTTATTCAAGATCCTGACATTTATCAAGAGTGGAAAATATATCACAGGATTATTGAGCAAATATCAGCTCTTAGAAACTGAAAAAGAAGAGGAGGGAGAGATACTATAGTGACAGTCGTGAGGTTGACAGGTCTCTTTAAGACCGGTTCCTTGTTTTCATTTTCCCTTCTAATCAAATACAACTGGTTTCCACTGTATACGCTGACATAAACAGCTAAAGTCTGATGTGGTTAGAGCCATCAGCATTTTGACTTCATAACGTGGCCTAACTTCACAATATTATGAGACGTAGATGGATAGATCATTGCCAATGCAGATTGAGCTGGGAGGTGATTTCAGACATATGAATGACAGCTAACCAGATTGATAACTTTATAATGTAATCTTACAATAACTAATGTTGCCTATCCATATAAACATCATACACAGCTGTGGGTCCGGTCGGTGAGAGGTAACTGTGCCTTGCTTGCCAAGGTGAACAAGGATCAGGAGAGGTGGGGGCAGCTGGTCCTACAGCAATACATCCATATTACAATCTGCTTGCCATATGTGCAGCAGTATTGAAGTTCTTATAGTAGAAAAAAGCTAAATGGGGATTGGAGGGAGGGATGTGGGGGTACCAGCAGTCTTTTAATCCAAGATGAGAGAATGTATCCTTGCAGCTAGTTCTGCAACCCAAAGTGCTTATACGGCACTGCCACAGGCTATATATTATATTGCGGTAATTTGTACTGCTGCAATACACCATGATAGACAAGTGTGAATGGGCCCTGACGGAACCCTCCTTGCATCTTCCCGCAACCTTATCAGATCTGTCTGTTCCTAAGCCGTTTCCTCTTAACTGTCTTTAATCAACTACCATATCAGGAAAGGCTAAAAAGCAAAATTCAATACTTCATGTGCTAGAAAAATGTTCTGGGTTTTACAGGCATCTACAAAGGTCAACATTTAAAAGAGATGCTCCAAAAACACAAATCACTTGAATATACCGGCACCTTTTTTCATGAGCATTTACTGCTGACAACATGACAGCTTTTCCTTTATACTATTGTGTTAAAAACAAACACTGCAGTGACCTAAGGACAATTCTATTATTTTATTTTAGTTTAACATTTGCTGCTCCAGTAAAAGTGTCAAAGTTTGGCTGCAATATTAGCCTCCTGCATTCAGGGCTGAGGTCCTGGGCTAATGAAGTAAGGGACCCACAGCATTTCAGCATGAATCCCCATTATTCTTCAATTGATGACCTAGAGCAGGTGGGGGCCCTGGGTAAATGCCCAATTACTTATGGACCTACCTTTTAGTGACATCAGTGATCAGTGCACCCTGCACCCATAGTATATAACAGAGAAGGCACTACATGATGACGTTAGTGCTGCATCGAGCACCACCTAGCGCCAAAAAGACGCTGTATGGCACATACCTGACCAGGACAGAAATAGCAGATACAAAAAAGTTGACATCCCCTATTGCAAGTCAGCATTTTGGTGCCAGTGAAATTAAATCCCAATCATTCTAGTTAGCACTCATCTTCTCTCCTGTATACTACATAACACCTACCCCGTATGGTATGAAGGAGTTAGGACTAGGAATTGTAGTCTCAAAAAAATAAAGCAAGCGGGGGTGGCAACGTTATTGCTCCATAGATACAACACGGTAATTAATGCGACCCTATGACGGGTACCGTGTTTAAAAATAAAGAAAACAAAGCCTGGACAATTGAAACTACATCAGCCATTAAATCTAAGGTCTGGGTAACTTTAATATATAACTACTTTCATCTCAGTTTGTATATCAGATTTGACCTAATAATAATAATCACACTTATTTGAACATTTTGTTAAAATGACCCACATGTGAATAATCACGTACTATATTAAGCTTCTCTGGCATTTTCCCGGGTTGGTTTATAGAAGATATGTGATATATACTAATCATTGCATTATTTACAAAGTCCATAGTCATGTCACTAACTGCAATCTAATGTCCCTACTATAGTCATGTCATTAACACTCAATGACCAGGTTTTGGGGGGATGACATTTACCCAACAGCATGATTTTAGGGGGGGGGAACCCCCACAAACACTGGGAGAACAAAACATACAGACTTTATACATATAGAATTCTGCTTGAAATTCCTTGCTGATCAAACCGAGGACCCAGTGCTGCCAAAGTAATGATAGCCAAGTAGGTGGCACATGCAAAATGCCAAAGTGAGCAGGAACAGTGCCAGGAGCTACAGAAGAGGTCAAACTAATATATTACCTAAATAATTTAGAATATTAGCAGCTCAGCCCCGTAATGGCTGATATCTACATCTAAATTTTATTGGGTACAATGCTAGGTGCCACCATCTTGAATGAAATGTCAGCAGACCCAGAACTGTTCCTTAGGAAAGCAGTGGTGATGGGGCCTCTTTAAAATAAGAGATGGATCTACTAGCAGGTATTAAACTTTGTTATGCAGACCCAGAAAAACAAAAACTGCTGTGCCAAAGCAAGTGACAGACCGTCATATATGTCATTTTTAATTTCGACCTTAAACAGCAGCCGTGCTTGTAGAATACAAAAATAATGACAGTTAAGGATTTGCGCTGATTGCACGCAAGAACAAATAAACAATGTTTGCCTTTCAAACTTTTATTTTGGACTCAAGTAAATATCACAGGAGGTGTGGTTCAAATTATCAGAGTGCCGTTTACATGAACTGCCTCCAGGGTATGTCTTTTTATAAACACCTCATTTGTCACTGAAATAAATACTTCTACAGCAGTGCTGAAATCTTTTGAAAATATTTCATAACAACTACATCAGATAAGTGACTAATTGGCATAACAACACATTTCAGAACCCATAAATACTGCGACAGACGCGGTTCAGGTTCGTGTTATCTATTTCATTTTTAATGATGTTTCTTTCAAACATCAAAATCTTTCTTCATCAAGTTTTTATTATATTTATTCATTTGGCATTGGTTTATTATATCAAAGATATCAAGATATCCTTTTAAGGCCTGAAGTGACCAATCACTTTAAAAGGGTGCTTAGGTCAATATAAAGCCCACCCCTGATCAACTGATTTTTACTTTATACAACACTCCCCTGTTGTCTCTCCTTCTGTGGTTGCCAGAAGCTTCTGGATCTGTAACTCACAGTTAAGTGCTCAGTACTAGCTTACTAGCATGTGGTTATGGCTCTTTCTAAGCTCCAACACTTATTTTGGGGGGGTTGCCATGGAGGAAGGATCAGCAGGGGTGGGCCAGGCTGATTAGTTGGTTATGGATAGGTTTTAAAGTATACCTGTACTAATGCAGTATATTTCTTAAACAGTAGGACATGTGAGGACCAGCAGGATCGACACTTTCTAGATCACCATTGGCAAAAACTATAGGTCACAATGGAGATCAGGGGCATAAAAACCTAAATTGAACCTCCTACCTGGGACGTCTGGATATTGGGCAGGCTGGTACCCCTTCAATTCTACATAATAGTGATTCCATCTCTTGTGTACCCCAAGAAGCTAAGAGGTAGACAGAAGTAAGAGCTTCTAGTAGGCAGGAGAGGAGATTCTGCTAGTCATTGAGGGGCGTCCAACATCACAACCATGGACTACCACTTCTCGATCCTTCATAATCAGAAACCATGTCTCCTCTCTACCTTCTAGCTTTTTTAAGTTGACAAGAGTTGACATGACTTTCGTTTGCAACTGACTCTAGGCTGGAATGGCCAGATCCCTAAATCTAAACAAAAGATCTAGGGGATCAATTTTAGATTTTTGATGCACTGGGAAAAGGGGGGGATCAAACATCGTGGTGGTCTCTTTCTCATACCCCTTTTAAAGCACCAGACACTTCTTGCAACCCTGAAAATCCAAAATTCTTAAAACATTAGTATGTGTAAAGGTAAGTGTAAAGATAAGAGGTGCAAGGAACATGAATGGGAAAATACAGGAGAACATGCTTCATCGTGGGCAAGAAGGCAGAAGAAATTGGGGAGGTCATCTCCGTGCTTTTGCATCCTGTATGCATGTTCAGACAACAGTGGGTATAAAAATCGGTAGATCTCTGATTTGAGTGCGGTTTGTATCTTTGTTGGGGACATCACCCCATTATTATTTTCCCTGCTGGTGATTGTCATTGGGACATAATTTTACAGTTGTTATTAGAAGAGAAAAACATCTGAGGTTCTAATCCTTCCACCATCAACCCAATTACAGATGGTGTTTTTATCTTGTCTAACACATCTGCTGATAACTATAAAGCTCAATATTATGTACACAATGATCGCCAGCAAAGGGTCATTTTTAGCAGACATGACTGCTCTATTGACTTTGCTCACTTCAAAAATTAGAGAACGGCTGACATAATCCTCACTTTTTTCATGATCGCCATTTATATTGTGAGGACCAGCATGATCACCACTTTCTAGACCACCAGTGGCAAAAACTATCGCTCACAATGGAGATCAGTGGTGTTTGTTTGAAATACCATTATCACCACTTTTGCAGAGATTGTAAGGCAAGTATAAGGAATGGGCAACATCCATCACATTTAAATATATTGTTCAGTTACACCATCTGTTATCAGATCATCACTTCTTTATATATCTGCCTCGAGTATACAAAAGCAGAAGTATTACAATATTTAAGAGCTGCCCTGAATCTGTCATAATCCCATGGTGCTTCTATGAAACTGTACATGAAGAAATATAGTTAACATTTCAGGTACAGTAACTTCTCATTAAAGTCTATTGTAAATCATCCGACATGTACTCTGTACAGGACGTTTGGCAAGACCTTAAAGGAGACCCCCTGGGGCCAGTTTAATGAATCATGCAATTGGGGTCACAAAGGTTTTTAATTTACAATGTGTTCAGAATGTGTTTCTTCAACAAAGTGGAACCTACAGTAGTTAAAATTATATACAGTAGTAGAATATTGTGTTGTTACTCCTGGATTAGTGCAGAAGGTTTGGAATTGGGGTACCGTTTACTGGCTTCATTTATTAAAATTGCTTTTGGGGTGACATTAATTGACTGATTTCACCTTGGGAATGTGCCAAATTCTATGTCAGTTCCTTGAAGCCATGCAACATTTAAATAAAAAAAGTTACTAAGTAACTTACCCACAGCTCAGTTCATTCAGACAAAGCATTTTGAAGATTCAGTAAAAGAGAGACAGTCACTAAGGAAGCTACTTTTTTGTTTTCAATAGATTTATATATCTCCAAAAATGTCCTGTGGCATGCTGATCCAGTGTCAGACACTCAGGGGAAGGTAAAACATAGTTTCTTCCATTCACACTTCCATTTCATGACTGCCAAAGTTGTCATGCTGGGCACAAGTACCCAAGTGCCTAAGGAACTCTGGGGATGGAATTCCCATAAGATCATTGGGCATATAAGACAATAATGCCCATGTTCTTTATTAGAAAATGGCTTGATTTCAACAATAGAAGGGACTCACACAGCAATGACAATTCCGAATATAAAAATGAAAAAGGCATATAAAATTTCCTATTGAAAATTTGATATATAGTCGCTTAGAGTCAACTACAGAAAGAGACTGTATGACCCAAAGTAGCAGATGGTGGAAAGGGAACAAACTGTTGCCATAGGGTTACAGTCTGATCCAAATATATGGCGTGATAATGGAAACACAAGTGAGGCCACATAAACACATTGCAGCTAGAGCTGTGATTCCCGCCTTTGAGAACCGTGCTTCCCATTCACAGCATGAACACAATGTAGTGTGATTACATGCAGTTGCAGCATATTCACTGAATGTGTCCCAGATGCTGTATGCATTGAAGAGGATGTATGTAATGGGCGTATAGCAATCAATGTTCACTGCTTGCTCTGATCAGGATTGACATTAGCGGTATGTCACCCTGTATGAAAGTCAACCATTCCTCAAAGTAGTATAGGAGCTGCCATTGCTGACCGTCCACTGAAAATGCTGGTGGTCTGGCTGTTATACTGACACTCTGATATCAATGCTTTCCAAGTCACTGACTACAAGAATGTAGACTAGCAATGCCATCATATCGATATGTGTTCCAGGTCTTTTTTCTTTAAAGCAGCCTTCCCTATAGGATCTCTCCTGCTTACTATGATTTCATTGGATACCTGGGAACAGAACTTGAACCCGGGGCAGCTTCTCATAACAGAAGAGTCCAACAGAAACTGTAGCAAGCAGAGCCTGCCTCATTTCCTGGCTGGAGAACATCCAAAATCATCTAGCCCTTACCTTCCCAACCTTTCTGTGCCTGGACCAAAACTTTCCTCTACTGGATTAAAGGTATTTTATTAAGACTCAGCATCACATATGGACATTACTTTTGTCTTTAGTTTTTAGCCAGTTGTACACAACTTTGTTCCAGCCTCCTCCACCTGCCATGCTCTACCTACAATTTAAATAGCACATTAATTGGGAAGTTCTTTCTCCTCGTGTAGGGTGACCCGAGGTCCGTGACCTGGTGGCACCTTGCAGCCTGATGATTTAAACTTCCATTGCTGTCCTAGTTCTATATTATCCAACTTGCCTGCTTGGTTTTCTGTGTTTATTCTTCTGAATCCAGAAATTGTGTTATCTGTATGATTGTTTTAGCTGTGTACTGACACCAAATATCAGATTTATATCCAGGGAATTATTATTCTGTACAATGAGTCCAGCAGTAGCAGCACATGGAAGGTCCTCTTTATTACACTGCACAGGCATGCCCATTAAAAAGGAGTATATTAGTAGAAAGTCTGTCTAACTGAATTTTTAATTCAGCCTTTAAAACTGGAACCTCATTTAGCAAGCAGATTGAAGAATCCCTTTAAAACAGATGAGCACATGCTATTCCTAAATCAATATTTCCTAAGAGGGCCTGCTAACAGTTGTAGTTCCCTCCAAGCTTCGGAGACACCTAGGCTCCTTTTTTCTTCTTCTTTGCATACGTTAGAAGAAATCATATAAAGTGTATAGCAGAGTAGACTGTGTATGGTTATGTCACTTTATCAGATGGTTACCATATGGACAGTGTGAGAATGAGATAGCTGACAAACTACAGGCCAAGTGTGACATTATACATGAATCTATACATATACACAACGCAAAACGGAAATATCACCCCTCAGCTTCCCACAGATCTTCAAAGCCCTTACTACGAATAAACAAATGCACCTTTTTCCAGCCCGTAGACCCCTCATCTGGCAATTATTAACCCAATGAAAGACGCAAAGGGAAATAGGGAGCATATGTAGGTAAACACAGTGCAAGTAAATACAATGTTCAGACACTACTGGTGCGATAAAAAGATTGAGACACTGCAGTGGTTAACGTAATCAAATTTTCCACCAGCATCTGTCCTCCGTCAAGTCCCCACTCCTCTTCCCCCTCCTTTGTTCTCCTGTCACCTTTATACATCTGCTAGGTTTGGCACTGAAGGGGTGGACTGACCCTATAAAAATTTATTTTAGTCCAATGAGTCTGCTGGGAACAACGAGAAGGAATGACGAGGAGGAAGTGAAAAGTCTTCATTAGGAAATGGATTATGCGCTTGGTGTACCTTGAGCGCTGACAGTGACAGGAAGTGAAGGTTCAGGTGGTGGACCTCCATACCTTGTTGCTGCTAGAGGGAATGTATGGGAAATTGTATCACAAGTGAGTCCCCTTTAATTGGACATGATGGTAGAAAATGTGTAAAGGGGCCTTCCTATGCTGCAACTGCTAAATCACAGGCAGCCTAGCTTAGCTCCATATTAAATATCATCCTATTGTTCACTCACTAATCTTTCACATATATCCTGTGAACAACCTTTCCTAATATTCTGCATGATCTCATGGAATATCTCCTCATATTTCTCACTGCATCCCTTTCCTAGAAATCCAGAAGTCATTTCATATTAGCTATGTGCAGGACGTGTTTAAAACAAACTTGCAAGGCAAGGGCAACAGGTTCTCTTTAAAGGCCCGTCTTTCTAGGAAAACATACCCCAAGGTAAAATTTTCCTTCAGCTGCCGGGAAAAAAAAATATTTAGTATTTTGGATATGGAGAAACATGTATTTTTGTTGCTGTAAAATTCATTTAAGTGAATGAAAGGTCTGTTCTGCAAAGGAATGGCTAACTTTTGTGTATCCTTGTGTTTTCCATTGCAACTGTTGATGACCTTGGCACACCAGTAGTTTGTAATAGCTTTGAATTTTGGAGTTTGTTCTCCTTGTGTTTGCATGGGTTTCCTACGGGCACTCTGCACTCCTACATCCCAAAAACTAAATGGTATGTTAATTTCCTTTCCTCCCAAAGCATCCTTTTACTATGTTATGGCATATTACTATTAATATAATACGGACAGTACGTTGTTAACAACTAGTGGTGTGGCTATGGACTTTCTAAAGTGCTGGATTTTTGGTGCTATATATTGAAGTGACCAAAGATAAGTTGATCAGAATTGTGGGTGGTAGGTTGCTTAGCTTCTTGGGGCTGCTAGTTATTGTATTTATGGATACCATTGGATGGGAAGCATGGACAAGTAGACTCGTTAGGCTGAGAAAAGAAGGGGGCATGTTTGACCAAATCTTTTAGAATACACAGTTTACCTCTCATATTTCCTATAGATTCCCATGGCTCTCTCAGCCCAACCATTCCATGGCATCTTGTCCCAGTCTTCTACCTTGTGCTTTGAGGCTTGGCACCCATTCTCGGTCACTGATTGACAAAGATAATGGGGGCGTGCAGGCCTACAGGGGTGTGCAGGCATGAACATATGAGCACAGTCCTAGGAGGAGGTGCTTTATAAGGGGCCACAGCAGTAGTGGTAACTAGTACTGTGACTTTGCACTAGCCATCTTGCTATACAGCACTGTTCTCTATTGTCCTGACCCTACTTGGACCTTGGATTACATCTTCCTGCTGCCTGCCTTGACATTTGCTTGGACTTCAGGTTACTCCTGCCTGCCCTTACCTTTGTTTGGACTATAGATTGTCCCAGGCTGCCGCCAGCCCTAACCTTTGAATGGATTTTGGAATGCACCTGCCTACTGCCCACCTTGACCTCTGTCTGGACCCCAAATCACATTCTTACTGCCAGCTCTGACTCCTTCTCACACTAGTTGCCCTCACCTGCCTGTTGGACACCACCTGTCTCCACACCGAAGCCTCCCTTATGTAGGCAGACCCTGGGGTAGCCCTTAAAGTTACTACTCCATCACCCCTTGCGGGTTGCTCTGGTAAAGACCAGGTGTATCCTAGACTCTGCACATCGCTGGTAATCCTATAGTTTTTCCACAGTAATCCCAAGCTACCTTCCTGAAAAGACCATAGCATCACTAGGTACCGAGGTCAAACTCTGAAGCTTATTTGATATTTTTTATATGTAGAAACTTTGCTACAAGACTATGAAAGTGGTGACTTACAGTACAATATCTGTGATACTGATTATCTTTTTCTATATAAAAATATTGTTGTGGTTGGGCTTTATTACCCAAGGAGCAAAAAACCACAGGATGCTATATTGTGTCTGAACCCTTTGTAACTGAGTGACTTTAAGAACTTCTAGTCTTAGATATTCCTCATAATGAAGGTACAGTATATACATGCATCCAAGATGCTGGGGGAACCCATGGAGTAAAAAAAAAAATAAAAAGTACTTTATGCAGAACAGAAGCAGGAAAGGTACAGAGTGCCTCGTAGTGGGTGAACGGATAGATGGTGTCTGCAGGATTTATATGCTGCTAACCAAATGCACATTTGTCAGAGTGAAAATTCCTAAGACCCTTCAAAGAAAATCATACACATAAGCAGATCGCCAGCTCGTCTTCCCTTTGGTCCGCAGTTTAACTTCAAAGAAATTTATACAAAAAGCAGCATCACCCCCTGCAACATGTGCACATTCCTTCTCTTCAACCTGCATACTTAAAACTCAACTACAGGCAAAAAAATAAAAACTATCATTCCATTGAGTTGTGTATGTTTTTTTTTTTTTTTTCTTTTTTTTACAAACAACATGCATCTGTCTTGGTTTCCACCTTCTATTATGTGTATAGAGGGGCAGCACTAGGAGCCAACCAGGTTCATCTGCATACACATGTGGTGACAGAGGATAGGCTGAAAAGACGAGAGAACTGATGACTTATTTGTATGATTCTTTTTCAGAAAAAAGTATCACAAAAGTGGTTAGATAAAATTTCAAACCTTTGTAGATAGCAATTTTTCATGCATCCTGCCGCACTTATCAAAAGGAGCCGCCTTTGATTGGCAGACTGATTACAGATACTTTGGGGTACAAGGAGTACAATTTAGTGTCCTTATGTGTATATGTTATCATCCCATGGATAATCTGTTCATTTATTGTCCTTCCCCAGATACTCATAGCGAAGATCTAAAAGTCTTTTATTGTTCTGACTTGCCTGCCTTTTGAAAAGAAACCGCTAGAAAAAGTCTGCACCATTGTTGTCATCGATGCATTTTTGTGGGTCGCGGTTTAGTAAAATTCAGTCTGCAGCTTTTCACATCTGTTTTTTAGAAATGGCAAACTTCATGATTTTTAGTGTGTGAAATGCAAGAAAAAGCCAAGCAAAATTTTGCTCATCAATCCAATGATCTATTCAGCTCCTGGCAGGTATCAAGTGTTCATAATGATGGGCCAATCATGTACAAGGGCAAGAGAGAAGGAGCAAGTTCTAACAAGCCTAGGATGTGATAGAGTTGTGCCAGAGTATGGCTGCCTGGCATTTGGGCAGAGTTTAGGCATTAAACTTGAGCTGCAGATATTTAAGGGCAACCCTAGGTGTCTTCACCCTAAGAACTAAGGACTCCTGTAGGAGAGTCTGAACAAGTTCCAAATCCAACAGTAAGTGTAGATGTTTTGCAAACCCCCCTATGGAAAATCTCACTTATTCATTGGCAATTGTTTTGAATAGAGGATTTCCCTTGTTTTTGTTGGCACCTGGTCCAGGCCACCCGGTTGCAAATCTCTGACTTTGACCAGCAGTCCTACATTGTATGAGAAAATGGCAAGGATCTGCCCAGAACCCAAATGTCAGACCATACAGAGCACCAGTTGCCGGAGAAAAGACGTGAAATGAACAATCCAGCCAAAAGAGCACTTCACATACACACTACAGGGGAACCCCACTACATGCATATGGTAACTGCAGTCCAGAGTGGAGCTTTAACAATAATGCCAATTAAATGACAACTAATTGAATTATTCCTTTAATCAGATACAAAAACAGTGGGACAGGATTTGTGATTGGTTTCTTTGGGTCGCTGCACTTGTGACAATGTGTTAACTGTGTTCTTGACACACAGCTCTATTCAGTTGTATATGAACAAATTCCCCAACTCCTCTTTTTGATGAATGAGCTTTGATAAACTGGACATTTTAGGCTCAAAGGCACATTTTACATTTTATTGAGGTTAACCAAAGCCACAGATTAAAGCAACCCTCTTTTGAAAAGCCCAAGATTGAATAGGGGATTGTTGTACGTACATAGAACATACATAGTACGGGAAGTCTTTTGTTAATCTTATTCATAAACATCCTTGACAATATTAAGGCTCCCAGTTTCTGAACCATGATTGTGATGTTTCGTACAGCCTTGATAGGACTTATTAGGTAACTGTTGACACACAGTACTTTAGTACTCCACTGTGCTCTACTCCATAGGGATGCAAAGCAGTCATTCCTGATTGGTTGTTCATCAATCTGTAATGCGAATTGGGGGGCCACTGTGAACATTTTTAACACAAGATGGACGTTCTTGTCTTGGGAAACAATCATCTGACACTTGTAAATAGCTGTAGCTTTATCCTGAAAGTTATCATTGTTACAACCATATATATGAAAGCCTTCTTTCCATGGTGTCCCCTAACCAGTGACTTCAGTAGCTCCTAGCCTAGGTTGCATCAAGCAATCATGGTGACTATAGAGGTATTTTTGGCAACAAAGCAAGCAAGACCCCAAGAAAATATTTCTGTTACTACAAATTGACTAGGTGCCAAATTGTGGAGACTATAGTACCAAGTTTAGATATCATAGTAATATAAGTAGTCTAAACTTCTCTGCAGTCTTTAGTGGAAGAGGGAGCTAATTACAAGGAAAGCTTATTTTTACTTATATGGTATTAAACATCTGCTGTTATATGCTTTGGCAGCCAACTATTCTGGCACCAGAGACTCAAATTATCATTTTTTTAAGCATCCAGGATCGGTTTATATATTTATTGGCTGGCCTTATCTCTTTGCCTAAGCCCAGAAGCATACAGTTCAATAAACAGTGAATTTAGACCCTAGCACATTTTATTTATCCTAGGCCTCCTATCTGGTTGAGACAGCTTTTCTAAAAAGTAAAGCTGAGCTCCAGGCAAACTTTTAGAAGGTGTTACTATGTTACAAACTTTTAGAAGGTGTTTTAGGTACTTACACTACTTGTAATGAAGAATATATGTAATGTTTATAATAAATGCATGGCAAAAGAATTGTGCCTAGTCAACATTAAAATAGCAGCTGTTGCTGCACTGCTCTCACAATTTTTGAAATCAAATCTTAAAGACCTCGAGAGAGTCCAATAGATGATGCGGCTCTCTCGTGCTGAATGATGCCCAGCAGGGCATTTCTTGAAACTTCCAATACAACAATGAACCCCCCCCCCCCCATGTACTTACATCCTCCCAGAAATCCCAAATGCTTCTACTTTACCACTTATCTTGATGATATCTCTAGAATCTACAGCACAGGACTAAATAATAATAGTCCACCTTGGGTAACAGATGACAACTGATCCTTAATAGGAATTGCATTAGCAATGGAAGAAAGGGGTTTTCATGTTACTGTGCACCTGCCTTGCATGGTACTACTACTTTAGGCTTCAAGTTGTCCCCCCTTCCCATGTAATACTTTGTTAACTTGTTTCTTTTCAGAGACAGACCTACCCTTTTTGTAGACTGGCCATCTGCACAAGGGCAGAAATTACAGAATACTTGCACTTATTTCACATACTAGCAAGATAATGTTCTGAATTCTGCAAGCTAGACTCATGTAATGTGTAAAACAAGAGATGAGAGATGTAAAAGTTGCTCTTATAAGGACTAAGGATCAAATTGCCAACATCCACTGGATCAGGGGCACCCATACTTTTTCAGCTTTCAAGCTACTTTTAAAATGAGCAAGTCAAAATGATCTACCAACAATAAAAACTTGCGATCCACCTGTTGGGCACCCTGCACTGTTTAATGGGGAAAGCAAGTGAGTTCCAGTAAAATGTCTATTTTTCATACCAAACTGTAGCAATCTCCTGGAGTAACGGAAATCCCAGAACATCTCATTTTCCTTTTCAACTTTTTCTATTTAAACCAAAAAGCAACTATTTGAACCAGGTAATTGGCTGGTTCAAGACTAGAATAGGAGTACAAAAAGGCTTTATATTGTTACCTTGCTTTTTAAATTTATATACTGAATGAAGAATGCTGGTTTAGATTAATCACATGCTAAAATTAAAATTTTTAATACCACTCTTAGATATGCCGACAATACCGATCCTCCTCAGAGAAGAACCTGATGCAGTGGCTCAGAGGCAAGAAGTCTTGTCTTTCTAACGCTTGGATCCCAGGTTCACATCTTGGCCACAACACCCTTTGTATGTTTTCCACAAGCTTGTGTGGGGTTCCTTTTACATTTCAAAAACAGGCTGGCAGATTACTTGGCTTCCCTTGAAAATGGCCTTAGGCCATGTTAATGACTAGAGAAATGTTGTGAGTCCCTCTTAGGGACAGCTAGTGGCATGACTATGGACTATAAAGTGTACTATGCAAGTTAACAGTAATTTTTTCAGTACTACAGCTTCCCCTGCAGTTTTCATTTTTACTGGAAGTTTGATTTAAATTATAATTAGGATTGCATTACAAAAAAGTGATAGCCTAGGTGAATCACGAGTCAATTTCTAAAAGTCAGTCATATGGAGCTTATAACCACTAAACCATGAAAAAGCCTATGTTGATAATAAAACCTATTTTTCATAATATCCCTTAAAAATAGCAAGAAATTGCTTTCAGTATTCACCTGCAATGGACTTTAACGGGACTGGCCAGTAAAATTGCCAGATTGCAGAAAGGTTTCACCAAAGGTATCTTATTAGCCCCGTCTGATCTACTTTGATCAGACCACTCATAAATATAACCTATACCCTCTACTTTTCTCTGAAAATAATTGGTCCAAATCTATAATGTCCCTCATTTTCTATTTCCTTTGGTCCTCTCCCACCTGTATGGCATACTCAGCAGAATACGCCCAATTCTTTTTTTTTACAGGCGAGGTGCTTGCCAAGTTTTTATCTACCGTTCAGTCTCTCGTCTCTCAAGATATTAATGGTTTTCCTTAAAGTGCTGCTGCTACTGCAAAACACTTCATAAAGGCTTCTGTTTTATTTCTGCCGAGAGTAATGACTTCCCGTGTAAAGCTGTACAGAGAAGCTGGCACAGCAGACAAGTCTCCAATGAGGCTGATTTGGAGCACGCAGATGAGATTCCATCTTGATACATTTCAGACCACAAAGAAAAGGACCAATAGCTCTTTTATATCTAAATGCCAAGTGCCTGGGATTTAGGATCTCAACATAATAGACTGCATAACATTGTATATAAAAAAATATTATCTATAGACATTTTCAGCTTAAAGTGAGTCTGTGGCTTGGCTTTGGGCATTCAGATATTTACATATAGCAATTTACAGCTTAGCTTCTCTTTCACCTCAACTTTTCCAGAGCCAAATCTCCATCACTTGAGCTAAAAATACATAATCTTTGGTGTTCATAGTAACATCCTTCTTCTAGAACCAAGACTTTGGAGCAAAATATTTCTTTATATAGAAGTGTTTTGGGGATGGGAGAGATGGGGGTCATGTGAAATGACCCTCTACCTTGCAGCCATTACATGCCTACGCTCAGTGCTGGGGCAACAGAGGATATTAGCCTACACTAAACGGGAGATGTACCAGTTATTGTCTTCTAGTTCTTAAATCTTTGGTTCCTACACTATGTGGGTTTCTCAGGAATATTCCCTGCCAGGAATACCTTGCCCTGATGTTGTATTACATAGCCCCACAAGAGGTTCAAAAGCAACTTTGTTAAAGTGTAAGATTCTAACAGCAAATATCTTCTTAGGTCCACATGAAGGTCATGTAGACTACATTCACCGGGCCTAGAACTAGCCATACAGTCTGCTATAGCAAAGACCTGTTTCCCTAGATGAAAGGCTAAAGAGCCTTCATCTTCCTAGAATGAATGACTTTCTCAGGTCTTCCCCTTCCCAGAAATGGGGAACTATCAAAAGCACCTTTGAGCTAAATGGGGACCTTTCCAGGTGTATTGCTAAGCTGGTTCTAAACCAATAATGACAAGCCAACCTAGAAGTGGCCAGCTGACAAAACAAACAAGAATTTCAATAGCCATATACAAGAATCTAGAGCATGGTTCCTCCAGAGGTGTGTAGGGGAGCAATGAGCAATCTGGACCTCTATAGTCAGTTTACTTGTCACAAATTAACTTTTTGGGTGACACTCTTCCCAATGGCCAGCAATATAAGGTTTCATTCTTCCAAATTACCACCATTATTATATGGATATAAAAATTAAAACAGGGGGTCCTTGAAGATCTAAAAGTTACTTCAATAGTTCCCCCACATTTAAACAGGTCAAGAAACACTGCTATAGAGCTAACTTAACACAATGACTGGCAGGTGATATCCTGAAGATCTTCCCTAGGCGCAATGTTCTATAAACCAAAGCACAAAAAGAAAGATAAAAAACACAGTAAGGCTGCTAGGCAACACATCCTAATACTTGTTATCCTTGAATATTCCAATAACATGTAAATAACCTTATATGAGATGACTGTTTGTACTGATAATGACATTTTACCAGCTGACAGTGGGAATGATTGCACTACTTGCTGATTAGACAGATAAGGCAGCAAAGAGACACAAATCCTCTAAAATTATTTTTAATTGAGCAGGTTTGCACAGAGTTTGCCTGTGATTTATAATCACAACAGTGTGGATTTAAAATAAATTCTGTCTCAGGTTTAAAATGCGCCAAGGGTAAACTATGGCATAGATTATCTGTCTGAGCTGAGCATGGTTTACAAAAGCAGAAATCGTGTATATTTTCATGTTTCGCATAGAATGGCAATTCACACTTTTCAAAGATTTCCCTGTGTCAGGGAATTTGTTGAAAATATATTACATGTGCCATGTTTTTAAAAATGTTGTTTCCATGAACATTTTTAAATTACATATGTACAATGTGGACAACATTGCTTTATGCTTTGTATTGCTACACATTGGTTGTGCTTTACTGCTCTTTCTCCACAATGTAAGACTATGAGACGGCTGACTCTTTAAAAGAAATGCATACGCTGTATGGCCGATGTCTAATGTCAACATCTCATAAGTAAAGGACTGTATGACAGCAGTAAAATATACTCATCCCCACTAGCAGCCAACCCCCAGCCTGGTATTCAATGAAAATGGAAATATGCAACCACAATTGCCAACCTCTGACTGTAATATTTGCCTTTCTGACATGGATTGGAGAGATGATGACTGGAAGCCTACAACAAATCATTAATACGCATCTTCCAAGGAAACCCTGGTGGCAAATTTTTGTGTCTAAGGACCTTTTTGCTCCCAGGCGGTTCCTAGTCTTTTTGTGTGTGATATTTGTTGGAGATAAGATCATATGTAATTATATAAAGGGGATCACAAGCAAACCTTGCTCCTTCTTACCTCTTGCAGGCAACCACTGCTAAAATGAGGTCCAAAGCTAGCATATTCTTTCTTTGGCCTCCCCTGATTGTGCCATGTGGTGGTCAAAATTGAAAATGAAGATAGGGCACACTGTTTGTTCAATGTCTCCAGTTCTTTGTTGGAGGTTACTGTTAGGTGCAGAGTGTAAAGATCATCCAATGTTCAATAAGAAGGCCCAAACGTTAGTTTAGGTTTACATGTCATGACTTGTGCTTCTAGAAGAGTTGGCATGCTGTGATAAGCAAGAATTTCCTGATTTGTTCTGGTTTGGCAAATATTTAAAGATTCCCAAACCAAGTTAAGATCAAACTCATTCAAGTCAAACCAATGTTTGCCTTGACGGTTGCGTGTTTGGCAAAGTAAAACTTGGATGTGCAGCCCTTGTTGATATACACGATGGCAGAGTTCCCATTGTCTGGTGGTTGTCAGGGGTAAAACCACCAAAGAAATCTGGGTTGATGAATTTTAAAGCTGTTGGCAAGGTATGCATCAGCTGGGATGTTGTTAAGGTACACCACCACCAGTATAGTTTAAGAAACGTGGAACACATCGGCCAGTTTCTCTCGTTTTTCCATTGGGGGAATTCTGAACAATGGTACAAGTTTGCTTCAAACCTAACTTAACTGGAACTCTATGCCTTAATAAGCAGTAGGAGTGCAATTCATTACCAAGCTTTGGTCTGGGTGGACGGCATTCAGGCATAACATGGACATGGCCAGGGCTGTAACGTGAATACCAATAATTTAGCAAAGTGAACCTTTTTTTTACTTATAACATCTTTGCTTTTAGAAAAATCTCTTCTCCCATTGAGCAATGTAAATGTCTATTTTGCTCTTCCTGTGTGCTTTATTAGAAGGGGTGGGCACAGACAAAAAATATTCATGGTGGCAAGTCCTAGGCTACAAGTCACCGCTGTGGTTGTATTGATTATATTAAGTCATTTCAGCAGCTCCTCATTGAAAAACAATATCCCACTTTCCCGAAATGCTGTAAATCTTCCTTAATTTGATGCGGTGTATAGTCCTCGATGAGACATCCAGAGTTTGTGCCAGAGCTATACAGATGCAATAAAAGAGTTGATGATAACATATAGCTATAAAGCTATATCTGTCCCTAGCAGACTACCGAGACCAACTTGAAGGACCTCTAAAATAAAGACAAAAAAAGCAAAGAGCCCTTCAGACATCAAATTAAAGGCTGGATGTATGAAGGTAGACTTGAGTGTAGTTGGTGCCCCATTTAAAAAAATCAATACATCCTAACACAGTGCAGCACAATAAAACAAGCAGCTGAGTCAATGAAACGCTTCGGGTCTCACTAGTGAAGAAAGATAAAAATCCTTGATGAATGCAAAGCTGTCTGAAACATTTTATTTGTGATCGTATATTCTTTTATAAAAGTGTCAGCGCCACAAGCCTCTCTACAGAATATAAAATCAGATCCTTCGTCTTCTTCTTTGCTCTAACATGCCCTCATAATTTTATATTTCGGAATAGATATGTTCCAGCAACTGTCTTAAAAACTGTTAGGTCTTCTTCGGGGTAGTGTCACGCTACTATAGCCCTGAACTGAAATATATTCCAGACGCATCAAAAACAAAAGGTGTGCAAATTCATAGGAATATTTTCCCTAAAGGACAGCTATAGAGTAGAAAAGCCTGTCCCCTTCCATGACTGGTTCAGTGGTCTCTCTGAAGAGGTACCATCACACCCCCTGCTGAATGGGACCTATAGCTATGCAATCAGGAATGATAACACTTCTTACTGATTGGAGGGCTCCAGCTGTGATTCTGCAGGGGTGTGTCATACTTCTGCAGAGGGCTCACTGCTTTCAAACAGAGAGCAAAGGTACTTTTCCTTAAGCACTAACTTTTTTTTTACTCTTGTGTTGTTCTGTCAACCACCTGACAATAAATCAAATATTACATTGGGTGGACTGACCCTTTCATAGTACTCACAGTGTAGCAGAGGAGAAATGTCAAAGCAAGCAAAACTTGTTCTTGTTGCCTATAGCCACTAATTATATTGTAGACTACTACTCCAAAGGGAATGCATATGTTGAACTGTACTGAAATAAAAAGCATGCAGCTTTAAGAGTAAGGGAGGGTGTGTATATATATATATATATATATGATTTATGAGTCAGTATTGGTGAGCCAATATAGAGTAACTTTCACTTGTACCCTCCAGAACAGTTGGGGTAGCCATGAAAGCATGGACATTATATATGCTGCTTGCACATATGCTGACATTGGATAAACCACTGTAAAAGGATGAGGGCACAGAGATTACTTGTTGAGTCTGTTCCTGCTCAGTCATTGTCCAATGAGGCTGAGGGGGCCGGGAGGTGACCAGGCATTGTTGTTTAGCTGCAGTAGCAAAAAGTCCGGTCACAAAGCCAGCTGGGTCCTTTGGGAAGGGTGTGCTTTGACATACAAAATTAATATAAATTTGGCAAGTAAAACTGGTCCCATATATGTATATCAGTGGTGTTTCCCTTGTGCTCAGCTTTAACATTGTAAAGCATTCCACAAGTGTATTTCTTAATTGCTTTCAGACTTATATTCCTACAGTGATTTTACAATGCAGCAATATTTCACAAGTGCTTGGTTTGTGTTGTCTTTTGTTAAAGCCACATGGGATGAAAGCGTGGAGTGTTGTTGAAGATTTTGCTATGTCAGTTGTGGAAAGAAAGAAGAATAGGGTCATGAAAAGTAACAGAGTCAAAGCGACAACTCAGCAATACCATCTGAGATGTCTAATGGGATTTTGTCATGACAGCACTGCTAAGGAGAGACAATTGGCTGTATGAATGATGGCATACCTGAGAAGGAAGTGACTAAGGGCAAGGTAAAACTCCCATTGTGATCCTAATCACAGGCATCATTGTGTTCCTAAAGGTTAAATCTGCTGTCATTATGCTTGTGAAAAAAACTAATCTAAAATTAAAACAAAGTTTCAACTGAAATAACCATTTTCCTCCCTGAAGAAGTTTCCCTTAATTTCGAGTTCAGTACAGGTTCTCTTCTGCTGCTCTTTCAGCCAGTCCTTTTCCACCGTTCTGTGATTCAACACCAGCATTTTCCCACTTTTCTGTGAGTCAGCACAGGTCCTCTTCCTCTGCTCTGTGATTCAGAGTCAGTCCTCTCCCTCTGCTCTGTGATTCAGTCAGTCCTCTCCCTCTGCTCTGTGATTCAAAGTCAGTCCTCGTCCACTGTTCTGTGATTCAAAGTCAGTCCTCGTCCACTGTTCTGTGATTCAGAGTCAGTCCTCTTCCTCTGCTCTACGATTCAGAGCCAGTCCTCGTTCACTATTCTTTGATTCAGAGCCAGTCCTCGTCCACTATTCTTTGATTCAGTCAGTCCTCTTCCTTTGCTCTACGATTCAGAGCTAGTCCCCGTCCACTGTTATGTGATTCAGAGTTAGTCCACTGCTCTATGATTCAGAGCCAGTCCTCGTCCACTGTTCTGTGATTCAGAGTCAGTCCTCTTCCTCTGCTCTACGATTCAGAGTCAGTCCTCTTCTTCTGCTCTGTGATTTAGAGTCAGTCCTCTTCCTCTGCTCTGTGATTTAGAGTCAGTCCTCTTCCTCTGCCCTGTCATTTAGAGTCAGTCCTCTTCATCTGCTCTGTCATTTAGAGTCAGTCCTCTTCCTCTGTTCTGTAATTCAGAGTCAGTCCTCTTCCTCTGCTCTACGATTCAGAGTCAGTCCTCTTCCTCTGCTCCATGATTCAGAGCTAGTCCTCCTCCACTGTTCTATGATTCAAAGTCAGTCCTCTTCCTCTGCTCTACAATTCAGAGTCAGTCCTCCTCCACAGTTCTGTGATTCAGAGTCAGTCCTCTTCCTCTGCTCTACGATTCAGAGCCAGTCCTAGTCCACTATTCTTTTATTCAGAGTCAGTCCTCTTCCTCTGGTCTATGATTCAGGGCCAGGCCTCCTCCACTGTTCTGTGATTCAGAGTCAGTCCTATTCCTCTGCTATGTGATTCAGCACCAGTACTTTTCCATTGTCATTCAGAACTGGTCCTTCTGCTGCTCTGTAATTAGGTGCAGGTCTTCATTTGTTGCTCTATCATTCAATACAGGTGTTCTCCTGCTGATCTGTGATTTAGTGTCAGTCCTTAGCCGCTGTTCTGTGATTTAGTGTCAGTCCTCTTCCGCTGTTCTGCGATTTAGTGTCAGTCCTCCTCCGCTGCTTTGTGATTCAGTGCATGCCCCCTTCTACTGCTCTGTGATCCATGTCTTATGGCTATTGCAGGTAAACATGTTTTCAGATAGAGAAGCGCGGGGATGATCCTGTCTGTGTTCGTGCTACACAAATGCCCAAACAGAAGTCTGTGGGTGATTTCTTGACCAGGCTCCCGAACTATATGGGCGACATGAAGGTTTGGTGGCCAGCCCAATTGCCATTGCAGTGCTGGGTCACAAGTTTGAATCTCAGCCAAGATGTTGTCTGCATGGAGTTTGTATGTTCCACCTGTATGGGTTTCCTGCAGTCACTCCAGGTTCTACCCAAAAACATGCAGTTAGGTTATTTGGCTCCTTGCAAAACTTGGTCTTAGACTGTAGACTATGGAAAATGGAAACCCTACCATAGTCATATGTCATGAATACAGTCTGAGACCAACTTTATGGGAAGCCAATTCATGAAAATGCATGCAAACCCAGGGAGAACATACAAACTCTGTGCAGATAATGGCTGCTATTAAAACCTGGAACCTTAATGCAAGCTAGAGTGTATACCACCTTTTGCTTTGTCTATGGTGTGTCAATACCAGTCATAAAGGAAGAATAGGTTGCACAGCTTAGAGGGAAGGGGTTAAAGCTTTGCAATTGTGCAAATGTGGCACATTATTGAAATATCCCTTTGGGAGCTGCAGCATAGGAGCTATGTATTATCATCAATAGGAATAATTTGTCATGTTATACTTTATATGTCTTTTCCTCCTGGGGGGCTTCCTAATTCTAACCCTTCCTCTAACCCTCTTCTATTTCTCTAGCATTTTAATTTACATTGTGCATTCAGATAATATTTTAAGCTGATTTGGGCTAAAGTTTTGCTTTATTGGCATGGAGTTGTTTGTTTATCTCAGTAGGGTCTATAATATATTTAGGACCAAATAGGCACCTTCCTTGCCAAAATAGCCCATCCCCCATTGCACCCTCCTTATTTTACATAAATATGCATGCAAATTAATAATTAAAAAAAAATGCTAATTGTCTCTGGAAAAATGAGGGTTTCTTGCAACAGCAGACATGAAATACAGACAATACTTTTCTGTTCTTTTAAGGCGAAGAACAAATGCAGGTATTATTTTGGTTGGTTAATGATCCAGTGCAATGGATCACTAAACAATGTTTGGGGACCACTGTATAAATGCTAGATTTTTGTGAATGAAAATTTAGTACCTGTACCTTTACCTCTGATATACCGGCTGCAAATGCTAAGAAAGTATTTAAAGTAGTAGAACATTTTCATCCAAGATCTGCATAGTATGACTTTCTTTTTAAGAAAAAAGGAAGAGACCTGTCTAGCTAAAATAGATGATTTCCCTTCGGCACTTTACACGTTGCCATATGTCACTGCTAACTGTCAGATCATCTTTTCCTGTTCGACCTTTTTTGACCTCTACAGGCCTGTAGAAGAGACATAGCAGACTATAAGTCATCTCTACAAGGCACCTTCTTCCTTTATACCTGCATCTCAGCAGACTTCTGCTACCTCCCTCCCTGCATGGTTGTAATTTTCACACTTGGGACAGACCCAACATTACCTAATTCCATCTTCCTGCTTGAGGCCACTGGGGAGTAATGCATTATTAACCCTTTTTTCTAGCAGCTGCTTATCAATTCCATGCAATGTTAACCCACAACACCCCCGAGAATCAATGCATAACCCTTTTTCCTTCTCAGACTCCCAGATCGGCAATGCAGTAACCTCTTCCTGTTACAAGGACAGTTATTGAATTTATTACCCCCTTCCTGTTACATCTCTGGAGTGTCATTCATTGTTCTATGTCAGGGACCCCTAGAAGATAAAGACGGCTAGACAAAGGCAGCTCCATGGGAGTAGAGTTTAACTCATGGGGATCCAGACATAGAGACGGTAATAAAGAAAGATTAGACACGGGGTAACTGGTGTACAAGCCCCAGGTTGCTGCCATTGTTTATTACTGGGGAATACATCACTGGCTCTTTCATTGGGCAGTCTTATAGTCAGGTCTAGATATCAATTATGTACATTATTCCATATAGAGATGAACATTAAAGTGTATCAAAACCTTAAAACAAATCTAACAGTAGATAAAAAGTTCACTTAATATATGAGGGTTCCCCATTGTAAATACCATAAAAAAATACATGTAGGGGAAATTTGTTTTGAAATAGACTTCCCCTATCAAGACTTATATACTGTAAAAGTAGTCACCATGCCTAAAGTAAGAACTGGGGGAACAGTGGGTAATTCAAGGTATTGGTCATTCTTTGGAATCTCACCAGAAGATGATGCTACGTTTAACTATGTGCTATAAGCAGAAGAAGAAGAGGTATATATAATAATTTTTTATGCCGATTATCTTTTTTTTACATTCCCAACATTGTTCACAATGGCGGACCTCTCAATTTTTACTGCAAGGTTGGTTTGAAATTGTGTCTATACCCAAAACTTTTTTTTTCAGAACTGGGTTGGGTAAGGAGAAGGTTAGAAGTCTAGTTTGTTCATGCTCAATGTCATTTTGAGAGAATCTATCTTTACTATATAAAAGAAAATAAGGTGTAGAGATACTTATAATATGGAATGAAATTTCCTAAAGAAGGAATCTCTTAGAGAATCTCCTTAGAGGAAAAAAATACCCTTATTTAAAAGCCAGATGGCTAAGTGATGGCCACATGATGTCTTAATTCGAGATATAATCCGGCCAGTCATAAGACTCCCTGATTCCTCTTCTTCCAGTGTCAGTTGTTGGCAGTCATCTCATACGGCAATAATCTACCATGAGCCCAGGTCCACTTAGTGACGCATTCCCAAAATGTGTCCATGACAGCCTGCGCTCAGAAGAAATGGGTTCAATGACACTGGTCATCATGCAACCCAAAAGAGGACCAAACTGGACATGAAGACTGACTTCACTGGACCGAAGAAGGGATTTAGGAGGCAAGTATAAAAGTGAAAGCATTTTTCTTTACTCACTGCTCAACATTGGTCTTAACTTCTAAAACTTTTTTCTAAACTTCTAAAACTTTTTTACATCAAGCATTAGACAAAACTCAAAAACATCCTAAATCTACATTTATACAAGAGCAGGAAAGAAAAGAACAAGATACAACAATGGTGTTCCTTCCATACATGGATTGTTAAGACTAATGTCAAATTGTAATATTTATAGATATTGAGAAGAGCTGGGGTATGTTACAAAAGGTGGCTGTTATATTTGGGTGGCATGGCGGTTAGCACTGCTGTCTTGCAATATGAGAAGCTGAGGCGTGGATGTCATTTGCATGAAGTTTGTATGTTTTCCCATGTTTGCTTTGTTTTTCTCGGAGCCCTCCATTGTTCTCCTAAAAACATACTGGTAGATAATTGGATCAGTCCCACACTGGTCTTTACATACTCAAAGTCCATTAAACTGGGACTAGATTGTAAGCTCCTTTGAAGGACATTTAGTGACAGGACTAGCATCAGAATTTTCTGTGCCCCATACTAGGTAAGCTTCCTGGATCTTCCTCCCCCCATATTAAAAGTTTCAGCATTGCAATAGTCAAGCTCTTTTGATCCGGACTTGGCACAAAAATACCGGTTGTCCCCCCAATGGTAGCCCTGGACTAACTATAACTAACTATAACTATATAACTATGGACAATGTTCAAGTGCTTCATAATATGTTGGTGCCATCTAAAGACATATGAATAGAAGAAATGTACCCCGAGTTATACTGGTTTATTTATAAAATACAGCAATAGTTCTCAAGTGGTAGCAGAGATGGACTATACATGGCTTTTTAAGACACAAACTTCCAGTATTTCTTTTCTATGAACTAGCAGGGGGGCCAAAGTACAGCCCTGCTCTTTTTACGTTAAACGGTGTAAACATTTGAAAACATCCTAAAAGGTTCTTTTTTGAAAACAGATGCCAACAATGGAAATAACTACCCGTCAACTTTTCAAAAGGTTACCAGGGGCTTCTTTAAAGTGGTTGATACTGAATTGGTAAGCAGTACAAAGAATTTCTTTACCAGTTGAATTGAGGCAGGAAAGAAATAGATTTTTTGTGTTTAGGAACACAGTAAAGAAAAGAAGAAAAAGTATGTCACTCTGTGGTGGCATCTTTCCGAGAAATGTTTTAGTTTTGACAGCTGAAAAATATACTGTTGATACAGTAAATACTGTGAACTTTATATCACCATGGATCACAAAGTGTAAAACAGTTCAGGAATAAAGGGAAAGTTAAAGAAATTTGCAATAGGGATCTCAAAAATGTCTATTTTTCTTACTCCACTCAAATGGAATGATGCCGTACGCTCAATCATGTGATGCCATTCACTCATACCAATAACCCCAGTCTTCTAGGTTAAGCAACGTTCAGTATCAATTGACCTGAATGGCTGACAACATTTTGAATTACTGGGAGAAGACATTTTTTCAGCTAGAGGTTTTTTTTATTGCTGCTAGGCAACCTTTATGAAAACATAAAAATTACCCTAGAGTTGGGCTTTATGTAGACCATGGCATGTATTCATGGTAGAAGTTGGGCTGTTTCAAATAAAAAGTTGTATCAAGAAGATCAATCTTGATTTAACAAAGAGCAGGAAGCCTTAAATTCCAGAAGGAGACAGCAGGCTGGCCATTGTTCCATCTTCAAGAGGCATGGCAAATGTTGAAGGTCCTGCCTTCTTCACATTCATTGGTATGTACAGGGCATCTGCCTCTTCCACTTACCCCTTAGGTTTTTCCAAAGATGTACAAAAGTTCCTGGGTTCTGTCCATGGAATGCTGGGCAGATATTGCAGGTGCTGCCTTTTTCACATTATTATTTCACAGAAATCCAATATTCTGCATAACCTTTTTGCTGTGTCTAGAGATGGGTAACAGTGCCCAGGTTCTGTCTTCTGTTATGGCAAATCTTCGATGGAAATGTTGTTGGCAAACCGTTGTGAAATTACGGCAACCTGCACCAAAAAGATTAAATGAGGCCATTTTCTTTTACTTCTCCTCTGAACGAATACTTGTATGTAATATAGGTAAGAATGGATGAAACATATTCTCCCAACTATGTGTGGTCGTCCTTAGGTAGAAGCACAATAGACCTAGGGGACTACAGACTGAAATGCCAACTCCAGTTTAGGACAGACTGTAGAAGGATATGTCGGGTATCAAAGTCAACCTGTTGCGTTACTGAGTTATGGGTTATAAATCCTATTTTTGTCTTTGTTTAAGGGTAAGTTTGTTATCAAACCCAAACATTATTATTGCTATATAATAAGGCAGCCCATTAGTGTTTTTTTATAGCACAGAACACAGTGCAATGCATTGGGGTAGCATGTTGAAATGTGTTCCCGTACAGTGTTAAAATTCGGACCTTAGGCATATACTTCCTTATGCATGAATATGTTTATATATGATATATATAGATCATCATTTTTAATTATTTTCAGCATAGGAAGAATTTTGTTTCAGTGTCTCAAATAAATGTCCACAATTATTAGAGGTGGTGACTTTATTAGGCATTTCCATTATTTGACAAATTGTAAAATGCAGGAAATATCAATGTCATTTCACCATAGCATTTTTTGCCTAATGTACAGACTCATAGAATATCACGTCCAATGGGAAAAGATGTAGATAAACTGGATTGCAAAAGACGTTGTTTATAGATGACAACAGAATAACACGAACACATTTTCATGTGTATACACGTATGCTGTGGCAACAAGGGAAATCTGAATATTTCCTGCTGGCGGTAATGGATCTTACATCAGCAAGGCAGACAAATTTAAGTATATTTGAAGTGATTTTTTTTTTTATCTCCCCATCCTCACAATAAAAGAATATCAGAGGAGAGTAAAAAACACTGGATTTATGTTTTAATGGCATCCTGCTTTAACATCAGAAGTAGTGTTGTACCAATAATAAGTTTGTGGTTGCTGATCACAAAGACCTAAATTGTGTAGATTAGTTGTCATCCATATGCTTCAGTATTTGGTTAATGCTGCATTTAGGCAAACAGATGTTTTCTATAAATAAAAAAAAAAGTCATAAAAGAAAGCGGAAACATAAAGTGATGATATGTAATTCTAACCAGGCACACTGCTGTGATAGGATAAATGGAAGAGAGGAATGACGAGAATGGATTGTGTGTTGGGGGGATATTAACATTTTCAGCTCTTACCTGTAGACTATGGGCAGGATACATTTTATTTGACTCAAAAATAATCGTTTTTTAAAATGTAATTAATGTTGAAAAGCCCACCATGGTAAATGTTTGTGTCATCATTGACTGTCTTCTTCTTCTTCTCTATACCGGCAAGTCAATGAGGTCCAAGCAAGATCTTCACACATGCTCATTATGAGATCTTGACATTAAAAAGTTATTACTTAGTTGCAGAGATCTCCTGAGTTTAGCTATGGGAGCTCTGTGGATGGTGATGTAGCCTTCCCAAGAGGCAGCATAAAGGTAATGTCTACATCACCGGTTGCAGAAAAAATTGGGAAGTTGCCAAAAAAAAAAAAGTTTCAAGTTGCTGCATGCAACAACATGAATGTTTCTTGTGTATTTGTACATGTCAACATGTCCTGCATGTAATGCTAAATCTTTATGAATAAAATAATTTAAATGCAAATAATGAAAGGGTCAGGCCAGGGAGAAAATGACTACATAATGGACTCTTAGAGGACTCTTTATGACTGTATCTCCTAATGCATACTGCTAGAAGCTGCGTACAGTGTAATTGGAATACGTTTTTTCAATACAGAGGAGGAACATCTGTGCGAAAAATGAAGGTAAAGCTAAAGTTTAATTTTAAGCACATTCTGTATACCGGGGAAAAGTATGGCAATCCCCAGTGCGATTACCTTTAACAACATGTGAGCAATGGCAGCTCTTATTTCTTTATCCCGGTTGCCTTTAAAGCCACCCACACTTCACAGCATGTCTTCTTATTATTGTACAGCCTCAGTGGTGTCTTTGTGCGCCCTGCTATTAAGTGTACATGTACAACAGCTCCCATAGAAGAGATAAAGGAAGCAAAAGGAAAAGATTAAAGGAAAAGCCGGGAGAAGCTCAATTTTTCATGTTGTGCTGCCGGAAATAAGAAATTGGTGACAACATAGCCTTGGACAATATGTAAGTGACCAGCATACAGTAAGCTCATTCTCTATATAATGTGCATGCTGCAGCTGCCTCTACTGGGGGTGGCAGAATTCTTTAGGCTGTGAAAAGAGAGAGGAAGTGTGGCAGTTTGCCATCTTATTGCCTACTGTATAACCCATTGAAAGAGAGCCGCTGGTGAGAATTTTAAGGTGTAGGTCAAGGCAATATGTAGCATTCGGTACTACCTATATTATATACAAGCATTCACTAAAGGAGAAATATCGGAACATTCCATTCTAGGAGAAAACAGACTAAGAACATTCAGTCCTTTTAGTGGAGGTGGCCATCGTAGAATTCAAAAAGGTTTGACTCCAACAATTTCATTGAATGTCTTTGCCAAAACTTTTATGGTCAAAACCCGGGCACTGTTACCCATCTCTAGACAAGCCTAAGGGATAGGCAAAAGAGGCGTTGTGTATTCCAACAAGAGGGGGTGTGGGAAAGGGCAACATTTTACAACACAATCTGCAACATTTGCCATATCTTTCATTACCAGAACCCAGGCATGTTTTTCCTCCTGTAGACAAGCCCAAAGGGAAGTTGGGAGAGATAGATCCACTTGTGTGCTTCAACATAAGGGGGTATAGAAAAAAGACAGGATTTGTACCATTTGCTAGGTCTCTTATGGATGGAACCCGAGGACTTTTGCCCATCTCTATACATGGCCATGAGGTAGATAGAAGAGGCGGATGCATTGCCTGCTCCAGCAGAAGGCGAAAAAAGGGCAGTACCTGCAACCTATGTTCCTGAAGTAGTTCACAGGTCTTGTTGATGGGTGAGCTTTAGCCTTTTTGCCTTGGCTGTTTAACTACCTTGTTCCATCCCAACCCCAACATATATCTCCAGAGGGAAAAATATATTGGGGTTGGGATAGTCTGCAAAATATGGGGTAACAGCAGGGGTATGTCCGCTCCCATCACAACGGATTTGCAAAGACTTTATTATCACTGCTCCTTTATGAATTCTAAAATCCATATACTTAAAAAGCAAACGTGCTTTGGCCAAACCCATCTGTAAAGTCACAAGTTGCCACCATGACTTGTGCGACTTCTAATTGACATAAACTATCCACCTATGGATAATTTGTAAAAATCTCACCTTATGAGATACTTGAAGAAATCAGATTTAAGACTAAAGTAGGAGTATGATTCTAACAGAGGGACAGATAAAAAAAAAAATGGAATAACACCTCCGATTTTAAATCTGCACAAGAGGTGAGAAATAAAATGTCACGCCAAGAGGTTAATGTGTTGTTATGTAACAGCTCCACAGTGTAGTAGCACTTGTCCTTCATCATTGTACCTTTAACCATTTGATCCCTCTTTGGAGCATAATAGTAATATTGTCCCTATTATCTGTAATAGGAAAATACATAGCTGCCATTGTTGAACTTGTTGAAAATAATTGGCCAATCAAAATAATAATTCAAAGACTTCAACAGTTTTCAATTGACCTGGAACAAGTATGCAGACCATGATTACCAAGGTCAATACCTTTTTCTGGGCTAGTGACTTCAAAAGTAGTAAAGAACATATATAGTTATGTGCTAAATTCTTTTATAAGTTTTATTATGCATCTACACCCCCCATAAAATGAACCTAATTTTATTCTTTACCCATTGATTTGGTAAATTTGCCCAAAAACAATTTAGTAATTTACCCCAGGAAGTTATTCAGTAGTGTTACTACCCTAAGGGGAATTATTGTAGTCCCTGTAATGGGGCACCTCCTGTTCGTTGCCCTCTCTCCCTACAATGGACAGTAACCAAGCAGTTGGCTGTACAGTTATCAGTTAAAAAATATTCCTGGAACTTGAAACAATCACTAACACTTGTGTCTGTACAAGGCTTTACTAGGAGTGAAGTCACTACGTTAGAACACGTATATAAGCCATGAGCTGGAAAAAGGCAACTTCCATTAGCACTTCTTCAGACAGGTGTGTTCGGTTATGACAAATTCCCTTTAAATGTGTCAATGTGTGAGAAAGGCAGCAGAGAAGATAATCCAGTGAACACAGAGTGAAAAATCAAAGACAACAGGCCTGATTTATTAAAGCTCTACAAGTGATATGTACAGAAGTCCCCACAGCTATCAGGACTGCCACGGTAGATTAATGAACGACCGGTTGGGAACGATTGTTGACTGTTCACTCCTATGGAAGGGAGCACAGCATCTTCCCCGCTTCCCTTCTACATAAAACAGAACCTCACTGTGTGTACAACCTTCATTCTTCTAAAAGATTGTTTCCAGCAATACGTTGGAAACATCCATTGGACATCTACTGGACATCTGTACAGGGTTTTAGGCTAAGAGTTGGCTTTATTAATCAACATTAACAAAGTCATTGATCATCGTGACAAAGCCGACAAAGCTAGAAGAAGTAATGGGAAAAAGAACAAACGCTAATTTTGATATTTTATTTGATGCCATTAGCCGAACATTGTTGGGGGAAAGTGAAGGCAAGGTGAGTATGTGCTTCTGGGGAGGAATTAAAGTAAACGTGTAGCTTTGTCTTGCAGTGGTCAAGAACTTAGTCATCAAGTAATGAAAATTGCCACTGGACAGAAATTTGAAGGCAGTTCCAGTGCCAATTCCAAGGCTAAACACTCATGGAGCATCCTTTATGGTGGCATTCCAGTATTAGAATTCACTGCTTGTTGGAGTTGGACGGTGGCAGTCTCCAGCGCTATAGTCGGAAGACTTGGTTGCGACCTGTAAAAGCCTTGCTGACAGGTTCCCTTTAACACCAGAAACGGTTCATTCTAATTATCCCACCTGTGACTTTGGGAAGAGCTCAGATTACCATCAGCTGTTAGTAACAGTTCAGGACAAGTTTCAGCAACACGTTACAGGAAAAGGATTTGGGAATAAGAAGAAGTAACCATGCAAGCAGAGAGGGAGATATTGTGATTTGTAACAGGAAAGCTTGTTTTACACAACAAAAGCAGCTAGCTGCTCTGGCACTCCAGGGAAATCTAACGTCAGGATAGCTGATCTTAAGTTGGGGAAAGATATAGAACGAGAAAGAACGATATGGGAAAAAGCTCTGAAAATAGACCAGGGAGTGACAGGGGGAAAAGCAGTGAACTACAGGGTAAGTGAAGGAGACAGAAAGTCAATGAACGCAAGAAGCGAGGTGTCTGAGAGCAAGAGGTGTAAAAGAAAATCTAAAACATCTGGAAAAAAATCTAAAATTTATTATTTTAAAGGGACAGGGTTCTTATTTAATGTATTTAATGATAGGTAACTGTGTTTCAAACACACACAAGTGTAGAGCCGGAGTATGGTGGGGTCACCAAAATGGGACATCCCAATATTTAGTTATGTTCTTGAAGAATGCCTGAGATGATGGGGGTAACCTCTCTTCAGCCCAGGTAAACCTGATGGTGCTGAAAGGCGGCCATGAACAGATATGTGCACACATAGTGATGGAGTCTAAAATTGTTGGCAAGGTGGTGGAAGGTCAATACTGCCTATGATACTGTTTGGGGTGATCATGGGCTCCAAGGAAAAATGGTGAGAAAGATCGGCCACCCTTTAGGAAGCTGACCATTAGATTTCTTTGCTGGGCCTGGTTTTTGGGCTGTGGGGGAGATTTGGGTGGGTGCATAGCCTTACTGATCCCCTAGTCCACCTGCCAGAATACCTGGCTCATTATAAAAGGCCTGGGAAATCACAACGGGGTGGGAATTTTGGTTCCAAAAACAACATAGGAGCAGAAATCCCTGAAAGAGACAGTGTTGTATGGTGCTTTCCTGCCATAAAGTCACAAACTAAGCAACCGCTGTCACAATCTGTATGAGCCAACTGGATTTTTCTTCTTCTCGTACATTTTTACATGGTATCACATGTTCCAGATAATGGCTCTGTTTTTAGGGAGTGCTGACAGTTCATCTCTGTGTAAAATTTGTCGGAATGAGGGAATCAAAAGACAAAACTTGACTTCGCTCCTAAGCATAAGATGTGCTTGGAACTGGACCAGCCACAGGTGCCAAGGTGGGATATGTCTACCAAAGCATTCTCTATGTAAAGAACTTGGTTGCACCATTACTTCTTACTTTTTTGATAAAACAGCAACGTGTAGATTACACTTCGACAAATTTTGTCCCAACATGGTACCTAATCATGGCCTCTTGGAGTAATTTGAACTCCAGCCTTAGTTTATATGTTTTATAGGCCCCTCTCCTCTACTGTACATCTTCCAAATGTTTTTAATAGGGATCATTTGTTGATTATATGTGCCACTAAAGGTAGGTGTTGAGGTAGCATCCTCACTTTAGGTGTGAGTTGGGCAGTAGGCCTGTGACCACCTAAATGTGGTCTTCTTAAAACAACTTAGGATTTATAATTTTCCATTATACCAACTGACATGCTTTGCTTCTCCCTGCCCCAAGTTACCTTCCTTAAGCAAGCTTTGCTTGAAACTTTTTCTCTGCTTATTACTTAGACCTCAATGTAATACAAATGTGGAATGGAAAAGGTAAAACAGCCCAAGTTTTTGAAGAAAAAAGTACAAGTATTGCAAAGTGAAAAAAAATATTCTTTAGTTCTTTCTGAGCTGTTCATTTATTTTCTCGTTTTAGGTTTTTCTCCTTTCCTTTTCTTCTGATCTTTTACCATGGATCTTGCTGTGAGTAAAACCAAACGTAGTAAAGTAATTTTTAAGGGGGCGTCAGGGAGCACAGATGTGGGAACATTGATTTCTAAAGGGTGACAAAGAGCAGTAATCTCCAACAATCTCATGTATTATGTCACCAGTCTATGACTGTATCCTGAGGCATGTCCCCAGTCTCCAAGAACTCCTATAGCATGTCCATATTCTCTGACTATTTCCGGCAGAATAACTGCCACCATTGAAGCTTTCTGTAGCATTGTATTTACTGAATTTTATGTGTGGCCCTTTGGTGATTCTAAGGGCCACACTTGAGTTCCCCTATATAAAGTAAGCTAACTGCAATAGCTCTGTTCTAATCATGTAGCTGGATTTGCCAGGCAAACTGTCTATTTTATGGTGTTGTGAACTATAAGAACATAGTATATCTCTACCAATGGTAATGCTGAAGAAGCAGAACAACAAGATTGATAGAACTGGCCAGCAGGGCATTGGATTTATTATACAGACTGCCCGCAGTATAATGTGTGGGCAGCTGGATGCCACCCCTAGCCACCTTGGGCCATTGCCAATCTCATACTGCACAGGCACTGAGAATATTCAGAACTGGCTGCACAAAAAAGGCAAAGGTTGTTAAAGAAACATATATAGACATTTTCTTTTTTGAACTTGCTCAAAGAAAAAAAAAAGAATTTCAAGCTTTAAAGAATAGAAGAATAAGTTCTAGATCTCATACAATCATAAATAGAACTATGCAGAGAAGAAATTTCTATGCTCAGACTATTCCCATATGTTTGACATGCCTATTTAAAAGGATAATAAACCTTATCCATAAATAGGAAATATATTCCCTTTAAAGGCATCTTCAAAGTGACCATAGAAAAAGGATGTGCAGAGCCAGAGATACATGAAATTGAGCAGATTAGCAATAGGAAGATGGAAAAGCAATAATCAAAGGGACAGAATGTCAATGATAAAGAGTTCTGTGTCTTCAGGCAAACTTTCAATCTATATATCAATGTGCTGAAAATTCCTAAATGGATTTTTGGAAAATTGAATAAATGTAATTACCTTTAGTCCCTATTAACATTAAAATAAGGTTGTATTCTCATTTTACTTTTTCCATGGATGTTGCAGTGAGTTATGGTGATAAGGTCAGCCAACTAAACTTTAATTTAGGTCTTGACCTTCAGCATGTTCTAATGTGGTACCAGATAACGCACAGGTGGAACATGTCTTTTTTGTTGCACTAGGATACATATATGTTATTTTGCAATTGATTGGTGTGATGGCGTTTAAAATGAACAGCACCACAATGCCACACAGTTTTGTACATTACAGTACACTAGATAGAATTGGTTCTTAAAGCCCAACTTTCGGATGTCTCCCTTCCCCATTCCACCTTCCCATAACACAAACAAAATCTGTACCAACTCCCTATCACCACCTCAGAGTTGCTCTCAACGCTTTAAAAATATCTACGGGATCTTTTCTCTTTTTTTAAGCTCCCATAAGACTCAATCATAGGTTATGTGGACAATAGAACAACCGGTCACCCAAAAAAAACCCTACATTACTTTTGGGCACCATCAAGAAATGCCAAGAAGTTGCCAAAAAAACTCTTTCTTCAAACCATCCACCACTTTAACAAACTCTAAACCTAACAAATTCCAGCCTACAAAAAAAAAGGGATGGAAGTGTAGAGCAAACTTCATGGACAGCCTGTGCTTCTCACTCCATGATTCCACTTGCTCTTTTTTCCAGATCCAATTAAGGGTTGTGCCACCCAGGGCTGTCTCCCCCCCTTTCCAGACAATGGTGTTATATTAAATGAAGCAAACTGTGTTCTATCACATGTAAAAGTCTATTAACTTACTAATATGTTTATTCATACCCAAAGGATACCTTCACAAACACGCAAGGAAATATTGAAGGAGCCCCTCTTTGAAGTCACATACTACAAGAGGTAAAATGTTCGGCTCTACTGGGTCCACAAATTATCTCCTGGCAAGGAACATCTGTAGAGAATTCCTCCCTGCCAAAGACACCTGCAAGAAGATTCCTTCTGCCAGAACACCTGCATAGCATTTTCCTCTTAACAATTTCCTTCCCTGCTTTGTGTGTTGTAGAACGTAACCTAGCGAGCTTTCTGTGTTGATACAAGGACAGATGCAATACAAGCAAAGCCGTTATTATTAATAGCTATGTCTAGGGTATCATCAGAATTGCGGGATAGATTTCTCGTTTCATCATGTGCATATGTTATCTATTAAACATCATAAGATTAAGGTGGATCTTTTAAATTTCATTTGGGATTGTCTGGCTCGGAGTGATAAATCTGCCTAGGATATAACACTTCATTTTTGGACATCTAAAAAAAAGAGTTGTGTTGGTCAGTATTGCTAAAGAATGCTAGATGTGAAAATGTTTCCAATACTTTTTTTCTATTACAAAAATGCAGCCAAAAATAAAATTGGTCTCAAAAATGGTAGTTTACCTTTACCCTGGCAACAGTTCAAGGATTTTTTTATTGGTATCCTCTTCGTTTCTATCAATTGTACCAAGGAAACATCTATAGTCCGAAGTATCATCCTCACAGAATTATGAGAATTATTCGGCAATTGTTTTGCCATCTACTCTGCACATGATATGACAGTGGGAAAAGATGGGCATTGGACATTCTAAATGTTTTTATTGGACTATGGCTTTTCTCCAATGGTGCCCAAGCAGTGGCCACTTTTCACTCACCCCACCTAAATTCAACCCTAGTGTTTCCCTAAACATGAAGATGCCATGTAATTCATATATACATTGAAATTCCAATCAGCCTCCAAACTTGCCTAAACTCTACAGGAACCCAACGTGATCTTCTCATTGGCTTGATGGACAGAACCCACTTCCAAAAAAAGGCAAAAACATTATGGGGTCACACTGGGGTCAAGGTAACCCCAACATTCATAGCCAATATTTGGATTCTGTTTCACATACATAACTAAGTCAGCTGAACAATGAAGACAAAATGAGAATGAGACCATTCTTATAATTATCAACCACTATTTTCTATCCTCATCTGCAACATCAGCTGTTCCATAAAAAAATGTACAAACAGTTTTTTAAACAACATTATTTTGCAATTATTTATTACTGGATTGCATTCTCAAGCAATCATCCAAGTCTATTACCAAGGGTCCTATAAAGTATAATTCCAGCTCTTGTTATTGTATGCACCTGGCTCTCAGAGACCTACAGCAGAAATGTCCCATGATGTCCAAGAACCTGGAGAAATGAAGCATGAGTGCTTAAGCATGAGTGCTGTTGTTTTTGGCACACACCACTGGAGCATCGTTCACATGCTTGAAGATGTTATTAAGATCAATTGAGTTTAGACTCAGGAGATTAACTTCATAATTATAAATTATGACTTCCAGCAGTCTGTAAGGGTGAATCTAGGGACTTTTTATGAAGAGCAACCTGTAGCTCTGCTTTCAGAAGTGTTCCACTTTATTATGCTCCTTGATATGGCACTTACTATTCTAGATCCTTATTGAAGAAGTACTACAGGTAGGACTAAAGTCCTTCTAAAGGTTGCCAGTATATGTTGAAAAAAAGAACTGAATTTCTGTTGTTTAGGAATACTGTAACAAAATATTGTACAATGGAAGTGACTTTTCTGGTATTAAAACCAAATTAAACTTTTAGTTGAAATTAATTAAGTAGATTTCCAATGCACATAATCAAAAGTCATGCTTATAAATATAAACTTTGGGCTTATATTCAAACAGCCTAAGCCTGTCAGCATTCTGCCAAATGGAAGGTTATAGGTTGGAGATATATGAAGCATATCAAACCTCTGTGGTTACTACACTGCTTCCACAGAGAGAGCAAGGGTCCTTCAACATGATGGCAGGGATAATCACATTTTGTTTTGATGTTTTGATGTTTTTTATTTCAAATTTCATTGTCAATCCTTTGTGACCATGTGGCACCCAAATAGGAAAGAATGATAGATGCCAGATTAAATTTCCCAGTAACTCCACATTGCAGAGGAAAGCATGGGCCTGATGTATTAGAGCTCTCCAAGACTGGAGAAGATAGACTATCTTGGATGACTTTGGTGATCCACCAAACCTTGAATGGTTTTGGCCAAGGATTGAAAACATTTGTCAAATAATAAATCCATTCTAAGTTTGCTGGATGACCCAGATTCACCATAGATGGTCTATCATCTCCAGTCTTGGAGAGCTTTAATAAATCAGGCCAATGGTTTCCAATGTGTCTACATAAGCAGTGGCAAGACGTGTAGCCACAGCAAGTAAGTTGTAAGCAATTGTAGGACCTCAAGGGCTCAAGAGGGTCTAGCTATATAGACAGCTGCACAATTACAGTAAAGCACAGCTACACAATAGATATTACAATTAATTTACAATTACTAAAAGTAATATTTATGATTTAACACAATGCAGCAATTTGCCTTGTTTGATTTTTGGATTTTGTTGAACTTTAAATCAAGCTTTTGTCCATATCATTTAAAATCCTTAGCAGAATGATACAATAAAATCCCTTGGCAGGTGGCTAGATGATGTCTCTTGTACATGAACATGAAATATGTCCTAAATAATGAGTTGGTACATAACTACACACATCTGTTGTCCTTAATTCTAACATCATTTGAGGTTAAATTGCCTAACACTTTCTCCCTCTTCCTTTTCATTAGAAGCCTGGTCCCTAAGATTCTAAGAAATAATTGGTCCAAATTTTAATTCTCATGCCTCACATCTATATAGATGTCAAAATAAATGGGATGTATATTTGGTATGAAAATGACATTGATATAGTAGTTCAAGGTGGTTTCATGCATTGATGTTCATGCATTGATGATTGTTGAGTACAGATGTCTGTTTTTTGGTTAAACTTTTTATATTGGCATTCTTCTTGAATTTGAACACGGAGTTGAAGAAATACTCCAAAATGACAGAAATATTATTTTCAAGCCGTGCTGATTTTCTTAAGTATTTACTTTCAAATTGGTAGGATACTCGCCTATCCATACCGCCCTATTATGTTCTTCCTGTCACCGGAACACGAATGATCATTTTGGGCACTGATAACTGATCGTCTGTACAGAACTTCAGACTTGACTGGTATCAGAATTCTTGTTTCTATATACTCCCAGTTATAATTAAAGAAGTTTCCAAATCTTTTACACATTCAATAGGATTCTATCCTTATTTTTTAGTATAAAATAGAAAAAGTTACAAGAAGAATTGCTTTCTTAGGACATACAGACACTTGATACAAATCAAATATCAAGTGCCTGTAGAACGCTATATAGTGGTGAAAAGAAGCAGAATGAATGAAAACCTCTTGACTTAAGTTTCCCTTGAAGTTTCAGCTAATGACAATGATGGAGGATTACTTTACAGGCAGTAAGTGGCAATGTTTGGGGTTAAGGCAACTAAATGCTTCTGTATTTTAGCAGGCCACATAGATCTGGGCTAGGATGTACATGAAAAAAATATTTCTAATGACAGGTTGACTTTAAGTGAATTATAACAAATGAGCAGTAATTATACAGGTCAATGCTGCTGAAACACAGCAACCACATTTATTGGCACTCAATAAAAACAAATTCTTTGCTCATTTTGTGATACTACTTGACATGTCACCTCTTCCCGGACACTTCTTAATTAGTGTGGTACGGATTCAGGCTGATGGCATAACAGACCTGAATATCAAAAATTTGGTTGGTTCTACAGCAAAAATAGGTAATATATATATATATATATATATATATATATATATATATATATATACATATATATATATGGCATTAGAGATTACAAGTTCTGGTGATTTTTAGTTTTTAAAATTCTGCTTTGGAATGTAAGTCTATTTGCATTGGATAGAGTAATAAAGGGTTAGGATTAGGGCTAGGATTAGGTTTTTAACTAATACCTACCACCATTACAAAGATTTGTATTCCTATTAGTAAACAGATGTTAGATGTTTGTTGTCATGGGCAAAAGTTCTAAAGTGAGTACAGCTGTCCCACTATGACATTTGGTGCCATTTTGGATCACTTAATGACCACTAAGGAATGGTAATGGTGGTGTATTGTAGTCCTCACATCATGGTGCCTACTGCTCATCTTCTTGAGTGAAGGTTAACACTCCCATTAGGACCTCTTTACCCCTCTCTGTACTGGGAATAAGTCCTCCATAGGCTTTAGGAAGGTTGCTCAAAGCCGACCAGTGCTTGCTATGCATAGAGCTCCTTGGTAAGCTGAAATCCATGGGCCTCGGTGAGGGGAATTTTCCCAAATGAAGTCCTGGAAGATTGTAACAACCCAATATGGTTTCTAATGTTTCTTCACCCCATACAAATGGTAAAAGTTTTAGTTGGAGCAATAGAGTCACATGTGGCCAAAAAATTTAAGTTTGGCATGCCTGGTGTGGCAGGTCCCATGTAGCCAACCTTTGTCTACCTTTCAAGCTCCAATCCTTGTATCCATCTCGGCATTCAAAGGTCCTGGAACAGCCAACTCCTGGGTGAACTTCCAGAATGTAATTAATAAATTCAGGCTCATTCCTCCAGCCACCTCAGGGATGAAATGAATTTTCTGTATTCCACTGATGTTGTCAGATCTCTAACCGCATCGTTTCTAAATCCAACTCTTTGAATAACAATATAACATCTGCTGTTCTCTCATCCTCTGAGAGATAAGATTTGGCAGAAGACTCCTGAATAATATGTATCTCCAAGCCGCCCCCCCCCCCCTTCCTCAAAGCCCCCCTCAGCTCCCCTCCATCTGGATCCAAAGGCTTTATATATCTCAAGACCCCCCAGGTAATTTTTTTATCGCTGCTTCTGTTGTTGTACAAATATTTTCAGAGCGAGTTTTGGTTCCAATATTCCATTTTTTTTATTATTTTCACAAGGCTCATATGCTAATATGTTGAATTTATTCCACTCATCTACCAGACTGCATACTAAACAGATTTGTTTTTAGCCGGTAGTGAAGCCGTGTCAAGGCTGGAGACACTCTAGATTTTCTATATTCACACATTTAATTAGCTACAAGACAATTCCTGTGCTGCAGTGTTTCCCAACTTCCATCCTCAGGGATATGTAGTTGTGGAGGAGATGCCAGTAACAACCAATCAGATTCTTACTGAATGTTTCGGTAATCTGGTGGGTTTCTAGCAGTATGCGTTTCCCCATTTTTTTTTTAAACCAAAGATGAATAAGATACTTGCCCTTCAGGAAACATTGTAGCCATTCTGGATACCTACATCCAAGATCAAAAATGTAAGCAATGGTCAACTTGAAAATTAGAGAGCCACCAATGTGACCTTGGACACATTGGGCCTGATTTATTAAAGATCTCCAAGGCTGGAGATGATACACTTTCATCACTGAAGCTGGGTTATCCAGAAAACCCAGAATGGATCT